>NC_025696.1:8695889-8728405 GCF_000633955.1 Camelina sativa
GCACCCAAGATATTGATGATTTTTTTCAACCAAATTTAATTATAAATAGCATAAACCGTAATAAAATACACAATCCTGGTTTAGAAGTAATAATCAAACTTTTATGTGTTATTCTAGTAAGTCGAAAATCTCAACGTGTTAGTCTAGTAATAAACCTACTTTTATGTAATATTCTAGGTAATTTCCCTTTTAAGTATGTATCCCCTATTTAATATTTCGGAAGTACACAACTTCTTTTTGGTAGACTATATAATAGTTATAAGTTATAAAGTTATTGTTATTATTTGATTCATTAATTGGTTACAAAATAGGTTATATGGATTAACTTATACATAGATACACTTAAAAAGAATATCCCAAGAATAATACAACTTAAAAGAAATAAAATCTCTAACAATCATATACTGTTAGGCCATATATACTTTTAGGAAATTAAAGAAAAAAAATATAATAAAATCTCGAAAATTAATTAAAAACGAAATAATATTTTACCTAACACTCCTCCAAACTTTTAGTATAAATCATTGACATTTTCATTCACCGAAATACACTCTATTCATACCAAAAAAATTGTTCAATCCATAAAATATTCAAGCTTTAGTAATATTATTCTTTAAAAAATAAATTTTAACTGAGTAACGGATCAAAATTTGAATATTTAAATTCAATTTCATATATTTCTTTGTTGAATTGTATAGTTTAATATATTTTAAACTTTTAAAATAAATTAATTTGAAATATTTTAAAATAGTTTAATTTGATATTTTTAAAAATATCATAAATATATGATAGATCAAAAAGTTAAAAATTATAAACACTCTAATTTGATTTGTTATAGCACGAATCAATAATATGTCACTATAATATGAAATAATTCCAAGAAATATGAGCAAAGGTTAAAATTTCAAGAAATATGATTTCTCAGATTAAATTAAAGTTTAGAATAATGTTGTTTCGTAGGCATTTTCTCGGTTAAGATGATTTTGACAAACATACGTTACATTAATATGCGGTATACTACGGGTTAACTCACAATATTAACAATCAAAATATAATGTATAATTTTAAACACTTAACAAATCAAATAAAAAAAATAAATTAATTTTTTATCACACAACTTAACTTGCGGTATGCCACGGGTTAATTATCTAGATCTACTAGAATAGATCTTACAAAATATATGTTATTTTCATAATTCATATTCAGCATATGATTTGGCATAGTATTCCATCCAAAAAAACTTTTAAAATAAATAAAATAATCACATATATGATGTTTTTGAATAAAAATTACATAATAAACAAAAGAAATTTCAACCCGTGCTAGAGCACGGGTTATATTCTAGTATAATAAGTATTGGAGCGTCTCCATCGTGAGTTAATGAATAACTAACGGTGTTAGGATCATTGTAGGCTAAAATTAAATCAGTTAGTGTATGAATATGGACAACTCAATACTTGAGATACTTTGTGATAATTGAAATTTCATGACTTCATGGTGTATTCCCCTCTTAAAAAAAAGTTAAAAAAGGCCTTTTTTATACATCAAAAATATGAATTTTTATCACAAAGAATACCCATATCTCAATTATGTTCGACAAGACTATTAAAAAGATTTGGAACCTACGGAAAACATAGTGCCAATTCTAGAAAAAAAGAAAAAAATATGGTGGGAACAGTTTAACTTTAACAGGGGGTAAAAAACCTTAAATTCGAATAAAACGACAGCGTTTGAGAAGGACGATAAAAAGTAGAAGACGTCGGCTTGAGAGAGAGAGAGAAGTAGAAGTGACGACGCAAAACAAAAACAAAAGAAAAAGGTGAAAACCGTCGGCTTGAGTTGAGAGAAGGCAACTTTGGGGTTATTTGGTGCTGGTGGTGACTCTTTGAGAGCCTTCTTTGTTTTTGGTTAAAAAGCGCTTTTTTCATCACACCTCCTCTAATCAAAAAAAAGATCGGAAGCTACAATTCTCTCTGTATTTGAATTTCTTCTCAGTTTATAATCCTCTTTTTTTTTGGTCCTATATCTCAATCGAAGCGAGAGCTCTGATTCTCGTTTTTTTTTTTTTTTTTCAGATCTGAAAGAGTTGTGTTCGGTGGTTGGGTTTTTCATTTTTGAGAAGCGGGATTTGGTGATCGGAGCTGGGGTTTTTAGGCGGTTATCAAGAAGTCAGAAAGAGAGAGAGAAGTCAACGACGGATATGCCGGAGGAAGAGTCGATAGATATCAAATTCAGGTTGTACGATGGCTCTGACATCGGACCTTTTCGGTATTCCGCAGCGTCTACTGTTGATTTTTTGAAGCAGAGGGTCGTCTCCGATTGGCCCAAAGGTTTGTTTTTTAGGGTTTTCTTACGTCTTTTGATTGTCCCTGAATCTTGCAATTTTCTGGTAGAAATGGGAAAACTTTAGAGCTGTAGATGTTGATGATTAGTTCAATTTTTTGAAGTTGTAAGAGTATGAGAAATATTAAGTCTTTTGTATCATTTGTTGTGAGTTGCAGCTTCTTTAAAAATGCTCGTTTACTTTTTTTTTTGTGTGGTTTAATCTTTAGGCAAAACAGTTGTTCCAAAGGGTATAAACGAAGTGAAGCTGATCAGCTCAGGTAAGATCTTGGAGAACACTAAGACTGTTGGACAGTGTAAGACACCATTTGGAGATATTGCTGGTGGAGTCATTGTGATGCATGTTGTTGTACAGCCCTCTCTTGCTAAATCCAAAACAGGTACCTCTCTTTTTTCTTCTTCTTCTATGTTTAAACCAAAACCCACCTCTCTTGTTGTATATCATCAGTTTTTTTTTTTTCTCAATTCTTGTGTTATTTATCTTGTCACTTGTATGGATTTTGATCTTTGTTATATGGCTCAACCTTACTTCTTATATAATATTATCATCTACCTCTAGTCATACTACTAGGCTGGTCAAATTTCATAATAGTGTTCATCAACTAGATTTTGCACAAGTGACTAGGATCAGTACATTGTTTTTTTTTATTTCTAGAAGCATACTTTACTGACTCAATCAACCTCCTATCAGCGTAGATGCATCTGGTGGTTAGTGGTCTTACCTATTTTTGTCTTCACAGAGTGTGAAAGATACTCATCTACAATTCATTCCTAGGTTTCTGGTGTGCTCTTTGTTCTTTTTTTTTTCTTAGTGAGAAAGAAAGCAAAATCAGCTGTAAGCCTACCAAAGGCATGCCATGAGAGAAAAGAATAGCCTGTATTCATTACTGGTCGTCGTCATGGGTCAACAATTAGTTTGACTGACATTCGTTTATTCAAACCTGCTAGACGATGGCTCTTACTTTTTTTTTATTTCAAATCTTCTAGAGAATGGATCTCACTTTGAAAATAGTCGTTGCTAATCTTTAAGATTTTTCTCCATCTTGTTTGTTATAAACAATCTTGACGAAGTCATGAAAACTCGAAGACGTTGTTGATGAATTCGAACTTAACACTTGAATGTTTGTTTTTGATTGAACAGAGAAGAAGGTTGATAAAGCACCCAAGACGGTAATCTGCACATGCACCATTTTGTGAAGGGAGCAAGACATGTATCATACACACGCAGTCTCAATTCTTCCGGTACAGAAGAAACCAAAAACAAAAGAAAGCTAAAAAAAAAAGTAAAAGTAAAGCTTCCCTTTAAAGCTGTGGAGTTTTTTTTTTTCTATCTTTGAATGTGTAGAAAGAAAATGAACTAAATTCTTTTCAAGGTACCTCTTGTTTCTTATTTGTTTTTGTCCTTACTGTCCCAATGTACTGAAGTTGTATAGGTTACTACTATATTAGGTCGATTACGCGTGATGAAGATTTATTATACTACTATCTACTAAACAGCAACAAAAATTGTGCCTTCAAATATTCATTTCTTCCTTTCACATCATAATAATCATAGTATTGGTGAATTTGCCAAATGGCCAAATTTCTATACAGTCTTTTAAATCTCTAAATTATCTCGCTTTGGCTATATAAAATTCTGAGACTTGTCATTAGATGTTTTGTTGACCAAACCGTTTTGGAGCCTCTTCCGTTTAACCGTTACTTATTATTAATTGAGGGATGCTCTTAATGTGACGACAATAAACAAGTAAGTGATCTGATCTACTTGTTTAGGAGGTTCTTTCTCTGTTGGTAGTCTTCTCCTCGGGGGTTAAGTCAACTTATTATGACCCAATCGGCTTTAGGGTGTGTTCTTGCTCTGGATTTTGACATTTTCTAGCTACTAATTGATATGACTTTATAAAGGGAGAAAGAGTTTGATATTTTGCTTTATCTATCAATGTTGCTCGAAACATTCCACATCCAAATTAAAAAAAAAAAAAACAAAAAAGAAAAGAGGACAGTATGGTCTGGATGATTAATCACTTATTTCAGTATCTACAAGGCTCTTAATTTCCCTAATTCTTTACTATACTATTCTAGAAAAACAGCAGGATTAGTATCAAATCCATACTAAATTACCTTTCACAACCGAGAAGCAGGTCGACATCAAAAGCCCATTCTTAATCCGAACTTGGTCCAAATGAAACTTTGGTTCTTAAACCAACCAGTTTGCATCTTTTGTTTAACGTGTAAGTGTATATGATGTTATGTCTTTTTATAATGTTTAAATTTTATGTCATGTAAGGCTTAGCAAACGGAAAGTGTTACTATGTTAGTTCAGTAAAAAGAAAATAATACCTTTTTATTCTTTAGCTTATAAATATGATGAAACCTTGTTACAATGGTATTCAAATAGCAGGAGGATTCCAAGGAAAACATTTTTCCTTACCTTTTAATAATCTACATGGACCCTTAGGTCTTATACTCCAAACACACGGATTATCTTGACATATACCAATACGATAATCTCTGTTAGCATCAAAAATATCAAACCATTTAGATTGACTTCCATTTTTCCATTGAAAGTGACAAAAGTACAGAGTGGTCTCCCAAAAATTGAGTTTTGCTTGAAATCCCCAATGTTGATGAGGAGCTAAATAATGTGCTCCAAAATCTTCGTCTTTCGATTTGCAGTATACTCCTAATTGAAGATTTGGACCAATATCATTGATGATGTCCACATTTACATGCCGACTAGCCTTGCAAAGACCACCAAAGAAAAATACAATGAATGTGACACTAAATATGAAATGAAATGCTGATGAACTACACATAAGAATATTTTTTATAATAATAACTGTGAATGTTTTATAAAAATAAAAGTATAAGTCTTTTTAGCATCTCATCTTTTTATACTCCATCGGGCAGCAAAAAAGAAGGCTTTTAGCGTCAGTTTTTATTTACCTTGATGTCACTTAATAACCGAGTTGAAAAACTTAATGTTAGTTACAAAACTGTCATGTGTCATTGACCTGACTTTAAATTATTTTGCTTCATTTTAACTAGCGTCATTTAACGGATGGAAGGGAGTACATATTTTAACGACAGTTTCAAATTGATGCAAAAACATTCTATTTAAGTTTTTTTCCTTAGCTTTTGCGTAATAAAATTGACGACAAAAAAAAATTGTCTTTCCCAAAACCAACGTATACAGTACACACGACCAATAATGTTATTTTTCACTAAATTAAATTAAAATAAGAAAAAACTGAAAATAACAATAAATTAATATTCTATTGTTGATAAAAAAAACAATAAATTAATAAATATTTAATTATTCAAATAATAGCACGCATAACAAGTGTCAATCATCTGGACACAAAACAATCAAACGGAAAAATGGCCATTTCCGACATGTACAATATCAAAAATGTCAATTTATACCTATACAAACTCTCGGTGCTACTTTCTAACTATACTCAAATAAAATTCAACTTGACATTTTAAGTGATTTGTATAAAAGTTACAAATTCTATGTTATTTAATCATGGATTTTAAAAAGTCTCCTGAAATTCACTGTTATTGAACTGATGATTTTAAATCTACTTTAAAATCCACTGTTATTCAAAACAGTTTGTGGATTTGGATTTTAATAAATTTTAGGGATTCTGAAAGATTTGAGATGATTTGTTTAGTTAAAAATACAGAAATCCAAATCTCATGGTTTTATGTGGGATTTGAAAGAATTTTACCATAAATCATATCAACTTCCCTAAAATCTATCAAAATTCTAAATTTCTTAAATCTCATAAAATCATCCAAAATTATTGTTTCAATACACCCCCCTTAATGAAGTGGCATCGTATATCAAAACTACGTAGTTTTCATGCTGTAATTTCGTTTTTTTTTAAAAAGGTAAGACTCCAGAATCGAACCCGGGTCCATCAAAGTTTTAATCAACACTTTAACAATATGATCTAGCAGCCTTATTCATAATATTGGAAAACTTTAATGTTTATAACCACATCCGCCTGCGAGAATCTCCTTCCTCTTTCTTGGCATCGTTAATGGCTGCTCTGCCCTGGTTCCTTCACCATCTAGATCCGCCTCCGTTGGTCCAATCACTAATTGTTTACATTCATCGTGGTTTCCCAAGATTTGATTTTTTAACTTTTTGATTCTTTTAAAATTTTGAATTTTGGAGATTCGTTGTTCCTCTTTGATCACAATCATCATCACTAGGGTTTCTGTTTTCCAGTAAAAATTAAGGAATGAGGATGCCAAAATTATCAATGCCACTAACGATGCCAAGGAAGAGAAGAAGAGTATAACAATTATCATTGTACACGGGTAATTATCATTAAATTGTGTTACACGGGTAATCATCATTTCATTATTTTGCTACTATTATGAATATAAGAATATTAGATATATTTAGTTAAGTTGATTAAACTATGACCATGTAAAAATAAATTATGTTGTGGTAAACTGCAGGTTTATATCCTACAATTAACAATCAAATACAATTATATAATCTTACACTAAAAAAAAATATACAACTTCAAATTTTAGTTTAAAAAATAGTCCCGAGGTGTACCGCGGGTCAAAATCTAGTTAAATCATCATAATGGATTTCTTTTTCTCTAAAAATCCTACTAATAACTGATTGTTTCGATTGAATGGTGTTAACTTTTCATAATTGATTTCCTTATCTATAAAAATTCTTATACATGAATATTAAATCGATTTTGTATATTAAATTGAATTCCCATATTTTTATATTTATTGTCTTTTTATGCAACTTTTTAAGGATTAACTTTGTAAATAACTTTTTAAATAAGTATAACTAACTTAAAAGGTAGAACATCAAACATATTTTGTTATATATATATATATATATATATATTAACATTTTTGAAGTAAAAATTTTAATTTATTTTTATTTTATATGGTTAAAGATAATTACAAGAAATATAAAAATTAATTAACATAATACCAAATTATATAAATTATACAATCAATTATCAATCTTAAAAGAAAAACGATTCTAATATGCTCTCTATATAAAAAATAGTGAGTCATATATATTCACTAAACAAAATTAGAGGACATTAAAGTCTAGCTGATTAATCACATATTTCAATATCTGTAAGGCTCTTAATTTCGTCTCTACTAGACTATTCTAAGAAAGCGCAGGATTGGTATCAAACCATACTAAATTACCTTTCACAACCAAGACATCAAATGTTGGTGTAGTAAAAGGAAAATAATACTATTTTTATTCTTTAGCTTATAAATATAAAATCTTGTTACATTATTCAGCATTTCATGGAAAACATTGTTCTTGACCTGTTAATCTACATGGACCATTAGGTCTTATACTCCAAACACAAGGACGATTTTCACATATATATTGATCTCTCCTAGTTACACGAATATCAAACCATTTAGATTGACTTCTCCATTGAAAGTGACAAAAGAACAAAGTTGTTTCCCAAATATTAATAGCTTCTCTAAATCCCCAGTGTTGATGAGGGACTAAAGATTGTGATCCAAGATCTTTGTCCTTCGATTTGAAGTGTAGTGCCAATTAAACATTTGGAACAATATCATTGATGATATCCACACTTACATGCCGACTAACCTGGCATAGACCACCAAAAAGAATAGCTATGAATGTGACACTAAACATTATATGAATTACAGAGGAGCCACACATTATGAAAAATTTGAATGATACTTATCAATGTTCAATAAAAAATGAACTTCAAGTTTTAGCATACCATCTTTTTATACTTGATAGTCTTGATCACGTGCATCTCTCGCGAATGAATGATTTAAGATTGTCAAAGATAAACTAATATTCTTTACCCTTGTTCGGAAATAATAACCTGAATTTGTAGAGAAAAAGGAAAGCAAATGCTGAACAACTTTGACCAGCAAATATATGCTCCCTTTATTTTGTTATCAAATGATATTCATTTGTTTTAGAAAACGTATACAGTATATCACAAGTCGTAATCTTAGCATTTAGCAACTTATATAAAGATATAAATGCATACATAAACTGATAAAGTTATAAATGCAGGCATAAACCCTTTGAAACAACTATTTCATTATACTAAATTACTTTCTAAACATAAAAGAAAATGTATTTTATAAATTAAAAATCAATAGTATATTAAAGCTGAAAAATAAAATCTTCCCGAAAAAAAAAATATATATATATATATATATATATATTATCTTTCGAATTTATTTTTTATTAATTGATTTGATCAATTAATTATAAAAAATCAAAACCAAAACCTTTTTAATCATACTAAAAAGAGAGGGAGGGGTAAATCTACTTTTAGATAAACATACTGTAATGATGGTATTCGTATGAATAATAAGGTAAGCTTTATAGAGGGAAAAAGAGTTTGATAGATTCCTTTTTTTTTATATACTTATATATATCACTGTTTCCACATCCAAAGAGAACAAAAAACAAAAGTGGATGATGGTAGCATTCGTATGAATAAAACTAATCTCCATATTTCCGTATCTAATAAGACTCTCTTAATTTCCCTCAGTTGCTACTATCTTATCCTAAAAGAAAAAAGAAAAAAAAGAAAGCAAACAAGCTAAGAGCAGGTGACGAAGGCGACAGAGAGAGGGTAAGGGAAAGTGTTGGCGTAGTGAAAAGAGAGTGTGGAGCCATAAGGCAAAGGCTTGCCGTTGTTGACAAGACAGTCGTCGTAGTGAAGACGCTTGAAGACTCTTGGGTTAATCAATTTAGCTGAGCTAAACCAACCGCAGCTGATGTGGATCCTCGAAATAACGCATCCAGACATACACATGTTGGTAATCTCTACCGTGTAACCTGGTATCCCGCTCGGCATTGGTTCCGTTGCAGCTTGGTTCACCACTATGTCTGTACTCTTGCACTTGTCTCCTATCCTCTCTGGCTCTGCCCTCCTTTCAACTTTTCCTTTTTCTTTTTCAAAATAAACAGAGGAAATTTTTAGTCTATATATTACATTAGCTACATTGTTAAGAAGATAATTTCGAAAATTATTGGATACAAAGAAAAAATAAAGACTCGTACTTTCTAACTCCATTTTCTAGTAAAACTTAATGGAATAATAACCAAAAATTATTGGAGTAGAAGAAAGAAAATATAAAGAGAAATACTATATCAATTTGACAGCTGGATGAAGTAGGAAGCTGTTTAAGCATTGCTCTACGCTACACATGTATGCACACTAGACTAGAGTCAATAGTCAAACAAGTCATCAACTAATTTCACCAATTATTTTTTTTTGTTTTTACTAATTATAACAAACAAGAAGAAAAAATTAGATTCAAGAGCTGATTTGAAAAACTCAAATCTTAAGAGGATGATGTTGTTTGTATTTATTATAATTCAACAGATGATTGATAAGTCATGGAAATAATAGGGTCCACAAAAGTATAACGAACAAAAAGAAACAAAAGGGGAGCAAGAAAACACAGACGTGCGAAAGACTGACGACGACGCTGTGACAAAAATACAAACAAAAAAGGACTAAACGCATCAGGTAAGGTGTGTGTGTGTGTGTTTACAGAGAAGAGCAAAGAGAGAGAGAGGAAGAGGTTCTGATGCATACAAAACAAACAAAATCACACCATTTCACGAGGATCTTAACCAAAAATGGAGCAACCATAGACAAATTTAACAAAATTCAACACAAAAGTTATCAATCATCGATTTGGTAAAAGAAAAAAAACAAAAGTTTCAAAAAATTACCAGGAGAGAGAAGAAGCATCTTCCGATGCGAAGAGCTAGGTAACGTCGTCGTTTTAGTAAAATCCAGATTACCTCTAAGCTTTACCCCTGTTTCTTCAAAACCAATTCATGCACCACTCAGCCAGTGTGTTACTAACAATAAAGTGAATCTAAAATCTGATTTAGGAATTTAACTAGTAGTACCGGAGGCGAGAGCCGTGCCGTGAAGAAGAAAGTATGAGAGAAGTATCGCCGAAATCAGAAGTCGCCGCCGGTTCATGTGGTTAGACGTCGGGAAACTAAAAAAAAAAAATAGCTAATGACGATGAAGCTCTGACTCTCTCTCTCTCTCGTCTTCTCCTCTTGTTCCGTCAACGTCGATGTTTGACTCTTCACCGGAAAATCTGAAAAAAAAATCAGAGGAAAGAGAAGAAAGACCTTTTTATGAGTATATCTATAAATAAAATCACACGACTAGTCTTGTCTTTGCATCAATCGTATCAAATGAACAGTTAAATCATAGGAAAATGGAGATTTTGCACTGCTCCTGATTTAACGAATCTGTTTCAAATTCTTTTTTGACCCCAAAAAAAAAAATGAAAAGCGAAATGTACAGAGAAACAGAGAAGCTTAAAACCCTAAAATCAGAGAAGACGACGGCGAGATGCATTACCAGATTTAACTAGTTTCTGGAGCAAAAAAAACTTCATCGCAAAAAGTAAACAAAAACAGTGAATATTATTCTAAAAATCAAAATCAAGCTAGGAGACGAAAGCGATTCAGGAATCGTATCGTAAAGCGAATCAGGAGACAGAGATGAACCGTATCATAAAAAGCGACAAACATGGAGGAAAAAAAAAGTAAGGAATCGAGTTTCCTGGAAAAAAAGCAATCTGAATCTGACGGAAAACGAAGAGAGTGGAACTTAGTGAAACAGAGAGAAACAAGCAGGAGCAAACAAACAAAAAAGTATCTAACAGAGAGAGAGAGAGAGATGATGGAGAAAATTCCAGAATACAAAATACACATCTCCTACAGATTCCATGTACTCCGTACAGTTTTTTTAAAAGAGAGTTTCTCACTCACCTTTAAGTTTCTTCGTCTGCAAGTGGTGTCGCCGAGGTAGAAGACGAAGCGATTTTATAGAGAGAGAAAAAAATGGATGTGGGGATGGTTCTCGTCTGTGTATTATATACACTACAGGTCTACAGTCGTATTTATAGTCCCTTCCTTTTAACAATATTTTGTTTTGATGAAAATTACCCAAAAAAAAAAATTCTTATTATTAGACATGGTAAAGAATAAAAGATACTCAATTTCGAGTATTATTAATTCACTTTATGTACGTATATGTTCAATAAAATTTGATAGTAGATGAAAGGGAACTCTTTTTGTGTGTTTTCTTCATTTTATTTTGAAATGATGAATTTTTAATATATGGTATAGAGTCGTGAGTCGTGACATGGTTAATGTGGTGGACCGCTTTGATTGATACCGTTAGAAAACTTTAGGAATGAATCTCGCTTGTATCCATCCATCCATCCAACCAACCACAAATGGGTTGGTACGTTTATTACTGATGCAGTTGGTGGTAAAACATATTCTCGCAACAAAGGAAAAAAAGAAAATATTAGGAATACACTACAATATAAGGGTGAAAACGTAATTTCAATAATTATGAACTAGTACTATAATTTTTCTGGATCGAGTCCATGTGAATGGGGAATGAATGATTGTCTTATACTTGTTTTATGATCAGATTAATGAAGGAGGAAGAAGATTGGGTAATTATTTGTATGCAAGTGGAGTAGTAGTAGTATTAAATTGTCACATCCTCACGTGGAAAGAAATCAGAACCACACGAGGTCTCTCTAACACGCGCCTTTAATTGCATTTATGATCCCCCGACCCTGATGTTTTTTTTGTACCCATTTGTTTTTCATATTCTCTCTTTTTATATGATACTTTGTTTTTTGGGAAAATTCCCAAAAAAAACACTAACTAATTTTTATTTGGAAGAAAAAAACACCAACTTTTAAGGCTTCCAAAAAAATACATCAACTAAATTTTTGTGACTAATAAAAACCCAAACTATAAAATGTTTGCAGATTTATACATATGATATCAAACAAAAAAAATATTCCAATTTTACCCTTTATTTAAAATTAAAAAGAAATCATATATATAAAAGTAAGGTTTTGATCTCTCCTTATTGGTTATTTATAAGATTAAAATATTCCAATGTTTATTTATAAGATTTCAAAGATATAAGTTACATTTCTAAAATAATTTAATTAGAGGAGTTAATTATAGTGTGTTTGAGTGATAATGAATGGAAAAAGTCAATTATATATATTAAAGTGAATTATTTATGTGAATTATATATGTTAAACTTGATTTTCTTTTTCTTAAAACCAACATATGTGAATTTAAATTTAACTATGAAAATTTTAAAAATAAATATGAATAGATTAGAAAGGCAAGTAATATAAAAGAAATATTTTATTTATATATAAATAAAATAAAAATTGAAAACAATGTTAAATATATATAATACTTTCTAAATTAAAATATAGAATCAAACTCTTACAACACATATGAGAAATAACAACATTTGATATTGGTGGGAGATGAGGAGAGAATGATTAATTATAAGATGATGATCCAAATTAGATAATTGAGATGAATCTTTAAAATTAAGAACAATGTAAAATATATATGCAGTCTCTAAAATTAAAATTTAGCATTAAAATATTACAATGATATTTCATTTGGTTTTTTGTAACACATACAACAAAAATAGAAATCAAAAAAAAAAAAAANAAAAAAAAAAAAATTATTTAAGGTATTGTAGAAGTCTAGAAGAGAATGAGAGAATATGAAAAATTTGAAAGTAAAAGAATGTTAATATGAGAGAATGAGATAATGCATAATTTATTTTATTTCAGTTATAATTTTATTTTAATGTGTGAGTTATAAATATATTGTGTTATTTGAGTCTTAAATATTATTTAAAGAAATTAAACAATTACAAAGCAAATAAAAAATAAATAAATTAGAAAGCATTAAGTGAAATCAACCAATAAGGAGAGACCAAAACTTTACTTTTATATATGTGATTTCTTTTTAATTTTAAACAAATAAAATTAAGATTTTTTCAAAGGGTAAAATTGGAATATTTTTTTTTGTTTGATATCATTTGTATGAATCTGCCAACATTTTATAGTTTGGGTTTTTATTAGTCATAAAAAATTAGTTGATGTATTTTTTTGGAAGCCTTAAAAGTTGGTGTTTTTTTCTTCCAAATAAAAATTAGTTGGTGTTTTTTTTGGGAATTTTCCCTTTGTTTTTTTTTTAATAAACGATGATGTTTTTGTACCAAGAAGGCAAGAACTTATATAAACTTGCACCCAAAAATTGTTTAATTTTCATGTCTTTTGGGAGGAAAAATAACTCTTAAATGGGATTGTTCACACTGCATAATCAAAAACTTTTTGTAAAGAAAGATCAACTTAGATTTGATCTTGGTTACAGTGGGAAAAAGAGTAACACTGATCAATTCGAGTCTATAAACGAAAATAAAGGCCAAACAAAACCCAAACCAACAGACACACAAGTAAGCCAAAAAAGCGAAAAACAGAAGTGAGTTTTTTTCTTTTATTTTGACTGGCTCACTCTGGCAGAGAGATGAAACAAGGGACTCGCAACATGACAAGTTGGCTTTTTCGTTTTCAACATTTGCTTTCATTTGTTTTTTTTCAAAAAAAAATCCCTAGAGTAATGCAAATAGTACTATTTTAACAATTTTAAAAAGAATGTGAGCTTTTCAAATAGTTTTAAAAGAATAACATCCCATATATATATTGTTACTTATTTTATGCAGTTTGTTTGGGAATAAAGCAATAAATGCAATCAGAACGAAGGCAAGTTTTTTTTTCTGCTTTTGACAGACAGAGCACAATGTGTCATTGATAAAACAGAGTTTTGCAGGGAGCTTTGGTCTGCTGCTTCTCTTTTAAACAAACCTTGCCCATGCCCTCCTCTTCATTTATCCTTCATTTTGTCATTTTTTTTGGAATGATTCCCATTTCTTTAGTTGACCTTATTCAAAACCACACATGCTTCCCTTCTTAAATAACATATGACAAAAAAAAAAATTTGAATCCCCTCTGACATCAAATAAACTAGACATCCATTCCTTTGTATAGTCATATTGGTATGGATATATATATAATTGAGCCAAGATCTCTACAAAGTCAACCCAAATTATTACTACTAATTTTGGTTGGTTTTCACATGGAAGTTCGTTAATGTTACTGAAATGACAGCTGCTAAAGATACAGTGAAGTTTGTAAAGGAAAAAAAATGGAAAATCAATCGAAGGTCAAAAACATTTTAGAGATGTTACAAATTTCCTATCAATAACACTAATTTACAACATGGTATCCAACCCAACCAGACCTGGTCGAGTCATAAATTAAATGGAGATGCTAGACAAGCCTTATTAATCAAATTGGTTTACACAAGCACAAGATATACCTTTTTGTTGTCGTAATCTAACCTCCCCATATATGCAAGTTCAATGTCTCCAGTTCGGACCTCTAGATCCCTCCAGCTTTTTAATCTTATTCAACAGATCATCAATCGTGTTGGACGCTTCCTGCAATGAATCGTTTTAGGTTTTGTTATTTAAGGGTGAGCATTCAAAATGATTACAACACTAGTTAACCAAGAAAGGTTTGTTTCATGAATGAAGAACCTCTAGCTTATTTCTCAGAACTTCTTCCTCCCCATCACGTCGGTCTCTTTCCTCTGAGAATATCTGAATCAGATTCGCTTGCTCTTTGTTCATTTCTTCTATCTTTTGCCTTGCTAATTGAACCTAAATTAACCAGGAAGGATTCCATCAGGCTTTGCAAAGAAACTGTCGAGACAGTTAAAATGTCAGAAAGTAGGGACCATACCTCAACTTCAAGTGCCTTCCTACGCTCTTTCTCACGCCGCAGCTCCTCTTGCAACTGAAAGTGTACCAAAGAACATTGAGAGATCTATTACGATGGAAAGGTCCTTGAGGATTTTCCTCATTATTTTAGATTTGAGATTTTGGTGGGAGTATATATATACCTGTCCACCATCTTTCCCATCATATACACCATTGTCCTCTTTATGATTTGGAGAGTAGAACTTGTCAGAAGCTGGGGTAGAAGTTTTGCTTCTTGTTTGAGCAAATCCCTCGGGATAATTTTCTGGTGATGAGTCTTAACATCCACAAGACATTGTTACATGATCAATCTCTACAAGTAAACTCTCTAGAAATGTGGTATGGACGTTATAAAACCAATACAGACACTATACCTCTGTGATAATAACCGTTTGAAGTCTTTCCATGCCTAGGCGCATAGCCAATTTTGTGACAGTTGTTCCTCCTGGTCAAAAAGGGATGCAATATTATTAGCCCTGAAACATCCATGCTCGGCTCAATGAAGCTGGATCTTAGAACAACTTGAGAAAAGAATCAGACCAGTAATTCTTCTGCATTTGAAGAAGTCGTGACTCAAGTCTAGAGAGAACTGTTGTACGCTCAAACCCTTGTTTATCATGAGCAGGCTCGACAAAATTAGCTTCTAGAACACCTATTAGCAGTAGAAACTAGCTTTGTAATCTTCACATAAAGTAAGCAAATAAAGTAACACACCTTCCATAAAAAACAAATACCTATGACCCCACGACCATCACTGCCTGCCGCATTCCATATCCTCCAAAATGGCTGATAACACAAGTTAATAAGAAAAGAAAAAACACAAGAATATGAGAATCTACTATTTATCTTAAATATCATTTGGGAAGCAAAACGCCATTTAAGTAGAAGGAAACCTTGATGAGCCGATTTTTGTGGTAGACATTAAAGCCTTGAACATCAACATGATGTTTTGCGTCCTTCACAAATCCAATCATTACAATAGCAGACATCTGATCAAAGAAGTTGTGCACGATACCAGCTTTATTATATTATAACTAGAAGATGGCTTCTAATAAATAAGAACTATATGAAGGCTGGTTTTATAAAGTTACTAAAACTTACATCTGTGAACACTCCATATGATTCAGACTGTGGTCGATATGTGATCTGCTCAGTCTGCATCATGTCATTCACTACGCTATGGTGCTCAACATCTTTTCCCCGTAGAATGATACGAAACCCAGGTGGAATTCTTAGGTAGAGGATCGATACATAACTCTGGGAACATGTCAAAAAAGATGTGAAAAATGAATTTAGAATAGAAGCACATGCAGCTAATTTGAACAAGATTCATAATAATATTCCTATTCAAGCTTTTTTATTTTGACAATTACAGTAATTACTGAAATGTTTTGCCTACTGAAATAATCACTATAATTGAAATACTACAGATATACAGTCCTAACTAGCATGAGACTGACTAGAACTACTTTGACAAAAAGACATCTGACTTGTTTATACCCTTAGTGAGTGTCTGTATGTCAGGAAGTGCCTAGAATTAGGAAACTGAGCAGCCATTTTAATGTTCTTCTCTTCCCGATTGACGCCTCTAAGTTGAATATCCTGCAGATAAACAATATGATATGCATAAAAATTTCTATGCATCATCATCTCACAATAAATCTACATACATTGAGCAATAAAAATACATACAAGCGGATCAGCATCAAAATCAAGTTCTAACATCCCTTGATCATCTTCCCACATGTTATATATAACTATCCGTGTGCCACGATCCTTCATCAGATCAAACTACAACAAATGAAGCAACAAATTAGTCATAACATTTGTTCACAGAGACAGTCAAAGGGTGCTATTAGATGAAAACCCACATCAAATGAGTGATAGAGAACAAAAGAAGATCATATAGCTCAGAATGTACTAAAATAATCACTATAATTGACTCATCTTTTTGCTTCCTGGGTTGTAACTCTCATTGAAAATTTCATTGTATGGATAAGTGACTTAGCAACTGTTTTCAACAAAGGGGAAATATACCTGATGAAGTAGATCTTCTTCACTAGAGAATGGCGACCATTCAACTATTGTTTCCAAATTTTTAACCCAATCACTAAGGGAAGACCGGATTATTTTACTCCACTCAGAGTCCCTTCTTTCGTAGTCAAGCTGTCATTATAAATCACATTACAAGAGAATATAAGGATAAAATGCATACAAATTCATCCAAATTAAAAGTAAATGTTGTGAGCATGAAAAATAGTTCTTCTATGGCAGAAGAGATGTGTGGACAGTTAAAAATCAAAGCTAAGTTACAATGTTACCAGCAGTACTGAAAAAAAGTTACCAATTGAGATACAAGCTAAGGTACTAAAAGAGAAGGAAACATCACGATTCTCTACCAAAGGTTTTATCTACCAAGCAGTACAATTTTAACGAAATATCAGAAGAATCATGTTGTGGAGCCAAGCAGTTATCAGAATACTACTTAGAATAGGGAAACCAAGTGGCAGACCATGGAGTTGTTCACAAACAATACCACAAAGTGAAACAAAGAAAGATTACCATGGGTACAACAATGTCCTCCTTTCCTGTGCTCCTTAGAAATGTATATGATACGAGCCCAATGCTCTGCGTAGAACTAAAACCAACATCAAGTAAAATAGACTATAACAAAAAATAACAACTCCAGCTGTTGTTCATATTGTAAGGTAGTGAAAATACAATCGAACCAAAACGAATAAGAACATGATAGCCAAAAGAGGTAACATATTGATGATAACCAACTAACCTCTTTCCATCTTTTCCAGGGCAACGCGAGAATACAATGACATCTGCTCCAAGTCTCATTGTACTAGTCTTAAATCCATTACCATCTATAAGCATATTAATGAATTAAACGTGTTTCTGCAAACATTTGGTATAAGTATCACTCGAGTTTTTAATGCTTACATTGTCCAATGGTGTTTGCAATTTTGCTTTTGGCGGAGTATCCTAAAGACATGCATTGTCGCATTTTTTCAGGATCCATACCACCCCCATTATCTACATGTCAAAACATAAGTATTCTCATACATGACCACATGAATAAAAACAAGGAAGAGATTCAATAAGATATGCTAAAGAAAAGTGTATATTGTACCTTCAATTAATAACATTCTGTTTCCTGCTTTGTTGTTTTCAAGCATGTCTACTTTAACATAAGTAGCTCCACTAGCAACCTGATATCAACGAGAGGAAACATTACTACAAACGCATAAGTTGAATGCACTTCAATCTGTCTAATACAACAACATTATAACAAGTTAAGAAACTAACTAAACCCACCTCATCCAACGCATTGTCCAAAAGCTCTGCAAAAGCTGCACAAGAGAACAAAATAAAACAGATTAGCTCAACGAATTAGAGGGCTGCAAACTCATCGTGTAAAGCTAGCTCGAATAAAGGTTGATGAATAAAAATACCTCCAAGAGCCCATTTGTGACTAGTTGCATTAGAATGTAAAAACTTAGGATGGACTCTTACATGATCAAAGCCACCTGAAACACAAATACATACAGTGTGACATAAGTATCAACATTCATCATTACTGTCTAATGAACAGAATTAACATTTGGTATTGACCTGAAGAAAGATCCCAAGTAGAGCCAGGTGCTCCTTCATAGTCTCCAGCTTTCCAGAACTGCTTACAACTACCAACCCTCCCGGACACGCCCGAGGAAGGCGGCGGCGGAGACATAGGCCTGAAGACATTACATGGATTGGCGGGAATAGCATGCGTCACATTAACCTGCGGCGGATTCGATTGGCCGAATCCTTCAGGCAACGTTACAGCCAGCTCCTCAAGTGTTGTTACCTTCTTAACATTGTTCCTATCACCAGCTCCAAAAGTAGTATCTCTTGCTCTCTTCACACCGACGAAGTTGCCAGAGTTATACCTTATGTCAGGTCTTCCTACTTGGTTTGATTCACCGGCGATATCTCCAATGTCAGAGTCATCATCGCTGCTACAGAGATCGACAACAGGAACAGGTTCACTTCCGGGAAAGCCAAACGGCGAAGTAGTAGTAGAAGAAGGTGGAGGAATCTCTCGCTTCACTTCAATGTTATTATCCATCATAAGTAACGATGAAACAATCCGAGAGAAGAAACAAACACTTAAAAAGAGGAAGAAGATGAAACCGCCGTTTCAATTATTAAAAAAAAAAACAAGAATTGAAGAAGAAGAAGGAGAAAAAGACAAAGCAGGAACACTTTTTAAATCTTTGCGACAAGGAACTCTCTCTCTCTCCCTCCTGTTTTAGTTCCACCGATTCGGCTTTTGTCAACCACCTCAAAGTGTAACTGACTGAATTATATATTTTCCTAAAGTAAAAAAAAATAATTCCGGGGAAAAAAGGGTACGAATTTGAGTCTCTCTGTTCTCTTCTCTCTACTAAAATCTTCAGAGAGGGAGAGGGAGAGAGTTAGTAAGCAAAGGGAAGAACAAAAGGCTTTTTAGGGTTTTTTAAAAATATATTTTGATTATGTTAGTTGTGTGTACTTATATAGATGGGCCATCTAATTAGAAGCCCAATCATATTGATTTTACACAGCTTACTTTTTTATGGATCTCAACATACGGCCCATATTGACAACTCACATAACAAAAAAAAAAAAATAAACCCTAATTTATAATTCTTCGGCTTGTCTCTCTCTCTTTCGTTTCGTTCGTCGTTTCTTTCAGTGTTTTTGAGCTGCAGAAAAGCTGAAAATGGTAAATTCTTCTGCTCCGAGTTCGTTCTTCAATCCAATATTTTTTTAGATTAGATTAGTGTACTGTTGTGTCGCTGCCCACGTCCGAAACAGTTGTTGTTTTTGAGATTTAGCTGTGGATTATGTTAGTCTGATCTTATAGTTTTTGCAACTGTGATTGGTTAGAAATGTGGAATTGAATCTGGACTTATGTATTACATTTCAAATTTGTTTTTTAGGCCCCAAAGAGAGGAGTTAAGGTGACTACCAAGAAGAAGACTGCTGTAAGTGATTCTGTTTTGCTCTCTCTCTCTCTCTCAAGATATTATATCAATCCTTCGATCTGTTCTTAGTTTCTGAAAATGTATTTGGGTTTCAGGACAAAGTAACAAACCCTCTATTTGAGAAGCGTCCTAAGCAGTTTGGGATCGGAGGAGCATTGCCTCCCAAAAAGGATCTCTCCAGGTACATCAAATGGCCTAAATCGATCCGTCTGCAGAGGCAGAAACGTATCCTGAAGCAGAGGTTGAAGGTTCCACCTGCACTTAACCAGTTTACTAAGACCCTTGACAAAAGCTTAGGTCTTTGATCTCTACTATTCCTGTTTTTGCTCTGTTTTTTTTGAATTTACCCTTTAAGCTATTTAAACTCAATGTTTTGTGTAATTTTGCAGCAACTCCTCTGTTCAAGGTTCTTCTCAAGTATAGGCCTGAGGACAAAGCTGCCAAGAAGGAGCGTCTTCTTAAGAAGGCTCAGTCTGAGGCTGAGGGTAAACCTTCTGAGTCTAAGAAGCCAATTGTTGTCAAGTATGGTCTTAATCATGTGACTTACCTCATCGAGCAGGTCTCTTCTCTTCCTGACTGATTCAATTGTCACTCACTATGAATTTATAAGCTTGCTGAAGAAACCTTGACTGAAACCTATTCTGTTTTGTTTGATTGCAGAACAAGGCACAATTGGTAGTGATTGCTCATGATGTGGATCCGATTGAGTTAGTTGTCTGGTTGCCCGCATTGTGCAGGAAAATGGAAGTTCCTTACTGCATTGTCAAGGGGAAATCACGATTGGGAGCGGTAACTATGATTGCTTACTTTTTAAGGGCCTTTTACAGATTTTCTCTACTAAAAAAAACTTGTAATTGATCTGTGATCTCGTTCCTTTGTTGCAGATTGTCCACCAGAAAACAGCATCTTGCTTGTGTTTGACCACAGTGAAGAACGAGGACAAGATGGAATTCAGCAGAATCCTGGAGGCCATAAAGGTGAGAGAATAATGATGTTGATTGTTTACATTTGTGTTTTGGAATGATTTGTGTGTGTAGAATGATTTCAAATGGTTTTGATTTGTATCCTCGCATAGGCAAACTTCAATGACAAGTTTGAAGAGTACCGTAAGAAGTGGGGAGGTGGTATTATGGGATCCAAATCGCAGGCCAAGACTAAGGCTAAGGAGAGAGTTCTAGCCAAGGAGGCTGCTCAGAGGATGAATTAGAGTTCTGTGTGGTTTCATTTTTGGAAGCTTTAGTTTATTCAATTTTGCACATCAAGTCAAAAGTATCTCCCTTTTTTTTTCACTTTCACCTTTTTATTTCATCAATAGAATTAAATTTTCATATCTTATTTGCTTTCGCAATGTCATACCGTTGAGTTATTTGTTTTAGATATTAATTTGTCAGCCAAAACAAACTAACCTACTCACGTTTGGATATTGCAAATAGTGTGGGTTGATTCGGTGAGATATATGAGTCGCATACTATAAGATAATGAAACTTCAGATACATTTGTTTTTAAAAAACTTAAACATCAAAGACTTTTAAAATGAAAGATGGATTGGTTGAACAACATTAGCATATACGCGTGGAAACTAAATCAATACGACAACAAGGTGGAAAGCCACTTCTAATATAAATCGAAACACACACCTCATGAGTCATCATCAACAACATTAACATTCCATTACCCATTTTTTTTCTAAATTAAAAATAAAAAACAAAAGTAGATTAGACAGGACATCATGATGTGACCACCACCAACTCTCTGAGCATTACAATAATACTAGTCAGGCTTCTTCTGTCTTCTGAATCAGTGACTGTGAGCCTCGTGTCCCTCCTATATCACAATTAATTAATCAAAAAAGTCATTAATTAACGAATTAAACAAAAACTAGATAACACACTTGTTATATGCTAATGGTCGCTACGTTAAGAGAATTAGTAAGGCACTTTACGTTTCCTAGGACTATAATTAAATGTATTAATCCAAGAAAAATAAAGTTTATTTCTTTGACACAATTCGAGTTCTAGAACTCCTAATAGTTACTTTACTTACCCGGTGAGGGAAAATAGACTGGAGGATGTTGGGCTTGGTGGACTTGGAGTGGTGGGAAGAGCGGAAGACGCCGTGTTTCTTAAACTGTTCTCTCACAACACGGTTGTAGATAAAAGCTGCGCCTTGAAACTGGGGAAGAACAAGCCAAGCAACGAACACAAGTTTCACCGTATACCAAATCGGAATCCACTCAATAAGCGATTGCAGAATCAGTTCAATCAGCGAGAGGAACGAATAGATAATCCAATACGCAAGCCACTGCTCGTCGTCTACTTTCGTTGCGCTCTCCATTGCTATCACCGATGCGTACCTAAATAATTCGAACATTTATTAAATTTCAGATTTTGAGTTTCTAATCTTTAAACAAAAAAATATTTTGAAAATTAAAAACTTACAATGGATAGAGCAACATCACAATGGGCCTGCATATATATACCAACAAACCGAGAATTAGAAATTAGAAATCGAAACAATAAAAAGAAGTGATTTTGTTGGAAATAATAAAATGTAAGGAAGATTTAAGAATCATACCCAGCGCCTGAATGAAGAGCAGTGAGGAAAGTCCAAAACTTGTCCATTTTTTTTTTTTGTTTTTCTTCTTCCTTGCAAGTTTCCTTTGGGAAGTTTTTCGAAAAATCTCCGATGTTAAAAAAGAGAGAGAGACAAGTCTGTGAAGTTATCGAGGCTCTTTAATTTGCTCTGTAAGAAGAAGACAAAGGTAAATAATGTGAAAAGGAAGAGAACCTAATTTATAGAAAGGAAAGGTCTCTCTCTCAGTCTCTCTATTGGAGAAGAAATTGTATTGTACGGTTTGCTACAGTTGATTAGGTTGGTTGGTTCACACTCTTTTCATTGGCTCTTTTTGCTTAGTGAAAACGGGGTACGGTTTAGAAGAGGAATAGAAGAAAGCTGATGCCGACATACAACTATTCCGGTATAGTCCATCGGTTCAATTAGTGAAATCAATCAGTTTTTGTTCTGTCTGGTACGATTCGGTTCGGTTCAATTTACACGCGTGGCGAGATTTCTAACTTTGATGGCGTCGACATGGCACCGACCTAAAGATAAAAGAAGAGAGGACGTCGGTGAGAGCTTCTGTCATTGCTTTATTTTGTCAGAGCTTCTGTCATCACTCGCTCTCTTCACATTGGAAGACCAACAAGATGAATGAGAAAGCGATGTCGCCTTCTTGGTTTGACCATCATCATCATCATCAGAGTCGTGAAAGAGTTTTCTCCTTAAGGGTGATCCTATTTGTATCATCTCTGCCTCTGGTTCGTGCTGGAGTGAGAGCATTAGTCTCCTTGGAGAGTTTTCGACCAACTCAACAGCTTTATCCACAGTGATCCATGAAACAGCAGATGAGTTTTTGTTTTTTTTACCTGTTTTCATGTCAGTCCATTCTTTCTCAAGCTCATTCAACTGCTGCTTCAGTAGTTCGTGTTTGTTCTCCTCTCTTTCTTCCATTTTCTTTTCTTCTTACAACTTTACTAAGTAAGAACTAGAATGTGGTTTATATAATAAGATGAAATCTTGTGAGATCTCACTAATTTCTATTTAATGAAAAATCTGGTGAGATCTCACTCTAATCTCTATTTAAAATTTGAATGAAACTGAACAATTCAAATATCAATAACTGAAAAAATGATTCTACCACGGAAAATCACAACTGACCCGCACGAAATTTCAGAATATTTTTGCATTAATACGTTCATAATAATGTGAAAGCAAAAACAAACGAATTGAGATATTAATTAAATAGGATCTCATGAAACATCAGAGTTAGATGAATTTTTAGGACTCACTGGTTGATACTAGTATACTACTAAGAGGAGGTAAAAGAGTTCGAAATGTCTTCCATCACACCTTTCCCATCTTCACCATCAAAGTAGAAGAAGTTCTTTAACGGGTCTCCTTTGCATGATACTGCCTTGATCACCTCCTGCAACATCGACAAGCTTTCTTGTTAAATTCCAAGTTTCTACTGAGAATATTCGAATGGGGAAAAGAGGGAGTGAGAGAGAGAGAGAGAGAACCTGTGCTAATATTCCTCCCACAATGGCACAAGCTGGTGGGAATTCAGTAGTACCGGTGATTAGTCTTTCCAAGAGACTATCTGGTATAAGGCTTTCGCTGACAGACTGTTGCAGTATTCAGTTTTTCAGTGAACTGAGTGAAATTTCTAAAGAATGGCAAAACAAAAACAAAAGAACACGCTTACATTTGCCTCACAGAGTTGCTTTTTGATTTCCAAGACTCTGGCAAGATCGAGTAGTGAACATTCTCCATGTTTACGACCTTCACTCTCTTCAAACACTTCTATTACTGAAAAATCTCATTAGAATTCCAAATATTAGTGAAGCAGCTTTGTTTGTTATGTATCTGCAATGGGGTTTTTAATTTTTCATTTGTTTCTGAAAAGCTATCAAGAATTAAGCTGCAGTAAGTAGTTAACAACCTCTCATAGCAAAGTAGAGCTTTGCTGTTCTCCGAGGAAATGGTTTCCATGGTACTGATATAGCTTCCTGCGGCAATAAACCAAAAAAAAATGTTACTTTTACTACATACACAGATGAAAGGATTATTTAGTAGCAAATATTTGTTGTTTTATTGTACCTGAAAACTCGGAAAATTAAGTTCGCATTCCACAGTCTCTTCACGCTTTTTCTGTGGAAAGAAAATTGCCAAGGAAACAATATAAAGGACGACTGAAAATTATGGAATGAGGAGGTGATAATGGAATTAAAATTGAACTAGATGAAACATCAAATCATGTAAGTACCTTTGTGTACTTGTAGTTTTGAAGGTCGACAAAGATCTCACCACATGAGTCTCTACAATCGACTGTATAGAAAGCAACACGTTTCACTAAGTTCCGACATTTTTCATTGACAGATTTCTGCAAACAAAAAGAAAAACAGACAATGTTATGAAGCAACTGAAGATAAGAGCAAGAGGGAAACTATAAAAAACTGTTATCCATACTTTAGTAGCACGAGAACCGTAGCCTATAACCACAACATCAAACTTCTCGAAAAATTCAAGGCCGAGTGTAGACAAATCACCTGAAAGATTTCAAAAAAATGATCAGACAAGAGCCGGTATGTTATCAAAACGTTAGAAGGAGAGGTACTAGAGGGAAACCTTTCTCAACAGAAACACGGACCATAGGGTTGAAATCCTTGAGTGAATCACAACAAATCTCAGCAACAGTATTACCACGGTAAGCATTTTCATCAGGCGGAATTAAGAAGTTTGCGTTCAAGGCCTCCTCGTTCACCAAACGATCATCCATTAACGTCACACTACCAACTCCTGCCAGCACAATGTTCTTGCAAAACTACACACCAAATGGAGACACAAATCCAAGAAATGCAGTAAAAGACCATTAGATTAACTAACTAATTGAAAAGCATGACTTCTCAACAGAAATATGATAAAGAGTTACAGCTGCTACCTCAGCAACAGTGCCCTTAATCCCAGATACCAAGACATGAGATTTGGTCAATCTGCAAGCAAAACACAAACCTCAACACTATATCAAACCATGCCACAGTAGTTACATGATAGTGAATAAGAACGAGCTAAGTTACATCAACCTAAAACTTTAAAAGTCTAAAGTCCAAATACAATCTCAGGTGAAACATGAACCTTGGAAATGCCCAGTAACAGAGCATACACGATCATCTCAGAGCACAGAAGTTACGAGTTCAACTAGTTTAGAAGCAACTAACTCGGAAATAAGTAAAAAAAAGAGGAATTGAAACAAATCAACGCTAACCCAGTAAAAGTACTAAGTCAGGGATGAGTAGGATAAGGAGATGAGAAAGTAGTAACCTTCTTTGAGCATTAGCACCCCAAACCCTAATCTGGCGGTCGTACAAGGCAGTCTCCTGCTCGGTAAGCTCTTCTCCGTCCATTCGCAAACTCAAGCTATCAATAATTACACAAAACCCTTTGCTTTCAGAAACAGGAATTAGCGTATATCAGTACTACTGGATTATTTTGTAACCGGAGCTTGCGCAAGAAGACCTAGTCTTAACTTGGTCGATTTTGGTCAACCTCTTCTCTCAGTGATCTCTCTCTCTCTCTTTTTTTTTTAATAAAAAACTTTGTTTCTAGTAAAAATTAAAATACTTTAATGGAAAATATAAATGGTAGTCAACGTCTCGATCGCAGGTTCGATTCAACCCAACCGCATATCAGTAATCAGTCGATTAATAAGTTTTTTCTTAATACGAATAACAATTTTCATATGTTTAAATAAATTACGTTTAGTAATAACATGAAAATATAATTTAAATGGGATGACGGTATCAAAGTCGACTAATGTGATTAGTTTTGGCCACGCGACCTTTCCATAACATGGCATGGCACCCACATAAACAATGTCGGTTTGTCACCGGTGGATTTGTGTTTGATATAGTCTTTACTTCGTTTTCAAATTAATTCGTCTTTCTCGTAAGTTAACCAACCCTTTAAACAAAAACATACATGCGTGATACACTGATATATATATATACCTATCTGTGGAAGACATGGTCTTCCTAAATTCCTAACATAAGTTGTAGTTTCTACTCTGATGTAAACAAAATAAGTAATTAAAAAAAAAATTGCAAAAGCTCTTACCTTTTTGTTTGCAGTTTTATGTATAAAACTTTTATCATTAACAAAATCTGACTATTAGATAAGTAATGTTAAGTTTTTGACACACAAAAAAAAAACAAAAAAAAAAAAAAAGGTATTGAAACGTAGACAAGCATTACCTGCGAAATCGGAAAAATAGAGTCTCCTTGTCCAATGGAATCCTCTTCATTTCTCTTTCCCTTGCAAAATGATCAAAACTGTGCTTATTGCTTAAGAAGAAACACAATATGAAATTTTTGAAAATTCTTGTGTAAATATAATGACGTAACAAAAATAGTACTTCAAGACGATTGAACGTCTTTTGATCTATCGTTTCATTTCCTTCTCTCTGTCTCCTGGATCTGATTCGATGGTAAATAGTTCTAGTGCCATGAGTCAATATTTATTGAAGTCAAATTTTGATTTAATGAAAGGTTCAATGTAAGTATGTAACTCGTATAACAAGGGATATAATTAACACACTCCTAACTCCTAACTCCTAACTCCTAACTCCTAAGTACTACAGTATACATTCTAATCATATGATTAGTTACAATGTACTTCGGGTATTGTATTTTGTATATAATAAAAGTACTTTAATACTAGTAGAATAAAAACAAGAAACCAAAAAAATCTAGAAAATTGAAAACCACTGAATGAGAGAACATTGGAGGATGCATACGCCATTAAGCTATCATGGAGTATCAAACAATAGGAGCTTACAAAGGGTTATAATTACTTGGCAAATGGCAAATCATAATTCCCACATACTATAAATGTTGTTTTTCGAACAACTATTTCTGAAAATGTATATATATATATATACTAGGTGATACCCGTGCTACAGCACAGGATTATATATTTTGTTAGTTATTTTTTTTGTAATTTGTATTTTTGTAATATAGTTTTTTATTTTGATTTATTTTCTTTATTTATATAGTGTTTATTTGTATATTTGGGGTTATACAGTAAATTGGAAATCCTAATAGAGTAAGTAGTTTGTAAAATGTAGTTTTTCACGGAAACAGACACACCACAATAGTAGATAGTACGTAGTTTTGTAAGAGAATAGACACTCCGCAATATCGGATAATAGTTTTGTAAGAGGATAGACACACTCTGCTTCCATGGCTTAATTTATAGTTTGATAAAAACACATGTTTTAACGGATTTAACTCAAAAAAATTTTATATTTTAAATTTTTAAGAATTAAAATATTAATATTACTTAAATATTTTATAGACTTTAAATATATTATAATATTTTAAACTTTCGACGGAGTTCAAATATTTATAATAATTTAAACATTCTATAAAAATTTAAATATTTATAATATCTTAAACTTTTTTAAAAAACGTAAATATATTATAATATATTATAATATGTTTACTTTTTAAAAGTTTAAATATTTTCAAATATAGAACCAAATTAAACTATTAAATTTGGATACCTGATAAATCAAGCTTCCTGCTCATTTATACTCTAAACATTTTAGTCACATATTTATAGTGATTATGAACCATATTCCAAAATATTTAGTCGATGTGGGATATACAGTACACTTTTTCTGTAAATTAGTTTACAACTTTACATATATATAATTTCTGCGTTTTTAATTTTTTCTATCTATACTACTCACAATTAATTACTATAGTTTTGTTAAGGAAATATTATAATATCGGAAATCAAGCAATTTAGTCAGATTTGGTAACTTGAATATTCGTTTTTAAAGATTTTAACTGAATCACTAAATATTCCTTTTAAAAGATTATCTGTTAAGATCAATCTCGGTAATTAAAGAAATATCCGAATTTTTGGTAATTAAAATTTATGGTTTTCATTTAAATACCTTAAAAGAAAATGAAATCAGAGTGTTTGCCTATAAAGAATAACTCTGTTTGGGATCTTAAATAACTAATCTTGAATGAAATAATATATTGGATCCGAAAAATATTATTTTGAAGTACAAACAGATCCGCGGGGTTTTTTCCTACTGTAGTCGGATATGTAAGGATCCGCGTCCCGACCCGGCAATTTTTTAAGTGATCGACCGAGGATATTTTCGTCATTTAAAGAAATCGAAACTATATGTTAATTAGATTAAATTTTGTGATTCTCTAATCATTTTTAATGAAAAACCTACCAAAACCAAGTCATGGTCCATTTTTACTCTAGAGAGTACTTATGCATATATATTTTTTTTTCCGGGAAATAAAAAACTAAAATAGCTAATTTTTTCTGTTTTTGTTAAATTTAAATTAGCTATTAGTAAGTGGAATATAATAACTGGAGGATAAGAGAGTAACCATAAACTCGTAAACTCAAAGATGAGTTTGGTCACGAGTTTGCAACTCATCCTCCCGCCACGGCCGAGAGGCGCAACCACCAAGTTCTTGTGTTCATTGAAAAACCCAACACAACAAATTCAAGAACTCTCTTCTTCTTCTTCTTCTTCTTCTCCAATCTCTTTCTTACCAAACCTAATCTCTTTTGCTCTTGCTCTCTCTTTAACTTCCTCCTCTTCCCCTGCCTTAGCCATTCCTTCTCTCTCCTCTTCTCAGCCACTCACCACTCCTTTCACCCAATCCAAGTTCGTCCAGACCGGTCTTCTCAATGGGTTTGTTTGTTTCCTCTCCACATTCTTAATTGAGAAAAGTTTGCGTTTGCTTTCTTTTGATGCTAACTCTCCTCTCATCTTCTCATCAATTTGTGTAGCAAAATTAGGCCTTGCCCTTCTACGAACCCAGGATGTGTATCCACGAATCCAACCTCATCTTCCTTCTCTTTTCCATTGCCAATCCCTGAAACCGATAAACAACAAGATCCCATTCAGGTCTATTTTCTCCCTTCATCATCTCAATTTAGTTAGCATCGTTTCTGATTCTTTGTAGTGTTCAACGCAGAAATTGAAAGATGCAATAGTGAGCACTCAGAAGAATCCTAAGTTTATGGTTCTTGAAGATACCCCATATGGTAATCACTTGTCAGTCATTTTTTTCAATTAAGGGATCATAGTGTCTGTGTGGTAATGACTCTTTAGTTATGAAGAAATCGGATTATAACAAAATGTTTAATTATGCAGGGAGATATTTGGTGGCAGAGGTAGAAGGAGGAGGATTTAGCAGAGATGTGATGGAGTTTTTGGTGAAGGAAGATGTGGTTGCTTACAGGTGTATGGCCACTAAGGTTACCTTTGTTTATCCTTTCACTACTGCTTTTGGAGATTCCAAGGGACAAGAAGAGAGGATGAAGAAGCTCATTGACCAGCTCGGTTGGTATGCTCCTACTTTTGAATCCATGGAGTAAATAGAGAATATGTTAGCTAGTAATGGTTTGTTTTTTCCCCATAGCCTTACAACTCACTTCTTGAGACATAAATATGAGTTTGTTTGTTTGTTTGTCCTTTTGAGAAAATTAAAGAAAGCTTTGTTAATATTGGTGGATCCACTTAGTTCTAGCGCCTTGTCTACGCATCCTTCTCCTATAATATAAACGCGAGTTCATCACAACTCCCTGTGACCACCTCTCCACACATGAAGACAAATATTTACACACCGCCATCTCGATATCAATCTCAGGAAGCCAAGTGTCATATCCCGTAACGTTTATACTAACATTCTCTCAGACTCAGAAGCAGCAGCACACCCCTAGGATCCACCATGTATTCTTTCTCCACGGTGCAGGTGCAGTCCATCGGATCCTCCTCATCCCACGTCAGTTCCATACACACAACACAACTTAGCAACGTAGGGCTTTTGTTTTTCTCTAATCCAGCTAGCGTGTCATTAGTGGTTTTCGTGGGCTTGGGTCAAGGTACAGTGTGAGCCCAGTAAAAGGTTTGACTTTGCTGACATGGCATACCTCCGTCGAGGCTCGGTCTGTGATTGGCTCTTCAATATCCATGTGACGTTCCCTCTCTCTCTCATTCTCTTTCTATATACTTATCTTTTTGTCATTAATTATTTCCGAAGACTCCCAATTTGTTTTCTCTCTTTCGAATAAAAACGAAAACACAAATAAATAAATAAAAAATCGTCAGGAAAAAAAAAGCGCCATGGACGCCATTGATTCCGTCGTCGATCCTCTTAGAGACTTCGCCAAGGACAGCATTCGCCTCGTTAAGCGTTGTCACAAGCCAGATCGCAAAGGTATTGAACTAGATCGGTCTACGGAATTTTTGTATTTTTGAAATTGCTGTCTTTAGATTAGGTAATGATGAGCGATCTGTGTATGTTCTGAGCTGCTGGATCTATCGTTTTGTCTTTTATGGATTGGGAAGATCCGTATGTATGTTGATTGGAGAGATCCGTGATTTCTTTCCATGATGGAGATGGTCTGATTCTGTATTTGTATTGTTGTATGTAGAGTTCACGAAGGTGGCAGTGCGTACAGCTATCGGGTTCGTAGTAATGGGATTCGTTGGCTTCTTTGTGAAGCTAATCTTTATTCCCATCAACAACATCATCGTTGGTGCCACTTAGGTGACAATTTCTCTTTACCGATTTCTTCTTTCCAGCCATGCATGGGTTTTGATGTCTGATAATGATGATTTGGTTAAGCAAGCTAGTTCGTGTAGTATAGAGTCATCTATATAACTAAGATGCTTTTGTCTCGATGTATACTTGTCTGCTCTGTCTATAGTTACTAAATAAGCAATTTGCAATTGGACATCTAGTAGGATTTGTTTATGCATATATCATGGAACTGTTGGTTTGGTTCAAAGTGTTGATAGACAGCTTGTGATTCGATCATGAACATTGCATTGACATGTAAAAAGTGAATATGCTTTATCCAAGAGATTTGGATAACTCGAGATGAATGGGGGACTTGCTTTGTAAAAGTTTCTTAAACCGTGTCCTTGTAATTTGGAAATTGCTCTCTTCTAAAGTTTGGTTTGGCTTGTTTGCAGAGAACAAGGGAAGATAAGATGGACAAGGGTAGTTACAGCTTTGTTGTTTCATGAAGACACTTCAACAGTTTTTTGTTTGTTTGTTTGTTCAGATACTCAAAAAGAGTAAACTTTTGTTGACCTAGTTAACCACACCATTTGAGATCAGTCTGCATTCTGTTTCATATATTTCACTTCTTATTTCGTTCTGCTGTTATAAAATTCCTAAGTTTTGATAAATGTTGACGAGGCTAAACCCTTAGTTACGGTTACGAAACTTACAAATTACAAAACCTATCTAAGTAGACGAATGTTTGACCAAATCTTTCGAATATTCCTAACCTCTTAGTATTGCTTGTTCCCTTCGGTTCCAATCTCATGTTTCTGGCTTATCTCTGATGAGGGAATTTGTCGCAAATAATGCTTGCACTATTAACATTGTTTGACTATTGACCACAAAAAGCATTTCATAGTAACTATATATATAGTTTACCAAACTTATTCACATATTGCAATCACTTAGATGAACGTGTGTTGTCCAAAAAAAAAAACAAAAATGATATACGTGTATTACTTTCGATTAAAATCTTTGCTACTCCAGTGACATGACAAACTGAAAAATAATAATCATGAAGTTAGGTAAATCTAAACTAACAAGCAAATGACATGACAACACAAAAAAAAGGAAAGAAAGAGAATCTTGGAACAGAAGCAATGCGACCTTTCCTTGTTATTCACTCGAAGATGACACAAACTGACAATCATAATTGATGATCATTTAAAACCAAAAGACAAACTCTTTTGGGAACCAGGTGATACTCAAAGAGAGGTGAGAATAGTAATCATGCCTCCTCAACTTCATCAATCTTCACTTCCTATTCTCAATCC
>NC_025696.1:8728707-8751899 GCF_000633955.1 Camelina sativa
GTATACTTGTCTGCTCTGTCTATAGTTACTAAATAAGCAATTTGCAATTGGACATCTAGTAGGATTTGTTTATGCATATATCATGGAACTGTTGGTTTGGTTCAAAGTGTTGATAGACAGCTTGTGATTCGATCATGAACATTGCATTGACATGTAAAAAGTGAATATGCTTTATCCAAGAGATTTGGATAACTCGAGATGAATGGGGGACTTGCTTTGTAAAAGTTTCTTAAACCGTGTCCTTGTAATTTGGAAATTGCTCTCTTCTAAAGTTTGGTTTGGCTTGTTTGCAGAGAACAAGGGAAGATAAGATGGACAAGGGTAGTTACAGCTTTGTTGTTTCATGAAGACACTTCAACAGTTTTTTGTTTGTTTGTTTGTTCAGATACTCAAAAAGAGTAAACTTTTGTTGACCTAGTTAACCACACCATTTGAGATCAGTCTGCATTCTGTTTCATATATTTCACTTCTTATTTCGTTCTGCTGTTATAAAATTCCTAAGTTTTGATAAATGTTGACGAGGCTAAACCCTTAGTTACGGTTACGAAACTTACAAATTACAAAACCTATCTAAGTAGACGAATGTTTGACCAAATCTTTCGAATATTCCTAACCTCTTAGTATTGCTTGTTCCCTTCGGTTCCAATCTCATGTTTCTGGCTTATCTCTGATGAGGGAATTTGTCGCAAATAATGCTTGCACTATTAACATTGTTTGACTATTGACCACAAAAAGCATTTCATAGTAACTATATATATAGTTTACCAAACTTATTCACATATTGCAATCACTTAGATGAACGTGTGTTGTCCAAAAAAAAAAACAAAAATGATATACGTGTATTACTTTCGATTAAAATCTTTGCTACTCCAGTGACATGACAAACTGAAAAATAATAATCATGAAGTTAGGTAAATCTAAACTAACAAGCAAATGACATGACAACACAAAAAAAAGGAAAGAAAGAGAATCTTGGAACAGAAGCAATGCGACCTTTCCTTGTTATTCACTCGAAGATGACACAAACTGACAATCATAATTGATGATCATTTAAAACCAAAAGACATAAACTCTTTTGGGAACCAGGTGATACTCAAAGAGAGGTGAGAATAGTAATCATGCCTCCTCAACTTCATCAATCTTCACTTCCTATTCTCAATCCTCTACTCAGATTCTCACCTCCTTCCTCCCCTGATAATCCCAAACACCAGACAGAATCAAAGATTAAGATGCCAAAGTTCACTGTGCGTAAACTCATACCTCTTCTTATCTTCGTTCTTTCAAGCCTTTCCGTTCTCCGACTCCTCCGGATTTCATACAAGTCTTCATCCTCTGCATCTAAGTCCTCGTCTTCAACCACGTTTCGTTTGAGTCCAGCCGAGTCCAGTCAGCACCTCAGGGCTAACGAGGGCCCAATCGCTCTCACGGAAAAGGAACTGAAGCTCTTATCAGATACCATTACCCGTAGATCCCCTTGCAACGTTCTTGTTTTCGGGTCTGCACCTCAATACCTCATGTTATCTTCAATCAACACTAGAGGTATTACTGTCATTCTAGAAGATGAACCTGCAACGACAATGACACCAAAAGCTAAAGTAAATCCGAACAACACAAGAATCTACAGCCTAAAATACCATCAGATGGAAGTGAAAAATGCTTACAATCTGCTTCGACATGCTCGAGCCAATCCCGCATGCGCACCCAAGATGAATAATCTACAACAAGGCTCATCACACTGCAAAATGGAACTGAAGGATTTGCCACTGGAAGTACACAATACCAAATGGGATGTGATAGTTGTTGATGGGCCACGTGGAGACAACTTAGAGGCACCTGGTAGGATGGGGAGTATATACACTGCAGCTGTGCTAGCAAGGGAAGGAAGTAGTAACTCAACAACAGATGTTTTAGTGCATGATGTGCACAGGACTGCTGAGAAGTGGCTCTCCTGGGAATTCTTATGCCAGGAGAATCTGGTTTCAGCTAAAGGGAACTTCTGGAAGTTTAGGATTAAGGGACAATCAAATGCATCCAGGTTTTGCTCACCAGAAACAGTCATCAGATATTAGCAAAATTTTGTACATTCAATCAAGATTCAAGAACAATGTAGTTCGACACACTACTGCGTCTTTATCTCATACCAGCGCAGGGGAACATGTATGAATAGTATACAAGTCCAACTAGAAAATGAATACAATTTGTTGAAATGGCCACAATCTATGCACAACACAGAGTTATTTCATTTTATCTCCCCAAGAACAAGAAATAGAAAGATGTACATGTTTCTTAAGAAGAAAGGTAAAGTAGCCACAGAGCCCAAAAGAAGATCAAATAGTCACAGAGAGGCCTTCTCTATGCTATACTTTAACCCTTTCTTCGTACCCAAAAAAAATTCCATCCAATTTTAACATTACTTCAAAGGATTATCCAGGATCACATACCTCTAAAATTCTTTCATAGCTTGACATGAAAAACAAGATACACTGGAGCATGATTTCCAGGAAAAGAGGATTATAAAATTCCTACATTAGTAATCTGTACTCGTTGCCATCTTGGATGTCAGCCAGAGCCATTTTCACCACTCTCTCTTCGCTGCAATCACGATTAATGTATGTATATAAGGCCACTGAAACGTATTTCTCAAAGGAAATTAAAAAAAGAAAACAGTAGCCAAATGTATCATTTATGTTGAGTATAAAAGGAGCACACATATGTTTGAGAATTAGAAAAAATGATAACCGAGATGATACCAGCCATTTGTAAATAAATATTAGAAAGGTAAAACCTACCGCCCGTTTGCTAATGTACGGTTGTATTTCGACTGGTTCTGATTCTGTAGAGATGCTTTCAGTTTTGATTAACTTCCGTTTTTCCTTCTCAAATTCTTTTCTGGATTCTTTTCGAGTGCCTGATTGCCAAACTCGACCAAAGTTGGGAAGCCAGTCTGCATCAACCTTACTATTCATTGCATGTCCCCTCTTCTCCATCTCCATCTCTATTTTTCTCCTTTCAGCCCATGCAGCGCCAACCCTGTTAGGATTCAGCTTACGAGTCTTTCCAGGTATCTTTGCCTGAAAGCTGCTCATGTCTGATTGGTTTAGTTGAACATTAGAAGAATTCCCATCATTTGCATCAAGCCATGGTGGAGGAGCTCCAGAGTGAACATTCCCGCAAGCATCGCTCGAATGTGAGGAAGAAATGCTAGTCATTACTACCTCACAAGAAAAGGAAAAAGAGGAAAAAAGGACAAATCCAATTAATACTAAGTGCATATCAGAATGGCTACATCAATAAAATCTATAAACCTAGACGATGAAGCACTAATATTAAATAAACACAACACATATAAAATTTGAATGCCAAGTAGCAGCCTACCTGGAGAACTGTAACTGCCCTTAATTTGTTTATTCTCCTGGAATGAAGACAATGTCAGTAATAGGCTCATAAAAAGAAAATAATCAGGACTTAGACAATGAGTGTGTAACTGTTCAACCCGAAGGAATTCTGTAATTGAACACATGGAGCACAAAGACCTAATCAGTAATGGAACTTTGATGATTAAAAGAACACACCTAGATAGAAGATTTATTCTGCGTCAATTACACAAATAACACATAAGAAAATCCTGAACCAAGGAATAGTTATTGCCATGATCTTTACAAAGCATTGCCGTACAACCAAAAATTCTGAGCCGAAAAAGCCTCATTATGAAACTAAGAGGTACCATAATTACACCAGAATCAGAGGCTAAATAACAAGTAGTGAAGAATCTCTGACTCGAATGATGACATCAATCAAAAAGTGACAAAAAGAATGATAAGATACATGTCAGATCATCTTATCTAACGTAGGCTGCAATATCAATATAACAATGAGAAATCCTAAAGTGTAGTTACAAACTATTTTAAACTGGACAAGTCGATATTTTGAATGGAATCTGGAACAACCAAAATGTTAACTAAATTGTTTAATACCTAAGATGTATTAAAAATATAACCAATCTTCAAACTACTTTTGAGAAGCAGATGAAAACATAACACATCAGAATTTTAAAAGCAGCAATACCAATGTTACCATAACTGAAACTCACCTCCTCTTGATTGCTTGGGTAATCCTTGCTTCTAAAAGGAATGGAATGTTTGCCAAACCCGTTCCCTAGAGAACAGAATTCATTGAGACTATTATACACAACTTGCTATACTCTACAACTAACAAAATATGGAGGTCATAATTAAACAAAATAATACCTGGTAGATTAGTTGGGGGATCAGTACGTAAAGGGAGGTGAGAAGCATCCATGTTCAGATATGAACCATAATGTGCAACTCCAGGAAGCTCTGAATGTGATATCTGATACTCATTCGTATTATACTGTAAAGGCAAAACATTTATATGGTGTGCAGGAACATTTTCAATTTTATCCATAGTTTTAAAGGCAAGTTTATTGTGGATATCATTAGATGTCCCAGACAGCTGCTCACAGGACCCTTTAAAAGAAGATGCATCTTCATTTCCCAATGACTGACATTTTTTTTCCCACTGCATCCAGCATAGATAGAATGTCATTAGAGATATCAACAAACAACACACGGCTACACTCTGTCACTCTTAAAACTGCAAAGGTTATGCCACAGGTTATGAAAAAAATACTGGCAACAACTGCAGCATAATCCTCAAGTACATAGTGCATACCTTAGCTACATTAGCTTCAGTAATACGGAAATCGTCAATGCAATCCATTGCCGGGCCATTTTTCGAAAGAAATTGCTTGATATTCCCAAGATGATCCGAACTTGCGAAGTGGTTGATTGCCTTAGAACTGGTAAAAAAAAAAAGCATCCAAACCAAAATATTATGTGTAGTATAATCAGCAGACGATTCAATCCCAGTTAGCTCTATCATCAACAACAAAAATTCTCGCACACTCCGATTCTAGATTCCATTTAAGTAACATAGCTACTATGTTCGCTAAAGCAACGAACGCAAATCGAATGAACAGACTCAAAAGAGGTAAAGGTAATGGCATACCAGGCGAAGGAGCTGCCGAGCTCGACAATGTCCTCATCGCAAAAGACACACCAAACGCGGTTTTGCGACTGCTCTTGTGGCCGCAGAACGCTAGGGTTCTTGAGGAAGAATCTGACGTCAGCAATCTTCGTTCGGAATCGATCGAGGAAGGTAGAGAGGAGGTATTTGTGGCGAGGGAAGTACTTGTGGCGTGAGCCGTGGTCGTGATGCAATCGGCATACCTTGCAGTACTCGATCTCGCTCTTCTTCGATGGTTTCTTCATCCTTCTTCTTCTTCTTTCCGACGTGACCCGAATTAGGGATGCGTTTAGAACAACACGGTGTGCCAATTACAATCCACTATTTAATTCCCGGTTAAAGCCGGTCCGAATCCGGTCAGCCTTAAGTCCGAAAAAAAAAGGAAAATTCAAATTTTTTTTCTTGGTTTTATCTTTAAATTTTTAAAAACTGTTACCATCATTATAACAAAAAAAAAGAAAACTGTTAGAATATTACTTTTATCGAAAAAATGGAACTGTTAGAATATTCGACTACTTGGATTTGACGGTGAAGGAAAAGATTTGGATAATCTTAGGAATGTTGAATTCGATAGAGATGAATCAGTTTTGGAAAGATTCTTAGATATCATCCTGGATTATATATAAGAAATATACAGCTCTAGCTAGGTTTTTGTTGCTAAGTCACAACAACAAAGAAAAACATGGCTAGAGTGTTTTTACTAGTGATTCTGTGCTTCACCGCACTGCTAAGCTCGAGCTTATGTTTTGGTCATGGAGATGGAGATCAAGCACTGGCTAAGATTAACATTTACGAAACCAGTCTTGCTTTGGACACTTCTGTCAAGATTCACGCTTCCCCTTCAGTTCTTGGTTCACAGGTTTCAAAAACCATTTTCTTGATCTTGATGATGTTATTTTGTTCTTGTCTGATTCTAGTTTTACTGATATATGTGTATTCTTAAGAGATGATTTAAATGTCAAAAAATTTGTGTTGATAGCTTGAGTTTAGCCGTTCTAGTCTTGATTCTCAAAATCCAAGCTCGATTGGTTTTGATGTGACTCTGATCTAACAGGGTGAAGATATTGAATGGGTACATGTTGCTGTCTCCAACCCCAAGCCCACTTCAAAAGATTGGATTGGAGTTTTCTCGCCAGCTAATTTCGAGTATTTTTTTCTAAACTACATCTATTTTTGTTATAGATGGTGAAATGTGCCTTTTGTGCATTATTATTTGACTCGTCTTTGTTGTTAGCTCGGGTAACTGTTGGCCAACAACTGGTGGCAAAGAGAAAACTCCTTACATATGCTCAGCTCCCGTCAAGGTTTGGTTTTTTTTTTAACATCTATTGATTTCTGTTATTTCTTGATTTGAGTCCTGGTAACATTCCTTTTTCTATTTGCCAGTACTTGTATTGTAACACTCATCCGGAGTATATGAAGTCAGGGAATGTGACTTTCAAGTTGCAGATGATAAATCAGAGAGCTGATATCTCTTTTGCACTGTTTACCAATGATGTTAAAATGGTAGGTTAACTATACTAGCTTTCTCAGTTTAGTATATTTGTATACCTGCAATAGTACCAAGTGGACTTTACTGATCTTTTGAATATCACTGCAGCCACAACTTCTCGGGAAATCCAATCCTGTAGCTTTTGTCAATCCTAAAGCACCTGTCTACCCGCGTCTTGCATTAACCAAGAATTGGGATGAAGTAAGTTTTTCCACAACTTGACTCAAAAGGCCTTGGGTCTTGGAGAATACAAACTTTTTGGAGTTCGTTAAAATAGGCTTGTTTTTGTATCTTTTGATAGATGACCGTGACATGGACGAGTGGGTACAACATAAATGAGGCTGTTCCTTTTGTTGAATGGAGTGCAAAGGGACTTCCAAGTAAGAGATCGCCAGCTGGAACAATCACCTTCAACAGAAACAGCTTGTGTGGTACGTCCTGTTTTGTATATCTTTCGCTGTGATCTCTGAGGCAACAGTGTTGGGATATTTGAAACTATTCATCTGGATCATTGTGATGTTACACAGGTAATCCTGCTCGGGGCGTTGGTTGGCGTGATCCTGGTTTCTTCCATACTGCTTTCTTGAAAGAACTCTGGCCAAACCGCGAGTATGAAAACTCTACTTTGCTTAGTCTAAACCAGGAGTGTTAATTTTAGTTTCATAAATGTTAGTTAACTCTCAATCCTTTGGTTTCCAGATACACATATAGGCTAGGCCATGACTTGGTCAATGGTTCGACGATTTGGAGCAAGAATTACACCTTCGTGTCTTCTCCTTACCCTGGACAAGACTCGTTACAACGGGTCATAATATTCGGTGACATGGGGAAGGTATGTTTCTTTTAGGCCATTATGATCTCCATGTGCTCTCAGACTATTATCTCAAATGGTATATATTTCAGGGTGAGCGAGATGGGTCTAATGAGTACAATGATTACCAACCTGGTTCCCTCAATACAACAGACCAACTCATCAAGGACTTGAAGAACTATGATATTGTTTTCCACATTGGAGATCTCACTTATTCCAATGGCTACCTCTCCCAGTGGGATCAGTTCACATCTCAAATCGAGCCCATCGCTTCTACTGTCCCCTACATGGTCGGGAGGTTTGTCAATAAGAAAAGCTTCATCATTGTTCTTCTTCCTCTACTACTCTTGTAGTGCTTTAAGTCATTTCTTTTTCATTACAGTGGCAACCACGAGCGTGATTGGCCAGACACTGGATCTTTCTATGCCCGGCCAGACTCTGGAGGAGAGTGTGGTGTTCCTGCAGAGACCATGTTCTACTTTCCTGCTGAGAACCGAGCTAAATTCTGGTATAGTTTTGTTAACCATTGACGATTACTTGCAAGTTCCAGAACAATATCTTACATATGTCGGGTTGAATGGGCAGGTACAGAGCGGATTACGGGATGTTCCGGTTCTGTATAGCAGACACTGAACACGATTGGAGAGAAGGCACAGAGCAATACCAATTCATCGAGCGTTGCCTTGCCTCTGTAGACAGAAAGACTCAGCCTTGGCTCATTTTTATGGCTCATCGTGTCCTTGGTTATTCCACCAATGATTGGTATGGCCAAGAAGGAACCTTTGAAGAGCCTATGGGAAGAGAAAGCCTACAGAAACTGTGGCAGAAGTACAAAGTGGACCTTGCTTTCTACGGCCATGTCCATAACTATGAGCGAAGCTGCCCCATTTACGAGGTTTGATCCCATCATAATTTGCTTGATTTCCGTCTCATCGATGTAGCGTTGTCTCTAAGCTCTTATCTTACCTTTTTGTTTTCTATTGCAGAGCCAATGTGTGAACAACGATAAGGATCACTACTCAGGGACCTTCAAAGGAACTATCCACGTTGTTGTGGGTGGTGCAGGAAGTCACTTGTCTCCCTTTAGCTCACTGGTACCCAAATGGAGTTTGGTCAGAGACTATGACTTTGGGTTTGTGAAGTTGACTGCTTCTGATCACTCATCGCTTCTCTTTGAGTACAAGAAGAGCAGCACTGGCCAAGTGTACGACTCCTTCAATATCTCTAGAGATTACAGAGATGTTTTGGCTTGCACTCACGATAGCTGCGAGCCCACCACATCAGCTGGATGATCTTTCTTCTGTTTACATCGTTTTCCTTCGAAACAATTAGCTTCTTAGCTTTTTTATTATTTAATAGGGCTTTACTCAATTTTTTTGGACAATATTTGTTGATTTCTTCAATTGCAGGGTTTTACTTTTACTTCTGTAGACAATATAAAACAAAAAAAAATCGTCATTTTCATGGATCAAACTAACTCTAATCATAACTCGTGTGAGAAGCCAAAAAATGTGGCTACGATTTTAAGAATTTGCTTCCCTCTGTTTACACGAACACGACACAGTGACCAAACAATATACTTTTGATACTCTCTTCTGGTCAATCCGACATCTCTACTTCAGGGGTCTTGTCTTGTTGGTTCTCATGTGAAATCGTAGATGCAAGATCTTCTACTTTCAGGGGAGAATGTCGGGCCATATATTGAAACATGATCTGCAAGATGGATTGTAAATGCTCGAGTCAATTCATAAAAATGATTCTCCTGAAGTTGGTATGCCATATGCAAAGAAAGAGAGTACCAACCTTGGAATAGCTATCAGCAAAGGCTCGGGCTCGATTTGACACACCAATATATTGCAAATCCGCCTTCTCAAATCTACCATCCACACAGTTCAGCCCTCCATCGCCAATGGCAAAGCGAATAAGACTTCCTGACAACAGTCCTGACTATAATATCCAACATGGCACAAACCACATATTTAGCAAAGTAACACAGTGCGAAATCATCCTTAAGCTAATTTAACTGCAACCTCTTATTATGGGTGCATGGAGTTTATAACAAACAGGGCAGTACTAAGCTAGAGGAATCTGTTGGTCCTAGAAAGAAGATATTACTGAGCAATATCACTACCTTACGAGTATATGGCGTCTCTATAACAAACATAGGCACAGTAATTCAGAAAGAAGATAATATCTATGCTTTTACACTTTTCAATTTGCCCAAATGCTGATCATACAACCTTGGTTTAAAGACATACGGAAATTATAATCACTCTACTATATATTGAACATACCTGTTTTACAAAATCTGCATTTAAGCAACTGAATGGTACAGGTGGATCATCTGATGTTACAAGTTTTCCTTCTTCTTGCAACTCCAAGACGATCTGATACAAGATACAGAGAATATACGCTAAGACTTTGTAAATGGGAGTGTAACACTAAACACTCTGTTATGAAAAAACCATGAGTTGTAAATGTATGTCAAATCCACTTACATGTTGTTGATCTGGAACTTCTCCATTGTTATCTGTATCGATGACATACTGACTACAGCTCTCATCCTTCCATATCAACACCAGAGGAGTATTTCCAGTATGATAATGTGCATGTCTGCGAGTATTGCATGAAATTTAGTAGGGAAAGAGTCAAAGAAGAACACTAGACCAATGAGACAATGATACCATAACAAGAGTATGAAGCAACCAGTGATATCATACAGCAACGTTCATAAAACAGATGAAAAAAGATCTGTCCTCTTTCTAATATAATCATCATTCATCAAAACCCTATACAGTCCATCATAAGTCATAACCAAACGCATTCCCTAATTGCGGAGATGAAAAAGCTACAATTAAACTACACAGCTCCTAGGCTAGTTACAATAGTCCTCCACTAGATTAACAAGAAAACAACTGATTCGCAGCTAGAAACCTCAAGGCACACAAACTTTTTGCAAGTGCAGACAGCAGGAGAAGGAAAGATGAGAGTCGCAGTAAACTTAATGGCGAGAGATGAAATGATGCACTTACTTGTTATAAAACAACAGTCCATCCTTGACATAAGGTAATGAACCTGTATAAGCCGAGTGAAGTCCACTTTGGTCGCAGTTAAAAAAAGGAACCGCACTGAACCTGAACTTATGATAAAAGGAAGGCGGATCACAAGCACCAGTCTCAGCAAGTTTAGATTGCAACCAAAAGAACCTGAACTCTGCTGTACATTCATAAAGCGAGTAACCTCTCCAACAAACCATATCAATCACATAATATGTCTGATCAGACTGCATAAACAGTAACAAACCACATCCTAGTAAGCTCAAGAATGAAGATATAAATCAGAGAACGAAAGAAAAAAGAAAAAAAAAAAGAGACTTTTACCTCGTGAAAGATACAGTCTAGTATAGAATATGAGTTTGCAGGGCCAGAAGCGCCTTTTTTCCTGGCACCACCAGGCAACGCAGAAGGGAAATGATGCAAGATGGATCCATTGCGTACTCTACTAACCGTTGTCCCATCAGATGAAACTACGAAACATCTTTTGCCAGCTGGCCTTGCTAACACATACCTACAAAAAAACCAACCCAATTCTCATAATCAGACTCATTTATGAAGCGAGAGGAGATAAGCATCAAAATAGGAGCAGTACCAGTCTCGGCTCAAATTATCAGGGACGTCGATCATCCATTCAGGTAACATAAGCTGCCTCGCAAACCACTTGCGAGCCTCAGGTCCTCTGAGCCTCGAAGCTTGACGAACGTCAAAGCTACTCGATTCCGATTCGGTTCCTTCGTCGAGCTCCGGCACGGCTTCAAACAGTATCTCCGGGTCGACATCGGGAGAGGAGGATTGGAGCGAGATTACGGAAGAGGCGAGGTTTCGAGCTCGCTGCTGAGCGTCACTGCGATGTTGAGACTGACGGAGAAGGGAAAGCTCTCGACGTTTCTGTTGATCGGAGATAGGTCGTCGTTTAAACGGACGGCGAATCTCATGAGGCGCCATTGGTCTCAACCTAAAAAAGCTCTCCGAGACTCTCTTTGCTTTTTGGATGGTGAGGTACGGTTCAAAGTTTAAACCGGTGGTGGGTTAAATTAAACCAAACCGGTTTGATTCTATTATATCATATCATTAATTATAACCGGTTTGATTTTGAGAAACGCCTATATATATTCCATTTTTCTTGTTAACGTTCTCTCTCGCATTGATTGATTCATTCAACTCTCAAAGCATCGCAAGTCTTAGCTACTGAAAGAATCGTAACAAACAAAGGAGAGAGATCAAGAAGAGTCATGGTGTCACCGAAACGGAGTGATACAACCCCGCCTGACGGAAGCAGCAGCGGCAAGAGACCTCCACCTTCTTCTTCCGGAGATAAACCTCCTTTACCCAAACGCCAAAAGGTTTCTGATGGAGACGGCGCTTCGGTGGCTAAAGAAACTGATACTCTGAATCCTGCGGCGGGTTCTGGTAAATGCAACGTTCCAACCTCCGTAGACGCCAAGATTGAGGCCTCTGCAGCTGCGTCACCACCATCTGTTGCGAAAGGTCCATCTCTCTTATTCTTTGTTCAATCTTTCTGTATTTTGTTTCCTTTAGAGATTTGTTTTGTTTTCAATTCGTCTTTTTGTTTTCTTGTTTTGGATTGTAGTCGCAACACCGAAGTTGCAAGAGAAGCCAGATACGATTACTTTTAAAGGATGGATATATGAACACGGTAGCTATAACAGCCCCTGGTGTCGATTTCTAGCAGAGTCTCAACAGGTGTTTTAATTAAACCCTTTTACCTTTCTTTAACTTTCTCTAACTTTCTTTATAATACCACAATACTATATCCTGACAAGTTGAGCTACTTGTGAATTTTCAGTATCCAAGCCTAAACATTCTTGATTCAACCTTCACTCTTGGTTCTAGTAGATCATGCGGCTGCGAATTACATGACCTCGAACTCAGTTCCTTCTTGTGCAGAATCACAAGAATTCAGGTATATATATTCTTTTTGTTTTTGTTTTTGTTCTCCAATGTTACGCTCAAACATTAGCACTGTCCCATGCCATGCCTGCTTCTTTTTCCTCTGTCTCGTGCTTATGATTTTTTTCTACTTTTGAGTTGTGTGTGGAGATATGTGAGCTCCTTTATGCAGAATGTATTCTCATTGTTTGTGCACATGCATGTTCAGCGCAAAGGCAATGTTGTAGGGATTCTAGAGGCCACAGGAAGCAGGGGACCTGTGTGGATAAACAGAAAGCCTGTCGTGAAGAATGATTGCCATGTGCTAAACTCTGGTGACGAAGTGGCTTTTGGTATTCTCAAGAGCTTTGCTTTTGTATCCTTTCTTTCTTTTTGTATAAAAAATGAGCAAGATGAAAATTTTCCTTCAGTTTTAAGATGAATATCTCCATGGGAATGCAAATAAGTTTTCCCCTTAAGTTATATCCAGATATTTCAGCAAATGACAGCAAAAGTTACTGCAAAAGCTGGTTTAGTACAGGTCCCTGCAGGAAAGTTTCTAGATTTAGAGAGAAAGGCAAGAGATCCAACAGGCAATTCCATTATCACAACGTTAGCAACCTTACAGCAGGACTCATCTCATCGAAAATCATCCCGTAAGAGCCACCAAGCGCCAGGGAAGCCTGCTACATCTGTTGACAGCGTGGAAGGAATTTTATCTGTTGACAATCAAAGTAATAAAGCTGCAGATAGTGGAGCAGTCAGCAGCCACAATCAAGATTCCAATATGGAGGTAAGTACTCTATGTTTCCCTTGTACCCTAGCGTCATCAACAATATTTTGTATTATATTAACAAAGCTGGTATCAGATGTTAGAGGAAAACGAGGTGATAAGAAGTCCACAACAAGCTTCAACATCAGGCAATGATCTGCGATCTGCAATAATCAGAGAAGGCATTCAAGCTGGAATTTTCGGAGGCGAAAGCTTGGAAGTTTCATTCAAAACATTTCCCTATTATTTGAGGTATAGACCAAGTAATATTGTTCTTTTCTTTTCAGGTATTTATGCAGAGTTAAAGATATGTGCATGCGAATCGTCCATTACGAATCTGTTTATAGCATCATAGAATTCTGAGGTCTAATGTTTCTCTTGGTTTTCGTTTCTCTAATTCTATCCTCCCCGTTGTAGTCTTTCACACGGAACATCAGTTTTCTCTTGTCTTTGGTATTTTGGGCTTTGCATGGATACTGTTCTCTGTTTTGTGTATGCTGACTAAGGGTTTATTTTTGCAGTGAAAATACAAAGAGTATCTTAATAACTACTTCATATGTACATCTCAAGAAAAAAGAATATGCCAAATATACCTCCAACATGACCACTTTGAACCCAAGGATATTGCTTTCTGGTCCCACAGGTTTGTGGTATCTTGCTTGTGTAGTTCTTGTACTTCTTTTAGGCGGCAACATCATTTTCGCTTTTCGGTTGTAATCGTTTCAGGGTCTGAAATATACCAAGAAATGTTAGCTAAAGCGCTTGCCAATCACTTCGAGGCGAAATTGCTAATATTTGACAGTAATCCAATTCTGGTGGTAAGCAATATATTGTGTGTTTTTTGTTGTTAGTTTACAAAAGGAAAGGTTTTGTTTCTACACTCATATATCTGTTTTCGTGCAGGCTTTGGCTGCTTCTAGAAAGTCATGTAACCTTCCCACTCAGAGTCTTGAGGTCACTGATCGTGGGAAAAACTCGGATTTTTCAGCCAGTGCTTCTAGTTCTAGCCCTTCTCCTGCTACTTCTTCTGGTGCCGACTCCCAGACAAAGTTGGAGCCGGAGACTTCATTCAGAACTCCAGTGAATCATACTTTGAAGAAAGGCAGGCCCCATTAAATTGTTTGCAACAGAAGATGTACTTAAATCTTCTTGGATTTCTGGTTTGCGGATACTTCATTTGGAAGAACAAAAACACTTGCAGGTGACAGGGTAGAATTCATTGGTAGTGAGGATTATCTGGAGTCGTCAACCTTAGGCTTAAGGTTTGTTTCTTATCATAGTTCTAATTAAGGCAGCTGCTGAGATCGATATTGGCTTCTATATGTTTCCCGTTTTTGTTCTGAACTTTTCTCTTGCCTTTTTATATTCACTTTTTACTTAATCTTATTCAGGGGACCTCCTCCTGGGTCTAAAGGGAAAGTAATTTTAGTATTTGATGAGAATTCTTTAGCTAAAGTGGGTGTTAGATTTGATGAGCCAATACCTGATGGAGTTGATGTTGGTCTACTGTGTGAACTGGGATATGGGTTCTTCTGCAAAGGTACTTCATTTTCAGTAGTACATTGTTTACTGGTCCTCAGCATTAGTTACTGATCCTTGTCTCACACACCATTTCTTCTGTTTGTTATAGCTACTGATCTTCAGTTCGAAAGCTTGGGTTCTGAGGATCTAGATAACTTACTTGTTGACACATTGTTTGAGGTACTTTTCAGTTGCAAAGTAATGAATTTTTGTTATCATTGTGCTTATATCTTCATCTATTTCCAGGTTGTCCATGCTGAGAGCAGAACTTGTCCGTTTATTATATTTTTGAAAGATGCTGAGAAATCTGTTGTTGGAAATTACGATTTGTACTGTGCGTTCAAAAGAAGACTTGCATATCTCCCACAAAACATAATTGTGATCAGTTCACAGACACATTCTGATAATCTCAAGGAGAAGGTAGTTACTGTGCGATGCTTTGCTCCAGTTGCATGCATTGAGCTCCTTTCGCAAAAGTGATTTATTATCTCTCTTGGAAATTATAAAATCATGTAGTGCAAAGAAAATTAAAAAAATCATGTAGTGAAGTAGAGTTTTAATATTGTGTTTTGACGAATTAATGAAATTCATTTCTTTTCATCTCTTTTGCAGTCTCATCCTGGAGGTCTATCTTTCACTGCTTTCCTTGGCTTACCTTTACCAGTAAATCATCTTTTCTTCAATTGTTTCGTATGCGGGAAAATAATACATAACAATGTTCTTAGTCATTCTTGAGGCAATTGGCCATTATCTGTTACCAATTAATGCATGTTCATAGGTTTCTTCTTCTGTATTTATCTATTACCTTTTGTTTTTCCTGCCTAGGACTAGTAATATTAGTTTATGCTTATATATGCCTTAAACTTTTGACCAAAGTGTGGAATCTTGAGTTTACATTTAACTGTATCAATTCTGTTTTTTAGCCGGCTTTCAGCTCTGCTTGGTTCCTCTAAACATGCTCGATCCAGCGACTGTTATTTCAACTGGCTAGTGTCAATGCTGAGGGTATCCTTTTTCTTCTATATATACTGAGACTAATGTTACTTTTGCTTAATATTCCTAGGATATTGGACGACTACATACACGAGGGAAGGAAGTTCCAGAGAAATCAAAACGTCTAACGGAGCTCTTTGGGAATAAAGTTACTATTCAAATCCCACAGGTCTGTTACTCTGTGAATCATAAGCATTCTCGTCTGTTGTCTGTCAAAGAAACCATAGACTTGAAGGAGCTAATTATTTCCAGGATGAGGAAGAACTTACATCCTGGAAGTATCAGTTGGATCGTGATGCTGAGATTTTGAAAATGAAGGCTAATTTCAATCACTCGCGCATGGTATGTCTTTCACTGAATATATGGTATTGGTATGCTTTTGGCTCTCCTATGGACACAATATGTAATTAGAAAAAGGTTATGGGAGCATTCTATGTCTGGACACGTACATTATAAGTTTTATAGATGAGAAACTTTTTGGATTTACGTATAACGTATCTAGCTAAATTATATCCTTGGTATTTTGGCTGTTAGCTAAACTCTCAAGTCTCATTTCCTGATTTAAAAGCAGGGCTTTACAGAAGTTTTTAAAACGATTCCATATTTGCATCTCAATTCAGGTGTTGGGACGATGTGGTCTGGAATGTGAAGGAATCGAGACGCTGTGCATGAAGGATCTAGCACTTCAAAGCGACAGTATATATTCCTTTTGTTCGACATGATGACCATAATTGACAATGGAATGCTATTCTTAAGAGTTGACTTTGACATTTCGGTTTAGGTGCAGAAAAGATCATTGGATGGGCTCTTAGCGACCATCTAAGGCGTAATCCTGATACTGATCCAGATACTAGGGTTATTGTGTCTCGTGATAGGTAATTTACAGCTTGTCCCTGCGCATTACTGCTCTTGATTATCTGTCTTAGTATTGAGTGCGAAATTTGAATCCTTTCAGCATAGAATTTGCAATAGGACTCTTCCGGGCTGTGCTAAATGGTTCTACGAGCTCAAAGAAGTCTCTCAAGGTTAGGAAATTTCCTTGTAAATTGGATTGTTGTTTACTTATTTTCATTATGGCCATGGCTCATATATCATGTAACAACTGTTAATTTTCTTTGTTGCTTTCAGGACATTGTGACAGATAATGGGTTTGAGAAGCGGCTTATAAGTGAAGTTATTCAGCCCAGTGACATTGATGTTACATTTGATGACATTGGGGCACTTGAGAAAGTCAAAGATACCTTAAAGGAACTGGTTATGCTTCCTTTACAACGGCCTGAACTTTTTTCCAGGGGGCAATTAACAAAGGTGGTTCTCTTCTCCGCATTAGATTTCAGAAAACTCCTATAGTTTTTTTTTTTATATATTTGGTGCTGTCAATTTTCATAGACGTATGAAGGAAACACAATTTATTTGTGTGTGCCACTATACTTACATGGTTTTTGTGGAGTAACAATGNTGCTTTTGGCTCTCCTATGGACACAATATGTAATTAGAAAAAGGTTATGGGAGCATTCTATGTCTGGACACGTACATTATAAGTTTTATAGATGAGAAACTTTTTGGATTTACGTATAACGTATCTAGCTAAATTATATCCTTGGTATTTTGGCTGTTAGCTAAACTCTCAAGTCTCATTTCCTGATTTAAAAGCAGGGCTTTACAGAAGTTTTTAAAACGATTCCATATTTGCATCTCAATTCAGGTGTTGGGACGATGTGGTCTGGAATGTGAAGGAATCGAGACGCTGTGCATGAAGGATCTAGCACTTCAAAGCGACAGTATATATTCCTTTTGTTCGACATGATGACCATAATTGACAATGGAATGCTATTCTTAAGAGTTGACTTTGACATTTCGGTTTAGGTGCAGAAAAGATCATTGGATGGGCTCTTAGCGACCATCTAAGGCGTAATCCTGATACTGATCCAGATACTAGGGTTATTGTGTCTCGTGATAGGTAATTTACAGCTTGTCCCTGCGCATTACTGCTCTTGATTATCTGTCTTAGTATTGAGTGCGAAATTTGAATCCTTTCAGCATAGAATTTGCAATAGGACTCTTCCGGGCTGTGCTAAATGGTTCTACGAGCTCAAAGAAGTCTCTCAAGGTTAGGAAATTTCCTTGTAAATTGGATTGTTGTTTACTTATTTTCATTATGTCCATGGCTCATATATCATGTAACAACTGTTACTTTTCTTTGTCGCTTTCAGGACATTGTGACAGATAATGGGTTTGAGAAGCGGCTTATAAGTGAAGTTATTCAGCCCAGTGACATTGATGTTACATTTGATGACATTGGGGCACTTGAGAAAGTCAAAGATACCTTAAAGGAACTGGTTATGCTTCCTTTACAACGGCCTGAACTTTTTTCCAGGGGACAATTAACAAAGGTGGTTCTCTTCTCCGCATTAGGTTTCAGAAAACTCCTATAGTTTTTTTTTTATATATATTTGGTCCTGCCAATTTTCATAGAAGTATGAAGGAAACACAATTTATTTGTGTGTGCCACTATACTTACATGGTTTTTGTGGAGTAACAATGATATTAGTTATACCAGCTAATAATTTGGGTTTTCTCAAAGATTCGTCTCTCCTAAAATTTAGTTGTTAACGTTTTGTGCATTGGTGGCTTCTTGATCAGTCCGCTCTGGTTCTTCTCTATGCAGCCATGTAAAGGAATTCTCTTATTTGGACCTCCTGGAACTGGAAAGACCATGCTTGCAAAAGCAGTGGCAAAGGAAGCTGGTGCGAACTTCATCAACCTCGTAATGTCAAGCATCGCATCTAAGGTAACTGAATGCCCTTGAATAGTTGGAATCTACCGATTTATACACGGAATCTCTTGTTCGAGACTTGTGTTCTTGTCAATACTGCAGTGGTTTGGTGAGGTTGAGAAGTATGTCAAAGCTGTCTTTTCGTTGGCCAGTAAAATTTCACCTAGCGTTATATTTGTGGACGAGGTAATTTTTCATGGTCAAGTCCTAGGCGCATCATACTTGTAATCAGAGCACTGACAGTCCTACAATATTTTACTGTCTTGTAGGTGGACAGCATGCTAGGCCGAAGAGAAACCCCGGGGGAACATGAAGCCATGCGGAAGATGAAAAATGAGTTCATGATACACTGGGACGGTCTAAAGACAAAGAAAATGGAACGTGTTCTGGTTCTTGCAGCCACAAACCGGCCTTATGACCTTGATGAGGCTGTCATTAGACGGTTGCCCCGTAGGTAAACTAAAAATCGCTTCCTTTTGTGGGATTTTTTTTTGTCAAATTGACGTGACAGTTAGAGGTTGTGAAAACTCTGTGGTATTGACTTGCGTAGGTTGATGTTAGGACTACCAGATGCTCCAAATAGAGCAAATATATTAAAGGTTATACTTGCAAAAGAAGACTTGTCCCCTGATTTGGATATTGATGGGGTTGCTAGGATGACTAATGGATATTCTGGAAGCGACCTTAAGGTAGATTCCTAGTAATTCCTTTAAACTCTGTTGTTATGGTCTGCCAAAAATGCAAAGAAATGCTCATATATATTCTGAATTTCTCTTTGGTGCGCTCAGAATCTATGTGTTACTGCTGCCCACCGTCCAATCAAGGAGATATTGGAGAAGGAAGAATAACTTTTATATATGTTGAGTTAACTTGTCTATAGAATAAAAATATGCTTATGATGGATGGGACATTATGGTAGGAGCGAGATGCTGCTCTGGCTGAAGGCAAAGATCCTCCAGCTTTAAGTGGAAGTTCTGATATCCGAGCTATGAACATGGCAGATTTCAGATACGCACATGAACGGGTAAGATTTGCTTGCTTATGCTGCTGTTTTTGTTTAATCTTTTCATATTGTTTTTTGGGGCTCAGTGAAGTGTAACCATTCTCATTGGTGTTGAATCAGGTGGGTTCGAGCGTTTCATCAGAGTCTGTGAACACGACAGAGCTTCAACAATGGAACGAACTCTACGGGGAAGGTGGATCCAGAAAGCAGCAATCACTCAGCTACTACATGTAGCCTAGGATTGAATCTACGTTAGAAAACCATAGCTCAATTTTCGTCTCAAAAAGAAGAATGTACAATTTTCAGGGTGAACAGAATAATACAATAAGTGAAATAGGTTGAATTAGATTTGTTTTGTTTTGATACAAGCCGGTCAGGTTTATATATCTTGGCGGGGATGAGAATCTTGCAGTTGTCACTTTTCTAACAGTTTGTAAACACGTGTCTCATATGTCAGAAATTTGGATAAACTTATTAACAATCAAAGGCGCAATTATACAACCAATACTTTGGATAATCTCAAAAACTCTTAGTTAACGAGGTTTTGGCATTGGTTTTAGCTGTTAAGTATTTAAGTTAATCTCACTCTCTGTATCATTCCCATGGAAGGAACTAGGAAGGTGATGAGTTCATCATCAATCTCTCTCTTTAGTCTTTACTGATACATGATGATGAAAAGTAAATCTCCTTCCTTTTCTTCTTTCTCTGCCTAACTCCTGAACCTCAAAGATCTTTCTCTCCCAAAGCTCTTCGTAAATTGAGATTATTACAACCGGTTTAGTTTGTTGGTAGAAAGACTTTTGGCTTTTCCAATCTAATTTTGCCAAACCAAAGATTGCAAGAAATCTCCACCTTGATTTTGATTACGGTTAAGCTTTAAGCTTGATTAAATTACCAACACCTGTATTTATTTGTTCTTTATTTAGCTGCGATTTTACACAATAGCAATATTTATTACTGTTAATAAATTTTTCTAGATGATATTAAATCAGGCGTCAATATGTTTTGAAATTTTTTTCTTTCCCAAATCATACATACCGATTACACAGGGTCGACCAAACCGAATTATTTAATCGTCCGGTTTGGTTAAATTGAGCAGGCACTTGTACTGCCGACACGCAGTTCATCTCTATAACATGGATTCGGCAAGCAGTCCACACACAGTTGTATAACCCATAACTGAAGTCTGGAAGCATTTCCCACTCAGAGGAGGAATCAGCGAAGCGAAAAAAATGTCAGATCTGGTCGCGACGTCGTCGTCGCCGTCGCCAGCACCGAGATCCGCCACAGACTTCTTCTCGGATCCATACGACTCCCATCCCCTTTGGTTCAAGCCTTCCCTCTTCCTTTCCCCTGGCTTCGACTCCGAGTCCTACATCTCAGAGCTCCGTACATTCGTTCCCTTTGACACTCTCCGATCCGAGCTTCGGTCCCACCTTGCATCCCTTAACCGTGAACTTGTTGATCTCATCAACCGAGACTACGCCGATTTCGTCAATTTAAGCACTAAGCTCGTCGATATCGATGCGGCTGTTGTCCGTATGCGCGCTCCGCTTCTTGAGCTCCGTGAGAAGATCACTGCATTTCGTGGATCTGTTGAGGCCGCACTTTTCGCATTAAGGAATGGATTGCAGCAACGCTCTGATGCTGCTGCTGCTAGGGAGGTCCTCGAATTGTTGCTCGACACATTTCATGTGGTATCCAAGGTACATGATTCTGGTTTCTCAATCTTATTAAGTGCAATCTCGAGTCTTCTTGTCGTCGGTTATTAGAGATCTAGATCACAGGGTTTATGTAAGCTTGTCGATCATCTTAATCTACTTTCGAATGATAATTTCTATAAAATCTTCAATTGGTTTTGATCCGTAATGGTTATGCATTGTTGTAATGGTTATTTAGATAATCTGAATGTTTGACGTAAATAATGCGTATTCATTGTAATTGTAGGTTGAAAAGCTTATTAAAGTTCTACCAAGTACTCCTTCTGACTGGCAAAGCGAGGATGTGAATTCCATGGGAAGGATTTCTATGAATGATGAGAATTCTACGCAGCAAGATGGGACAACCATGAGAGAAACCCAGAGCATGCTTCTCGAAAGAATAGCTAGTGAAATGAATCGGCTCAAGTTCTATATGGCTCATGCACAGGTCTCCATCATGCATTTTTACTTTTCCTTTTTTTCTTTTGCAAAGTCGGAATTTCGAGTCTCAATGTATATAGATTGCATTAGAAAAGAAACTATGTTCCTTTTTACAAGAAGTTTCGAGTATACTGCATTTGACAGTAGTGTATTAGGGATCAGAACTAGCTGAATATAAGGCTTTAGAAGTGGCTGTGCTGGTAGGAGAATTCATTGGCTTTGAGAAGATTGTTGACAGAAAAAATAGGTTACATGAGATGCTACATAGTAAAATCTTCTAAGTTCTCTGGTGTTCTGCAAAACTCTAGTATACTTGTTAGCCTCAGAAGACAATAGAAAGTCTGATGACTGTTGCTCACTACTTTTTTCNGTAAATCTCCTTCCTTTTCTTCTTTCTCTGCCTAACTCCTGAACCTCAAAGATCTTTCTCTCCCAAAGCTCTTCGTAAATTGAGATTATTACAACCGGTTTAGTTTGTTGGTAGAAAGACTTTTGGCTTTTCCAATCTAATTTTGCCAAACCAAAGATTGCAAGAAATCTCCACCTTGATTTTGATTACGGTTAAGCTTTAAGCTTGATTAAATTACCAACACCTGTATTTATTTGTTCTTTATTTAGCTGCGATTTTACACAATAGCAATATTTATTACTGTTAATAAATTTTTCTAGATGATATTAAATCAGGCGTCAATATGTTTTGAAATTTTTTTCTTTCCCAAATCATACATACCGATTACACAGGGTCGACCAAACCGAATTATTTAATCGTCCGGTTTGGTTAAATTGAGCAGGCACTTGTACTGCCGACACGCAGTTCATCTCTATAACATGGATTCGGCAAGCAGTCCACACACAGTTGTATAACCCATAACTGAAGTCTGGAAGCATTTCCCACTCAGAGGAGGAATCAGCGAAGCGAAAAAAATGTCAGATCTGGTCGCGACGTCGTCGTCGCCGTCGCCAGCACCGAGATCCGCCACAGACTTCTTCTCGGATCCATACGACTCCCATCCCCTTTGGTTCAAGCCTTCCCTCTTCCTTTCCCCTGGCTTCGACTCCGAGTCCTACATCTCAGAGCTCCGTACATTCGTTCCCTTTGACACTCTCCGATCCGAGCTCCGGTCCCACCTTGCATCCCTTAACCGTGAACTTGTTGATCTCATCAACCGAGACTACGCCGATTTCGTCAATTTAAGCACTAAGCTCGTCGATATCGATGCGGCTGTTGTCCGTATGCGCGCTCCGCTTCTTGAGCTCCGTGAGAAGATCACTGCATTTCGTGGATCTGTTGAGGCCGCACTTTTCGCATTAAGGAATGGATTGCAGCAACGCTCTGATGCTGCTGCTGCTAGGGAGGTCCTCGAATTGTTGCTCGACACATTTCATGTGGTATCCAAGGTACATGATTCTGGTTTCTCAATCTTATTAAGTGCAATCTCGAGTCTTCTTGTCGTCGGTTATTAGAGATCTAGATCACAGGGTTTATGTAAGCTTGTCGATCATCTTAATCTACTTTCGAATGATAATTTCTATAAAATCTTCAATTGGTTTTGATCCGTAATGGTTATGCATTGTTGTAATGGTTATTTAGATAATCTGAATGTTTGACGTAAATAATGCGTATTCATTGTAATTGTAGGTTGAAAAGCTTATTAAAGTTCTACCAAGTACTCCTTCTGACTGGCAAAGCG
>NC_025696.1:8753194-8767280 GCF_000633955.1 Camelina sativa
GCCTCAGAAGACAATAGAAAGTCTGATGACTGTTGCTCACTACTTTTTTCTATTATGCCAGTACAGAACCTGCCTTTCATTGAGAACATGGAGAAGAGGATTCAGAGCGCTAGTGTGTTATTGGATGCTAGCCTGGGTCATTGCTTCATTGATGGGCTAAACAATAGAGATACAAGTGTCCTTTACAACTGCTTACGTGCATACGCTGCCATTGATAACACCAACAATGCAGAAGAATTTTTTCGTACAGCGGTTGTGGCTCCATTTGTTCATAAAATTATTACACATGAAACATCAACGGATGCTGCTGGAACATCCGGAGATGAACTTGAAAACGATTACAAACAGATCAAGCATTTTGTTGCGAAGGACTGTAAAATGCTGCTAGAAATATCTTCAACGGGTAATTCGCTAAAATCGCTGTGTGATCATATATGTTGTAGACATCCAATTTACTTTTTTAAAGTTCGATGTTTGTCAAGAACATCTGTTTTCCTGTTAACATTTCAAGAAATTGTTTACCCCTTTAACACAGTAGCCTAGGTTTCATGGCTTATTTCCTTCTTAGTGGTGTTGTTTTATATTTCACTCATCATACTCTTTGCTTGGCATCTTGTGCTAAAACAGACAAATCGGGTTTACATGTCTTCAACTTCTTGGCAAATTCAATCCTGAAAGAAGTTCTTTGGGCAATCCAGAAAGTCAAACCAGGAGCATTTTCTCCTGGAAGGCCTACAGAATTCTTGAAGAATTACAAGGCAAGCTTGGACTTCCTTGCATATCTTGAAGGTAGAGTAACTGATGTTTATCTTCCTCTGAGCTTGATCACATGGCATGTCAGATGCATTGTGAACTGAGATTAATGTGGCTTATATGAGCATAAAACATAATTTAATACTAGGTGATAATCTGGATCTTTTTCAGTTGACTCATACCTTATACTTCTTATGAAGGTTATTGTCCGTCAAGGTCTGCTGTAACGAAGTTTCGAGCTGAAGCTATATACATCGAATTCATGAAGCAATGGAATGTGGGAGTATATTTTTCACTGAGGTACTTGAGAAATATCATAGATGGCTGTCGTTTTACCATTAGATTAGTGGTTTCTCAGCTTCTCTAACTCAAATATGCGTAATTTCAGGTTCCAGGAGATAGCTGGAGCCTTGGATTCTGCTCTTACTTCTCCATCTCTGGTTTTCATTCAGGATTCAGATAAGCAGAGTTTGCTCAACTTAATTCTCAGACAGAGTGGTACTCTTTTGGAGTGCTTGCGGTCATGCTGGAAAGAAGATGTTCTCGTTTTCTCTGCTGCTGATAAATTTCTTCGCTTGACCTTGCAGCTTCTTTCGAGGTTTGTGAAATTCGACTGTAATATTATCCACGTGTACTGGTTTTTGTTTCAATTATAATTTTGATTATGTGTTAATGACATGTAGATATAGCATGTGGGTGTCATCTGCGCTGAACACTAGAAAGAGTAATGCCAACCCGAGTCCTGGATGTGGATGGGCAGCTTCAGCCACTGCAGAAGATTTTGTATATGTAAGTTATTTCTTATGTGGATTGTGTCTGAGCTCCTCTTATTTTGGACATTTTGGGTTCTCTGCAATTTCCTGTTTACTATATCAGCTGCAGTTATGTTCTGTGGGATAGCTTAATTTCCATTATGTTTATAATAGAATGAAACAAATCCTGTGGATAATAAGTAAACTCGGAATATCTGCTTTTCACATAGATACATGAAATCAGATCACATAGACCAATTTGGCTGATCATTGATTTTTTAGGAATATTTACACGTTTCCTTCCCGGCAGGTTATACACGATGTAAATTGTCTAGTCTCAGAAGTTTGTGGCGATTACGTTGGACATATATCACAGTATTTATCTTCATGCTCCACTGAAGTTCTTGATGTAGTGAGGATGAGCATAGAACAAGGCGGGGCATCATTAGAGAAAGTCCTACCTTTAGTTACCAAGACAATAATTGACGTCATTGTTGATAAATCTGTTGAGGTAAAGCTCTGAAAAAACATTAAATCCAGCTTTGTTTGACTGCCTTTGTGAGCACCTGCAATAACAATGTTGCGTATAACTTGCTGTATAGCTGGATTAGCTTGGAGTTATTCTCCATGTATCACACATGTTTAACTCTGTAATGGTAAATGCTTTCTTCTCTCCTGTAGGACCTAAGGCAGCTCAAGGGAATAACCGCTACATATAGGATGACTAATAAGCCACTCCCTGTAAGGCACTCACCATACGTCGTCGGGCTATTGCGTCCTGTAAAGGTATTCATTCAGCTTTGGTGTTGCGATTGATAAAAGTTCATAATAACTTGACTGGTGAAATTTTTAAGGGTTGGTTTTTTTACTTTCTCTTTTACAAGGCTTTCTTGGAGGGAGATAAGGCTAGACAGTACTTGACCAAAAAAATAAGGGAGGAGTTACTGCATGGTACTGTCACTGAAATTACCAGGCGGTATTATGAATTAGCTGCTGAACTTGTTAGCGTGGTAAGTACTATGTTTTAAACACTTTTTGAGGATTTTTGATTAGTAAAATAAAACTGAGATTTATAACACTGTTTTAGGAAATTAACCAAAACTAAATATAGGATTTGGACAAGCATTTTCTCTGTCCCTAAAATTCGTTTTCAAATTCAATTATTGCTATATGAAGATGCAGAAATGGTGAGTAATTTATATGTGGTGAAAGGCGGTAGAGATACTGATTGTATGATGTAACAGGCAAGAAAAACAGAGTCATCGCTACAGAAATTACGTCAAAATGCACAGAGACGAGCAGGTGCAGCATCAGGTGTTTCTGATCAAAATGTATCTGAAACAGACAAGATGTGTATGCAGTTGTTCCTTGATATTCAGGTAACCCTCTTTATTTAGTTTAAATGTGGGATTAGTAAGTATTTTCTGCAAATTTTAGTTTCCAAGGAAGTAACATCATGTGGTTAATAATATCTTTGCCAGGAGTATGGCCGAAACATTTCTGCACTGGGGTTGAAACCGACAGATATCCCGGCTTATTGTTCCTTTTGGCAATGCGTTGCACCAGCGGATAGGCAAAACACGATCAGTGTCTGAGGACTCACGCTGCATTATTATTATACATCATCACGGGGTATCCGGTATCATGTCTTATAATAAAGAAAAGTAGTAATGGCCTCTTCTTCTTTTTGTTGCTTGTGTTTGGTTGTTCTTATAGTTGTTAAGAGAAGAGGAAGAGAGTTTTGTTGAAAGAGAGGGGTGTTTTCCGAAGTTGGATTATGATTGAGAGATCCATGACATAGGTGCCAGCTTTGGCCATTCTAATCTTTTGTAGGACTATTTCATTTTAAGTATATAACACGCACCAAAGGGAATTGAAACTTTTATTTTTCTAGTTTTTTATGTAAAACCAAAGAAATTGTCAATGGTCTGACACAAACTAAACTGATATTTTAATATTGCCATTCAAATCTCTATTAGTTTTATAATAATTGGAGGTATTGAGAGAAAATAAATAAGTCCACATTTTTTAATTTTTCTTTCCACGTTTCCATATATGGAATATGGAATATGGGAAACGTTTCCTATATTTTGAAGAAAAGAAACAAAAAGAATAAAAAGAAAAACGAGATAGCCGCCGCGAATACAGAAAGAAAACCCTAGAGAACACTGTGTTTGGCACTATTGGATCTACTACCTAACCAGAGAGCACCAAACCCCATTGTCGAAGAACACAACCAACCGCAGACAAAAGAGACAAACAAAAAAAATCCCAGAAAAATAATCTTACATGGCTGAAATCTCGGCGACTTCGTTTCCTTCTTCTTCCTCTGCTCTCTTGTTCCGTAGCTCCCACAATGGTTCTTATTTCTCTCTCTCTCTCTCCCCTTCATTTCTCATCTACTCAGCTTCGTTTCCTTTGTTTTTAAGTTATATACTTTGGATACATAATTCTTCATTTTCCCGAAAGTTACCGCCGTTTCTAATGTCTGTTTTAACCCGCGAAAAGTTGCAAATGGGACTCTTAGAGTGATTGATTGATTGATATCTGATAGATGTTCCAACAGGTTATAATCGTAATCTAAGTTTGACATCTTGATATATGTTTTTTCGCAGGTAGCTCAAAATGTCAGAATGTAGCTTGTCCAAGAACCACTTCCCAGTTCCAAGAGGTACTTACTTACTTGTGATTTGAATTTAACAATAATGCTTGTTGTTTGCATTTAGGTTCTTTATTTCTTTACTCTGGAATTGCAGTTATCTGTGAGACGAAGCCAGCTTGTTGGCAATGCCGTTGTTACCGGTCATGCTTCCCCATCCCGCACCAGCTGCAAGAAGAATCAAGGTGAAGTTAGAAATCTGCCCATTTCCTTTAAAAACATAATTCTTTGTCCCCTCTTGATGAATAGTACGTTATAAACACTTTGTGGTCTTTGAATATTGCACAGCTATCCGTGCTGTTCTCTCCAGTGATGGAACCCCCCTCGCTACTGATTCAAAGGAGGCTGGACTTCGTGGAAAATTGAAAAAGGTCGTTCTAGCTTACAGTGGTGGCTTAGACACCTCTGTCATCGTGCCATGGCTTAAGTATGTTTTTCCTTTTTCTTGATTTTTTTTACCTCTAGCAAGACTACATTTTGGATCATCATGTGGTTATCAAACAACTAGTTTAGATTGCTTTGCTACTAATATTTTCATGGAAGTTATAAATTTGTAACTCTTTTGTTTTGTAGGGAGAATTATGGTTGTGAAGTTGTGTGTTTCACTGCCGATGTTGGTCAGGTACACTACAAAAATGCCAAACGTGACATGTTTATGCTGATATTTAAAGTTTCGTTTCGCATTTTACGTATGTCGCCTCATCATCTCAATGGTTGATATGAAGGGTGTACAAGAGTTGGATGGTTTAGAACGAAAGGCAAAGGCCAGTGGAGCTTCTCAGTTGGTCGTTAAGGATCTCACAGAGGAGTTTGTTAAAGACTACATATTCCCTTGTCTTAGAGCTGGTGCCATCTATGAACGAAAGTACTTACTTGGTACCTCCATGGCTCGGCCTGTCATTGCTAAGGTATCATTTCGATCTGTTTTATATGATTTGAGTTGTCAGGGAACCCCCAATATTTCTAATATCTGTATACATCTTGGATTAATTTATCGTCACTAATAGTCTAATGCAATTTCTAAATGATTAGGCCATGGTTGATGTAGCAGCAGAGGTTGGAGCTGATGCCGTTGCCCATGGGTGTACTGGCAAAGGAAATGACCAGGCATGTACTTGGAATGTCTTGCTAATGTGTCACATTGGAAAATCTCACACACATTTATTCTCACATTACTTTCTGTACTGATTGATTGACCAGGTTCGGTTTGAGCTCACCTTCTTTTCGCTAAACCCTGAACTTCAAGTTGTGGCACCATGGAGAGAATGGGACATCCAAGGCAGAGAAGATGCTATTGAGTATGCGAAAAAGCATAACGTTCCTATCACAGCGACAAAGAAATCTATTTACAGCCGGGATAGGAACCTGTGGCACATTAGTCATGAGGTAAAGTAGAAGACAGATGGTGGTTCGCATTTCCTTTTTGGATACAACAAATTGATTCAGTTTGTCACATTGCTCAACTCATACTAATGTGTCTCATGCTCTGATATCAAACTTTTGTTTTGTTGAAAGGGTGATATATTGGAAGATCCAGCAAACGAGCCGAAGAAAGATATGTACATGTTAACTGTAGATCCTGAAGATGCTCCCGATCAGCCTGAGTAAGTTGCTTTTATCTAAACCTCTGGTCGGAATTTTATAGAGTCCTTCTGTTATCCTAGGTGGCTTGTAGCTGTGTTGATAGTTAAAAAACTTTGAGTTGAATCGGTTAGCTACAGAGCTCACAACTTAAGCCTCGTTAATCAAGTCTCTCTATGATGTGTAGCTTTTGCTGTATGAAGGAGTTAACTGATTTAGCTGCTATGAAATTTATTTACCAAGAGTATGGATCATACAATTTGCATCCTAACATTTGATACTTGAACAGATACATCGAGATCGGGATAGAATCTGGACTTCCAGTGGCACTGAACGGGAAGCCTTTGAGTCCAGCCGCACTTCTGACCGAGCTAAACACAATAGGAGGAAAACACGGGATTGGGCGAATTGACATGGTGGAGAACCGTCTGGTTGGGATGAAATCACGAGGTGTGTATGAAACTCCCGGAGGCACCATCCTCTTTGCAGCAGTACAAGAACTAGAATCACTCACCCTAGACAGAGAGAGTATTCAGGTAAAAGACTCATTAGCACTGAAATACGCAGAGATGGTCTACGCGGGAAGATGGTTCGATCCACTTAGGGAGTCCTTGAACGCTTTCATGGAGAAGATAACTGAGAAAACCACGGGATCCGTGTCACTGAAGCTGTACAAAGGATCTGTGTCGGTTACAGGGCGTAAGAGTCCGAACAGTCTGTATAGACAGGACATATCTTCGTTTGAAGGGAGTGAGATCTATAACCAAGCTGATGCAGCAGGGTTCATCCGTCTTTACGGGCTTCCAATGAGAGTTAGAGCAATGCTTGAGAAAGGAATTTAGAAAGGGGTTCATTCTCATGTGTCTACTTGGATTGAGATCCTGACATAATAAGAACACCACTTTGCAATAAATGTCAAAATAATTCTATCATCTTTCTTCATATTGGAGAAGTTATAGAAATTGAATAATATGCTTCTCTTCCATGACATGTGTAACTCTTTGAGTTATATTTTTCTGTTAATGCTGAGACTTACAACTGCATTTAAAATTCTTCAATTTTCTGAAATCATTTGCAAGTTTTTTTTTTCTGTATGAATATATATCAGATTGAAAGACTTTTGTTGGATAAAAAATATTAAAATATGAATTTCCATTTCATTTAACAATTTTAAAATAATATATTTATCTTGCTTGTTTTTGTTCAAATCATAAATTTACATTTTTTTGTTAGATATAAATTTTTTAATATTATGATAATGCGATGTATACTTTTTATTTTTTATTTTTTATTTTTTATTTTTAATAATATATAAATAATTACACAAAACCCATATCGAACCAGTTAGCTCTTCCTCCTTGTTCAAGCAAACACTTCTCTCATTCTTTTTGCTCTCTCTCTCTCTCAGATCCGAGTCTAAGCTTTTCTGATTAGCCATGGACGGTGGTGCCGAAGGATCTCAACAGCCTCATCTCATTCTAGCAAACAAGCTTTTTCTCCTCACGCATCCCGATGTTCCTGACATCGAGAAAGTCGAGCTCAAGTCTGAGGTCGTGGATTTTATCAAATCCGATGGTATCGTAACTCGTTTTGTCTCTAATCGATTTCAATTACCTTCGAGATTTTATATTCCTGATGTTTTTGGTTTGTATTTTTGTTAGGCATGGCCCCGTTGTACGAAACCCTAGCGGCTACTTCGGTTCTGGATTTGGATCAGAGTTTCTTAGATTCGATGCGGACCGCTAACGAGGAGGAGCTTAAGAAGCTTGACGAGAAGTAAGTTTCCTTAATTCGTATTCCTATTTTCGAAATTTTGAGTCCTCGTATTACCACTACTGTCTATTGGGTTTAGATTGATGTAAGGCAACACTGTAGAATTTGAGGTCTCGAATTGTGTTTTATGTTTTCTTATATTTTTCTTTCATTCTTCTTTGTATAGGATTGCTGACGCAGAAGAGAATTTGGGTGAAAGTGAAGTGCGTGAAGCTCATCTTGCTAAGGCTCTCTATTTCATCAGGATTAGTGATAAGGTATGTGAGCATGTCATTAGTTTATAGTTATGCTTAGTTCAGAGAACTTCCTCGGCCATTAAATTTTTTGGTTTTGTAATTCTAGGAGAAAGCTTTGGAGCAGCTAAAACTCACTGAAGGGAAAACTGTAGCTGTTGGGCAAAAGATGGACTTGGTGTTCTATACATTGCAGCTTGCTTTTTTCTATATGGACTTTGACCTGGTATCAAAGAGCATTGACAAAGCTAAAAAGTAAGTAGTGTCAATTTGGCTGCATTCATGGTTGTTAACACGTCTGAAGTCTATGTTCTAACAGTTTCCGTTTTGCCTTGCCAGATTGTTTGAAGAGGGTGGTGACTGGGAGAGGAAGAACAGGCTGAAGGTGTATGAAGGGTTGTACTGCATGTCCACCAGAAACTTTAAGAAGGCTGCCAGCTTATTTCTGGATTCTATCTCAACCTTCACCACATATGAAATTTTTCCATATGAGACCTTTATATTCTACACCGTCCTGACAAGCATCATAACTCTGGACAGAGTTTCTCTTAAGCAAAAGGTATATGTCAATTGCTCAGTCCTCTACTTCGAGTTATCTATATTTTAGTTAGGGTGACTTTTAAAGTGATGAATCTTGTTTTTTGTTGAAATTTCTTACGGAGGATGTGAAGTCTTTTTTAGAAACTAATAGAGTGCTACTGATTTGATAGGTTGTTGATGCACCTGAGATCTTAACCGTTCTTGGGAAGATTCCGTTCCTGTCTGAATTTCTGAACTCCTTGTATGAGTGCCAGTACAAGGCGTTTTTCTCAGCATTCGGTGAGTTCATTACAAGGACTAGATGTCATATTTCGGCATGCATGTTACTTGGTGTGCATGTTTATTGTTTACTAACATTATTATTGGGATATGTTCACAGCTGGAATGGCTGAGCAGATTAAATTTGACCGGTACTTGTACCCGCATTTCCGGTTCTACATGAGGGAAGTCAGAACTGTCGTTTACTCGCAGTTTTTGGAATCTTACAAGAGTGTGACAGTTGAAGCCATGGCAAAGGCCTTTGGCGTTTCTGTGGACTTCATTGATCAGTAAGCACACTAATGAAAACTCTTTAGTATCTATTTAGTTTGCCAGCTATTTCTTTAGAAGCGATAAAGTAGAAAGTTAAAACCGGCTTCAAATGAATGTTACAGGGAGCTGTCACGCTTCATTGCAGCTGGGAAGCTGCACTGCAAGATAGACAAAGTTGCAGGTGTTCTGGAGACTAACCGCCCGGATGCAAAGAATGCTTTGTACCAGGCAACAATCAAGCAAGGGGATTTCTTGCTAAACAGGATCCAGAAGCTCTCTCGTGTGATCGATCTCTGAGCATGCGACATGTTTTCTTTTACTTCGCACTTTCTTTCGTGCTTTGGCAGCAAACTCAGAATGGTAGAATCTTAAGGTCTGATAAACGATATGAATTTGGATTTTGAGATGAATGCCTGTCGTCTTATTGAGTCTAGTTTGTTTTTTTAGTGGTGAATTTCTGAAGAAGAAAGAGCAAGTTTAATCTCAAAAAGTCATTTTATTATTGGTCGCAGTCTTTGAAACTCTTGTTTCATCGTATCCCGACTACCGTAGCCACTGTAAAAAAATAGTAATCAATATCTCCAATCGAATTTTCTTTTTGTTTAAACAAGGCAAATTAGCCGACCATCTAGTTTTTACCATGTAAAAGGTCAATTTCATCATCTTAATGTAAAAAACATGGTATCCTTGGTTGAAACTTGGTAAGAGTGAGCAGGTAATTTGATCACATGCATGTCATAGTCACTTTTTATTTTAGGATATGATTTTGTCTTTTGGATTTCATATTTTGTTTCTTACTGTCAAATAAGTTATTTTTGTTAAGACTTATGGCTTACCATTAATAACAAACCTTTACTGTTTTGTTTTGTAATACGTTCTTGAGTCACATCCACAATTCATTGTAAATACACAAGATCGCATTAAAATGTATGTGGATTATTATTGTACATTTGTTCTCACCTTATCCTCCATCATCTGTCTTTTATCTCAAAGTGACTTTTTATTTTTCAGTGAAGATTTTAAGCAAATTATAGAGAGGTGAACAATCAATTAAATCCAAAAATGAACAAACAAACACACACAGTAAATAAAAGTGAGCATTTAAAGCCATACAATACATAGAGACAACAAAACTCTTCAAACTTACGACTTTATCCTCTCATCCTTCTTTTTATTATCACTTTTTCCTAAAAATTTCACTAAAAAAAATTCTCGAAAAAATGCATGCGATCGATTTCAAAGAGATTCAGGAAAAGCTCACAGATGGATTCCGACCTTGGCAACGATCGTTTCAGTTCTGGGCTCGTGCCACCGATATCTACACNCTGGATACAAGGTTTCTCTTTCATGGTACTCTTTTTCTTCTTCATGTTTCGTTTACTGTATGTACATGTCTTATGAGTTTCTGTAATTTTTGAATCTTTGTTGTTTCTGCTGGGCAATTTTTAAAAGGTCTTTCAACTTCGAATGAACTTTGTCAAAGATGTGACCAAGCACGAGGAAATGTGGGAGAGACAACATGAACTTGCTGCTCACAAAATTTATTCTATGTGCTCTGACCTTGGTGGGTTCTTCCTTAAGGTAACTAATGTGCCTCTTATCTTGATTCCCAATTCTCCATAAATATAGATGAGGAAGGATGTACATTTTAGTGTTGGATTGTTCACAATTGCCAATGATGAGTTTTTTTTTACTTTCTTTAATAGATTGCACAAATTCTTGGGAAGCCTGACCTGGCTCCAGCTGCTTGGGTCAGAAAACTCGTCACTTTGTGTGATCAAGCTCCTGCCACATCATTCGATGCTGTCCGAGTTGTACTTGAGAAAGAGTTGGGTAAAAGCATTGAAGAAGTGTTTGAAACATTTGATGCTAAGCCTCTTGGTTCTGCTTCTATTGCTCAGGTACTACATTCTGTATCAGTTTGAAAACCTATGCAGAGTATTATTATCTTGTACGCTTATAGAGTCAGATTAAGATTTTAGTATGGTTAAAGTAAGTCTCAACATATCTTTTCACTTTCTTTTTTGCTTCTGTTTAGGTACACAGAGCAAGAGTAAAGGGTGACAAAAGGAATGTTGTTGTAAAGGTGAGAGATATTATCAGGAGAGTACTACTGAAATCTTCCTAGCTTGCTTTCAATTAGTTTCTGAATATGCTACTACGTCTTTTAGGTCCAACATCCTGGAGTGGAAAAGTTGATGATGATAGATATAAGAAACTTGCAACTATTTGCATTATACATGCAAAAAACTGATATCAAATTTGACTTGTTCTCCATAACAAAGGAAATCGAGAAGCAGGTATTTATCATTTCTGTCTTTTGAGGATATCTGGTAAGATTTGGTACAGCCCCCAAGTCACTTTAAGTTCTTGTTTTTCATTTTCAAGATTGGGTATGAATTCGACTTTAAAAGGGAGGCCAATGCAATGGAAAGGATCCGACTTTTTCTTTATGAGAACAATAGAAAGAGTCCTGTTCTGGTTCCCAGGGTGCTACGAAATTTGGTGACCAGGTACGTGTTCTTATATCAGCACTCTGGTTATCTCAATAATGTTTAAGGCTTTTAAGTTGTCCTGTTTCGCTGATCAAGTTATGGTTCATGTCTTTTTGACAGAATCTATTTTCATTCAAAATTGTTATATGTTTGGTTCTATTGCTTGACTAATGAGTAATGAGTGCTGACCAGAGGAATAATCATAATACGCACAGGAAGGTTCTGGTTATGGATTACATGAACGGAATCCCAATCTTGAGCCTCGGTGATGAGATGGCCAAAAGAGGGATAAATCCTCATGGAAAAATGGCAGAGGCAGCAAAATTGTAAGCTCCTCCATTATCTCTGATAGTTTTCTTTCCTATGCTTGATAGCTATTGTGTGCTAGAACTAGAAAAAAACATGTTCTCTGCTTTTAATCGTTGTTTTCTTGGATATTTTCTGATGCTGCACTGGAAAAATATACTTTTTGTATTCCTTCTAGCAATATACTTGACAGTTTGTCCCAAGCATATGGCCAAATGATACTGAAGAGTGGTTTCTTTCATGCGGATCCACATCCTGGGAATATCTTGATTTGTAAAGGTTCAGAGGCAAGTCATCTTCTGTTTGTAGCTTGTTATTCCTTGGTAGTTTCTTAATTGACTTACTGTGGACTTCTGATAGGTTTTATTGTCTATATATCTTGAGTTGTGCAATCTTGTTTCCCGTCATCAGGTTGCACTGCTGGACTATGGTCAAGTGAAGGAACTCCCTGACCAGCTGAGACTTGGTTATGCAAGTTTGGTAATTGCCATCGCTGATAACGATGCCTCAATGGCTGTACAGAGCTTTAGGTGAAGTACCTTAGTTATCATGATTATTGTTTTAGTTGAAGCTGAAAATTGGTTAGAGTCACCTGATCGGAATAGTGTTGTAGGCTTGTAGCATATGATATTTCCTTGAATTTTCGTTTCTGTGGTGAAAATTCAGGGAACTTGGTATAAATACCATGGCCAAGTGTAAGAATGAGCAACAAGAGCTTCTCCAGTTAGCAAAAACAATGTTTGACACAGAGATGCCTCCTGGTACGACAGTTTTGCAACCTTTCTCAGAAGACTCTTCGATAAAAAAGATTTCGGTTGAGGTAAAAACACAAATACCTGAACTAACAGTCATGTGTGTGTGTTGTTGTTGTTGGAGTTTACTGCAGAAATTGAGTGAGTTTGTTTGTTGGTTGTGAATAGGCATTTCCAGAGGAACTATTCTCGGTTCTTCGGACAGTAGTTCTATTAAGAGGACTCAGTGTAGGGATTGGAGTTAATTACTCATGCGCACAACATTGGAGGTCTATGGCAGAAGAGGCTTTGCTTGCATCTGGAAGACTCCCAACAGGTTAAGACAATGAACAACTCTTATTATAGTAATTTTTACCAAATCAGGTTTTTTTGTAATGAAAGTAAAATTTCAGGTAGAAGAAGAAAGCAGAAGCGTCGATGTAATTCGCTGAGAAGGCTATACCCAAGGGCAGGAGAGAGTTAATAATAATCATTTCCCCCATCCTCAAAACTTTTATTTTTTCTCTTGCAAATGATATTCTCAAGTCTCAATCATTACATTATCTCCTGGATACAGATAAGGCAGCAAGTTGTCTCTTATCTTAGCTGGTTTGAAAGTTTTGTCATTTTTACATTAAAGTAATCTTAGCTTTGAGCACAAGGAGAGTATTATTAAGCTTCAAAACTCATACTTTTGTGCTATTTGTGATGAGATACACCAACAACCATTGCAAGTTTGCAGCTAGGAGATGAAAATCAGAAAATGCATCAAATTTGTGCTATCATCACTAATTCACTATCCTGTTATTCCAATTTTCGACTAAACTTTTTATTTAGACATGGCAAGAATTAGACAAAATCTAACACAAGGAGATTACAAATAAGGTAACAACAGTGAGTAAAAAAAAAAAAAATTCTATAATTTATTGATGTCACCACTCAGATGTATACATTTTGATTTTGTAGTAAAACGATAGAACATGATGAACAACATACCACCCCAAAATAGAAACAATTGGTGTTCAACTTAAACAAACAACGAATCTATATGTATCTGTATTAAATACTATGAAACAATTAAAACAAAAAACAACTATAATTTTAGAAATCTTTTGTAGTATGGTTCACTCGTTGTTGTAGTTCTTCCTAAAAACAATCTCAGTATCAAGCCCAAAACCATCGATGTTCCTCACCTCCACAACTTTAGATCGCTTGAACAGATTCACCAACGGTTTCACACTCAAGAGATCATTAGCCGAGTACTTATCCGTCTTCCCCGATATCGACACGTGTAACACACACACCCCACCTGGCTTTAACGTCCGTTCGATCTCTCCAACGAACTTCTCCGGGTACAGCGCGTGATCGAACACGTTCGAGAACTCGAAATCGAACGTCTCCGCCTCGAACGGCTGCGCGTGGAAGTCTCCTTCCACCACCAGAGGAGGTCTCGGCACCAGATCTATCCCGACCGAGTCTTCCACGCCGATCAATCTCAGCGCCGCTACTTCCTGTCCCACGCGCGCCCCGATCGAGAGAGCTTTCGACTGGTTCGAGAGGAGGTTGTGATCGCTGAGACGTTTGAAGAAAGTGGAGAACACGCGCACTTTTCTGTCCCAGTCGCGCGTTGTCCATACTTTACGTAGCTTCGGGTTTTGAGTTTTGTTGAGCTGGTGCTTGATGTAGGCTTCGTATGAGGCGTATCCATGGTGACGGATCCGTATGCCTTCTT
>NC_025696.1:8767730-8780592 GCF_000633955.1 Camelina sativa
GGCGACGGCGACCGCGACGACGGAGGATGATGAGAGAGGACGGCGGAGGTACGTTGTTGGGAAGGCGAAGAAGAAGACGATGAGAAGAGAGAGTGAGATGAAGAGAGAGAGTGTGAAGGGTAGTTTTGGTATTACGAATTTCATTTTTTTTAGCTTCGACACTTCTCTCTTTCTCCCCTTTGTTGTCTCTGTCCCATCAACGAAGCCATCATATATGGGAATTAATTAAATGAATAGTTTGATCATTATTAGTAATAATACCAAATAAGGAATAAATATACATTAGTTTTTGTCTAATTGCCCATTAAGGAATTATTAATCTTGTCATTAAAACTTACTGACTCTAAACATAGATCCAAAATAGCTCCGTTGGACTCTAAATTCAGAACACAATAAAAAAAGAAGGTTCTGAAGAAAACAAAAGTTGTTAACATTGGTGAAAAGAGTATCTATCTCCCCTTTGCAGAATTCTCAAAGCTTTTAAAAGTGCAACAAAAAAACCAACCACAGGGATGCTTGCTCAAGATAGAAACAAAGAAAGAAAGAAACTTGTACATTCTATCAGGTTTTTTTTAGTTCCCACACACCATTGTGGGATTCTCTCCTCTTGATCTAGTTTAGATTAGCGTCTTCAGTTAGGCAAGTTACAAACGAAGATGAAACCCAACCATTCTTATTACCATACTCCACATAGTCCTTGAATTTCTCCTTTGCGTTTGGTATGTCCAGAGCTAGATCTTCGAGCCCGTCTTTGACTCTTGTGAACCCTTTGGTCATCTGGTTTGTTGTTATCAGTCCTTCACCGAAGCTCTCCTGTAGAAGATCAAGCATCATCTTGTCCTTCTTCTTCTCCATACCCATCACCAGTGCTTTCTTGACCACCTCATGGTTGAAGAATGGCATGCCTAGCTCATGGATGCATTTGCACGCTTCTGATACCAGCCCTGAGCTTTCATATTCCTCCAGCAGATTCGATATCTTGTCTTTTGCATCTTCGACTGCCCAACCGCTTCCTCCTCCCCAGCATCGTAGAAGCCTCTCTCCTGCGTGGCGAGCAAAGATGAGTGACCTAGCCATCTTCACGGTTTCAGTTCCGCTTGAGTTAGGTCGTAGTTTGCTACTGATCTCTTCGAGGTTAAAAGGTGCTAAAACATCGTCGATCACAGCTCTAGCTAAGAACAGAGCAAGTTCGTTTGAAGCATCCAGAATGTCAAGTGCTGTATCTTCTGCAGACTCCAGGAGCATGACAAAACCATCTGCAACATCTTCTGTGGTGAACATCTCAATGTGAAGAGAAGAGAGGAGAACAGATGCCATTTCTTTCTCGTGATTCTTCCTGTCCAGAGCAAGTGTTATCAGCTTCTTGAGAAAAATTGGGTTGTACTCCGGTGCTCCTAGATCCTCAAGACTGCGTATGAGTTCAGGTATGTCATCGGAGTTGAAATACTCATGAATGATGGTCACAATCTTTTCCTTGAACCGCTTTAATTTCTCATCCTCGACCTGCTGTCGTCCACATTCCTCAGAGGGATAGCTAAACGAAGCATCTAGCCAACCGCCTGAGATAGCCTTTGGTACAATCAGATCAAATTTGGTACTAGCTGAAGGAATGTCAAGAGCAAGATCATCAAGGCTTTCTCTTAACCTATAAAACCCCTTCACCATTTGACTAGAGCTGATCAGGTTTTCTGAAGCTGCTTCCTTTAGTAGTTTCAAGACAGGTGCTTCTGCTGCGTGGTTTTCCAAGGCAATAACTAATGCCCTCTTCACAACCTCGTGATGAAAGAAAGACACACCCAACTCTCTTACGCAGCGACATGCTTCATAAGTCTCTCCGGTCTCCACATATTCCTTCAAAATGTCAGCAATCTTCTTCTTGACTTCCTCAACAGTTGTTCGAGTCTGTCCACCCCATCTTCTTTCTACTAGCTCGGCATGGTGTGCAGCTGATAGATAGCTTTTCTCTGCAGTTTGGACAACCTGGAAACCTTTGGAAGTAGTTGGAAGTGCCTTGGCCGCCCTGGGAAGAAAAGCTGGCGGAAGGATGTCATCCACAACAGCACGTGCAAGGAACAAAGCAAGAACATTGACAGCATCAGGTATATCCACCACAAAGTCATCAGCTGACTCTAGCAGCAGGACAAACCCATCTCTTATCTGGTTCGGATTGATGACATCAGCATACAATGCGGAGAGTAACACTGAGGCCATTTCCTTCTCTTTGTCATGCCTGTCCATGGATACCGAGACAAGCCGCTTGATGAAGTAAGGATGATATTCACTTGAACCAAGTTCAATGAGGTCAGCTGCTGCAACATCGACATCACCAGTGCTGAAGTATTCTTCAATGATTGAAGCCACAGCTTTCTTGTAATCATCTAATGGGTCTGAAACAGTTGCACCAACAAGCTCGAATGGTTCCTAATATAACAAGAAACGCAATGAATACTAATCTTGATGACATCAAAATAGCAATATATCTTATGGATAAGCATTTTTAAAAAATCAACTAGAACAATTGATAGACACAGAAAAGGTTTTTGCTAGAGTACTTTGGCTGGCGACAAAAGTAGTCAATCATGAAAAATTTGCATAGAGGTGAAGAAACTACCTCTCCGCTGTCATAATTTGGATCATTACGGTCAATGTCATAGTCTCCATCAGTGTCAATAAGTTTTCCCCAATTTCCTTTCCCACCACCCCCATCTGAAACAAAATTAATCAATCAGTGCCACCCGAAGAACAAAGGAAGATGAACTAAAGGAAGAATCTATCTATGCAATTAACTGCTCCAATATTATTAACTAAATTGACATCCCCTCAAACTTGATGGTGTAAAAACATAAGCTATTCCAAATATTAACTAGAGTAGAATAGTAACTAACCCTTCTTGGAGCGGATAGACCTTCCCGCATGAGACCTTCTGTGTTTCACAGCATTAGAGCCACCAGAAGGTTTCCCACCAGCAGATGCTTTAGGCATATGAGACGATGTATGCAAAACCGAGTGAGGATTATGTGCCGGTGGATGACTCTCTGCAGTCTCAGTTGCAACTTTCATCAACTCTCTCTGCTCATCCGTTAAGAAACCCTCCATCTTTAGGCAACCACCCCTGTTTACTGAAACATCATTAAACAAATCCTTTACCCTCAAAATATACAATACGATAACATCAACACGGCGAACAAACAAATAATCAAATCAGACATGAGAACAACTTGTATCAGCTATAGCAGTTCTGAATCTTCCAAAAATGAAGTGAATAGAGAGATCTAAATCACCAATCCACACAATCCAGGAACCAACGAGAACTAAAGCATATATTTACACCAATCAATCTATGATCAAATGCCAAAACAAAAACACCTAAGAAACGTTTGAGAATCTAACGACAAGCGTCACAAGCCACGCGAGAAATATTGAAGCTCCCAAGTAAAATGTAATACTCAAATAGTACAAATCACGAAATGTCATACCCTACGCAAGTGAAGAACCTCCACAAAGCGGACCGTCGTACAGGCGAGATCCGTGGTAAGAACAAAAGACGTCGGAGTGTAGATCGAAAAAGCAAAATAGTCGAGTCTGGAGCTGGGGGTTGTAGCTATCTTCTCTATACTGGAAAAAGATGGATTTGGGAAGGACAAACAAAAACGCTTGCTTACACGAATGGAGGCTGCTGGTGGAGACTACTACGGCTACGGTTTCTCATCAAAAAGCTCTCATCGCTAATACTGCCGCCACGTGTTACTGTCCCAACGGTGGTGATTGTTCGTAACATGTGCTGGCCTGCCAAACGCATCGGACTACTAGGGTTATCATCAATTATTTTAATTTTTGGTGTTTTCTTTCTTTATCCAAAAATGATAATAACACTGGAAAAAAAAAAAAAAAAAAAAAAAAAAAAANAATGAAACCAGATAATTTACTATAATATATATATCTATCTTATCCCAAAATAGCCTCTATAATGTATCAATATCCATATATTAATATCCATATTTCAATCTGTTTATTGCATATTATCCAAAATAATAATAATCCACCTTTTATATACACCAAAAAAGTTGAAGACTAATCTAACGAGTTTGTTTTAAGAGAATCAAAGATATGGGCTATAGCATAAATGATTAATAAGTGGTGTGGATTGGGTTCTGCAACATGTATATGTTGGCCTTCAAATAGATTTCCCGGGGCACCTCACCTCACTTCTCCACTTCAAGTCTTCAACTATTATGAGATGCTTATAAAAGATATGTAACCGGTATTGCAGTCATTTTGTTACTGATTCCAACCATCTTCGTTACTACGAGTACAAATGGTTTAAGACTCTCAAAACAATGGTCAGCATTCGAAATGGAGTTTTAGCGCAATACCGGTTGCTAGAAACCAAAACGAACATCTACTTCACTTTTAGGCTGAGATATATGTGAAAAGAAAATGAGCTCAGCCAATAAAAAGGTTCCAAGACAGTAAAATTCAGGTCCATTAAATGATTGATTAGTATATGGCGGCAATCTAAAATATGGTCTTGAAACATATTTTGCAACTGTACATTCTATGTCATATTGTCCAAAACAGGTCTCAATGGTTTTGCTAAGCCTACTGGTTCCACTTAACTAGCTGCAGTGCTGCAGGGAAGGACTCGGCCAATAAGCCGTGAGCTCTTGCTGTTCTGTGTCTCTCCCTGACCCTACAAGACATGAGATCATCACAAATCAGCAACAGCAAAGGTTCAGACGACAGAGATCAAATTCAAACCAAATGGACTTCGTAGGCCTAGTAGAGATATTTACCTTCCCTAAGGGAGTTCTCCTCCAGCACAACACATCAGCGTCGTCTTCTAACCTGCACAAAGTCAGAGGCAAAGCATACTTGAGTAGCTATCCAAATCACAAAACAACTTACTTTTGAAATAAATATATGAAACCAATTTTACCTTTTGTCACCTGGAGGCATGTGTGGAGTACACATAGCAGAAGTTGCATCGCCTTGGTCACTGGAACAGCTCATTCGAGACGATGCATTGGCTGAAGAACGAACACTTCGAGCCCTCAAAACATTTCCTTGGCAACTTCTCAGAGAATTTGTAATTACGTGCTTTTCAGATGCGCAATCAGAGTCAGTTCTAGTAGCCAGATACGACTTGTGTAGCATTCTACGAGAACAACTGAAAAGTCCAAAGAAAAGACTTGCTGCTGCTTTAGCACTCTTTGGTGGTGAACACGCAGATATAACAAGATTCATTCGGATCTCAACGTTGCATCCTAACACAGATTGGAACGAGTCTGCAATCAGTTTCCATGATTTCTCTGCTCTTGCTACATGTTGAGGTGTGTAGAATTCCAATTCTGCTATTGCCACACCTGAAAAAATGAATCTGCATTACTTACCGGAAAGCAAACAAAGCTAAAACTTTAGAGTATCTTTGGAGAATATAAGATACCTTTTTCAACAGTAAGTGAAGTCAACCTTCCTCGTTTCAGTAAAAAGCTCTTTAGTGAATCAGAACAACACAAATCTGTAACCGTTTTCCATACAGTTTCAACTGTTTCTTTACCGTTTCTCTCTTGACAATCCTCGGTTTCTGATTTAACAACATCACCAGGACAATCCGATGATGTACTGGAGAGCTCAGCGTCTAGATACAGGACCAAGGTAAGTTATATAGTTAACAACCAACCAAGATAACATGAAACAGAGACATGAGATAATGGTAAAAAGAAAGGCATTATATAAATCAAGGACCTTTGCTTCTCTGGCTTCTTTCATTTTCGTTTGTTGCAAAAGAAGATGAGTCGGTGTTGCTAAGTTGCAGAAGTGCCACAGTGAGCCAGGTTGTCTGGTTTTTCGATGCTCTCAAGTGTTTCTCAGCATCAGATAGTATCTTCAATGCATTACTCAGTTTCTGCATTTCTTCTTCAGCTGTATAACAAAATATGATAAGGAGTTAAGACAGGTTCAATATGAAGCTGATATATCATATGTTATCATTGGAATGCTTACATGTATGCCTTGTAAGAAACCTAAGTCTGGCTGCTGAACTACTTTCTTGAGACTTTCCAGCAATGATGTCCATAATGACATTAGCTAGCTGGGAAATAAGCTGCATTGGATCTATCTTGGATCTCATAAGTTCCCTCGCCCTTATAACCGTGTTTGAAGTATCAGAAGACAGGGCAAGATCAAGCAGGTCAAGCAATTCATCGTCAGAAACAACCCCAATCTGCAGAATAAAAGAAACATTCATATTCCTTTTTTTCTAAACTAACCTAACATTTCCAAGACAATTGAGTGATTAAAGAAGTATGAAGAAAGATGTGTAAACTTACAAGCTTGTATGCCAAAGATGTTGTTATTCTTTTACCAAGCAAACTTAACTGATCAAGCATTATCTCAGCATCCCGAAGTGAACCATCAGATTTAGAAGCAATGAAATCAATAGCCCCCTGATCAAAATCAATACCTTCTTCAATGCAAATCTTTGCCAGCTTATTTGATATATCTGTATCACATACTTTAGAGAAATGATATTTCTGAGACCGTGAGAGCACATTACGCGGTAGCCTTTCTAACTCTGATGTAACCAATATAAAAACCGAATGCTGAGAGAAGTTGTCCAAACTGTTCAAGAGAGTACCCCAAGTTTCTTGACATAATAACTGACACTCATCGATTATAAAAACCTTAAATCTAGATGAAACCGGAGGTAGAGATGCACTCTTGATGAGAGACCTGAGGTAGCTAGCCCGGTTTAGTTTACCTGAGTCTATTTCCATCACGTCCCTGCCACTTCCGGAGAAGTATGATTTGCATTCACTACACAAGCCACATGGTCTACTATGTGCAGCCTGTGAAAGGCAGTTTAAGGCAGCAGCAAATATCTTAGAAGTTGATGTTTTACCAGTCCCACGAGGACCGTGAAAAAGATAAATAGAAGTAATCCTTCCTCTCAATATGGTGCTCAAGAGACATTTCACCACAACTTCTTGTCCAACTAACTCATCAAAAGATTTAGGCCTAAATTTCTGACTCAGACTCCTTGGCAACACTTCGTGACTCGGTGTCATTACATCACTCTCACCATTTCCATTTCCAGGTAGTAAAGGATACTCTTCTACATCTGAGGACTGGTTTGATCCTCTGTACCTCGGCGTTCTTGACCAACAATACGTTATCCCGCAACCACGGTTAGATTGATTATCAAAATCAACATCTTCATCACCATAATAACTATGATTTGTTGAGGTCATTGGACTACCTAAACGACTTCCATATTCACCAACTGAGCTACCTAACTTAGTTGAATAATGGTTTCCATATCTTCCCCCTGAAGCAGCCTCTTCAGCATGACTAACTGAAGGCACATTACATGCTAACTCCCTACCTTTAACAGATAAATCATCACTAGACGGAGATCTACTCCTTGAGCAGGCCTCTCTTTCAACATCTACCACCTTGCTGCTCAACTTGTGAAGATCACAACCATTCTCTAGCTCCTCCATTATCGAGTAAGAACCTCCAAAAGGAATCAAACCTCCAGGACCAGCATCAACTTTACAAGCATCATCACCATGTTCCACAAACTGAAGTGAGATCCCATTGTTGGAACCAGTTTCCCATTTGACAGTGTCAAGCAAAGAAGCAAACTTGCTCATTGAAGTGGTGCAGGGATCTCTCAGTGACCTAACCCTTCTAAGAGCCACAAGGGTTCTTGTGATGGGAACATCTACAGAATGCCTCCTAGTCTCCCCCATTATTCAAAAAACAGATGCACATACAAATCCTAAAGCTCTCTTTTACTCTCCTGAAACTTCAAGATCCGACACCTATCATCACTTACCTGATATAATGTGACTGTGAAATTAGTAATATTCCGCAGCATTTAAGGGTCACTAAACAATGTGATAGCACAAAAACAGATGGGAGGAAAATGTATAATATTAACACTCACAGAGCTCAAAAAACGCATAAAACAGAGACCCAGATAAGCTATGAAAACAAACAAAACAAAACTTGGAACGAATTAAAATACCTTTTAAATAAGGAAACGACAAACTTGAAAATCCCAAACGTCAAGATTCGGGAATACCAAGGTGTATTGAACAGAGTGGCGTACAATGTGGAGAATCCAAAACCCTAAAATCCCTTCTTGAAAGAAGAAGAAGAAGAAGAAGAAGAAGAAGAAGAAGAAGAAGAAGAAGAGGTTGGTGGGCAAAGTAGTAAATACCAAATACAAAGAGTAAATGTAATGGTGAGAGGAGGTGAAAAAAGGAAAGGGGTCGTTGTATGTGTGAGAGACAGAGAAGGGGAGACATGTTAGAGTAGGAGGGCAGAGATATTTGCAGAGAAAAGGTGGAGTCTTTGGACAGAGAGCCCAACCAGTAACAAAGAGAGAGAGAAAAAAAAAGACTTAATTTTGTTTTCTTGGGAGTTCCTTCGTTCGCTTCATTTAAGATTCGTTCGGCGGTTTCAGTTTGAAGTCCCTTTTTTTTAGCTTTTTCCGTGGCGAATGATACAACAAAACACAGACTTGCTACTTCGTATGGTCCGCTTCTCTGCCACGTTTTTGGACTCCTACGACTACTACCTCACGTGTTCGTTCTACCAATAAATTCTGATTCAACTCTCTCAATAATTTCTTACTTGGAATTTTAGATGAACTATCCAATAATTTATTATTTGGTGGAATTTAATATCAGCTTCAGTAAATTTTATATTGGTACAAAACACTACAAGTGGTAACACAAGTGTTGAGTTCAATAAACTCACACTGTTGGGATAATGGTTTTACAACAAAATGTTGTGTTCTGTAAGTGCAGATAATTAACTATCAGAAAAAGGATTGTACATGCGAATATATTTCCAAGAATTAATTAAACTATTATATCAGCAAATAGCTTTTATGTTTTCTGTAATTCATGTTGATAGAACTCCACAGTTACATATGTATTTGAGTCAGAGACTGTTTAAAAAAAAAAAAGAATTTTCAGTTAAAGTCAGGGAAAAAAAAAAGATATCGTCGTGATTTGTAAATCCGATAGATAAATTTCTGAGTTTTTTTAGTAGTAAACCGGCTGGTCGTTGAATGAGAATAGATGCCAAAAACTGAAATCAAGTGTGGAAGATTTCAGATAGTGAGAGAGTTATGACGTTACAACAATGATGTCTAATTTTTTATTTGGAGGTTTTTCTGATCGTAATATAATGTGTTTTCAATTCAATAATTGAAATGTTAATATTGTCACTGATCATATGGAGAAAATAAAAATATTTGCGTTGAGAATCATGTATGTGTATAAATGTTTAACTTTCTTGTCTAGTGCCTTTTTTTTTTTTTTCTCTCGTCTTGTGTGTAAATAGTTCTATGTTGATTCTGAAATTTGATCGTTAAAACACATGTATATAAACCGCGCAAACTGAACTCCTAGTAAATGATAAAATTGCACCATACGTACGTATGGACAATCTTCCTCCAACTACACCAAGCAACTAATATTTGTACGTATATGGCATAATCGCCCTTCAACTACAAGTCTTTTGGCATGGCATGTACTGAAGAAATAATACATGAATTTTGTGTCGGTTACTAACATTATGGATACAAATAAACTATCTCTAAATAATGCACCAAGTGTTGAAAATTGTGTGCTAAGTCCACATTCCTCAGACGACGTTGGTTTTCTTCATTAGTTTTGGCTCTCTTTCTAGCAAAACCAACTCAAAGTCATACTATTTTCTAACAAGCATTGTTTTGTAGCAACGTCTATGCACAAATTTGTGTGTCTCGCTCATTAGCATTATGAACTTTTAAAATAGCATCGCCTCCAACTACACTAAATTAAACATTCAAAAACCATTTATATATATATATATATATATATATATCCCACAGAATACATATTCTTTCACTAGTAAAAAATGTTCATATAGTTACGGAATTTTGTTACGGTAACTATTACTACAGATTGTTACTACTTAGTGACTAATAAGTTGGGAAAAAAAATTGTAGCTAAAATGTCACTAAATGTGGGTATTTAGTTACTGAAAGTGTCAATTTAAATCTGTAGGAAATTTGTGACATAGTTTGTGACACAACATGCTGTAGGTAATGAAAAAAAAATGTAAAATAATGAAAATATAAGTGTAACAATCTGCTATTAATTAAAATAATGAAAATATAAGTGTAAAATATTTGCCTTATAAGTCTTACTTAAAATCAAATCTAATACTTTTTAGATCCTAAACCCTCAATATCAAAATTATAACATTAAATGAGAGCAAATTACCAAAATTTTATAACAAAAAAAAAAAGAATTTTCTCATTGGCTAATAAAAAATGGCAAGGATTGTCCTTTGGTTTATCATCCACCATTGATTCAATTTAATCTAAGGGACAGAAATCATCTCTTGTTTTCTTTCTCTTCTTGTGGTCATCGTGTCTTCCTTCACTTTTGAGAAAATTAGTTTTTCTTTTTCTCATCTTCTCTCTTTCCATTGTCGATTCAACAGATTCTTCTAAGTAATTTCAGGTTTAGAAACACAGAGTATGTCTACGGAGCTGTTGTTTTGGTTTGTCACCTTCTCTCTCTCCTTCTTAATGTGTTTTAATTATTTCTTTGATTTGTATTTTAGGTTTCATCGACATATCTGAAGAATCAATGTCAACGGCGATGTCGGAGATGGTGGATCTGAAGACCCTAGTGTCAACAACGACATCGGAGGTGGTGGATCTGAAGACCCTTGTGTCAATGATGGCGTCAGAGATGGTGGTGGAAGTGAAGGACCACCGAAGATGCTCACACCTTTTACCACCACCACTACGTTTTGAAGCTTCCGCCAGTTCACCACCAATACATCTCGACCGCCGCCGTCGTTTTGTTCTCCGTTGCTCCGCTGCCGCAATAGTACATCTCCACCGTCGTTTTGTTCTCCGTTCCAATAGTTGTATAGATATATATTTATTCTACATATAATATAATGAATTTAAGAAACAAATAAAAACTATTATTAATTTCTTTTTCTAATTAATTTTTTTTTGTTTTTAATTTTTTTTTAGCATTTTCCTACAAATTGTGTAGTCTTTAATTTGTAGCACTTTGCGACACTTAGTCACGATGAAAAACTTTGCTACGACCAAATAGTTACTAACATTTTTGGTCGTAAATTTGTAACTAATCTTTTTTTGCTACAAAAATCATGAGATAACTACAAAATTATTAGTAACTATATGATAAGTTTTTACTAGTGTTTTCGTTTTAATGTTAACCACAGGATACATATTCACTGGTATATACCGTATATTAATATATTAAGTTCAACTTGCGTTTGTATCTGAGTTTGAGATTACAATATTATGTGGATACTGTAGGATATAAAATAATACCATATTTCGTATACCTTTAAAAGTCACATTATATATATTTTGTTTATGTTGTTGTACGAGTGATCTGATTTTGAGTTGATGATTAATTAACGTGCGTCCAAAACAAGTGAAATAAAATACGCGTTGAGTTCTCCAATGTGGACGTGGTTAGTTTTTTTTCTTTATAGACAAATAAGCGTTTAGTTCGAGAGGGAGTACTCAACCTCACTCCTGAAGCAATAGAGCAAATAAATAGACGTGTTGATGACTCGATGTCCTAATCTCAACGCAAAGTCGTATGCATGAGCTAAAGGATTCTATAATCAAGCATTGTGGATGGATGTAACCATTTTTCAACATGCAAGGCAAGTTCTTTGTGTTTTTCCAGTTGACCAATTAGTACGTGGCTTAAATTTTCAACCGGATTTTGAGTACCCCTATAAGTTTGCCCAGCAGGTCCAGGGTCTTAAACTCTGTAACCTAATTTAGATGACTTAAGTACTAACCTTTATGGTATTTCTTCATAATATAAAAGCTTCTGCAGCTGCTCTTTTATAGCTTCGTTTGGCGGATGAAAGACCGATACGTTGACCTATTGTTTACCAAAACAAGCTCTCGGGCCTTTAGTGTTTTCACGCGAGTCACATACACAAACGGAACTCAACAATAATGGCCAATGGATGCATATAATATCAAATCCACTTAATATGTTTCAAACATGTCATTTGGGTCCATTTGATACATGGATTAGAAACTTATCTCATGTTTACTAGCTCGGATAAAATTTACAAGATACAAAAAACTAAATAATATTAATTAGTTATATAAATGATTAAGTAATCAGGAAATATAAAAATAGTATTATTTTTGTACGTAAATTATTTATTTTCCGAATTATTGGGTTAATTTCCATTAAGAGTTTCATTTTTTGTTTAGCAAAATCAAGAACGCATAAATGGATGCAATGCCAATGGAAATAAATCAAAATGGTAAAATCGTGTCGGATTTATCAGAAGATTTCAGCCTTGTATCACTGGCATATAGGGATGAATCATCTCTAGCTAGTTCTTATGAAGTTCTATGTGAACATGTATATAGGTGACGACATTAATTGAATCCTTGTAAGTTCTCTATGTCATGGTTCAATCAAGGTTCCGTTAAATACCAGTCATATGGGGTCACCACAACAAAAATAAAATAAATGATTAGAAAGGATAACATAAGCATGAGTTAGCCACGTATTACATGTATGGCTGGATACCATATATTTACTTATCTTCGAATTCTCGGCGAACTTTACGGACTGAAAAAGAATAAACAAAAGAAAAAGGATACGTCGCATGATAGGGTTGCCTACTTTGCCCCTTGAACAATATAATCAGTTTTTGGGATGCATGTGCTGTGATTACTCAAATCTTCGTTGTCGTTATCACATTTATCTTATTGATCAAATCTTGTTGGTGGAGTGGAGTGAAGGTGAAGATTTGTTGAGTTCAGCGG
>NC_025696.1:8780611-8788637 GCF_000633955.1 Camelina sativa
CTATCAAATTGTAAAAAAAAAAAAAAAAAATCAATGTAACTCACTTTCATATTTATATGTGTTTTGAATATGAGTGTAGTAAGTATTTAAAATCTCAAAGTCAAAGACTAAGGCCCCGATTGGTAACGGCTGTTACTTATGGCTGTAAAGACTTTAACTTTAAAATTTTAGCTGTAGAGAATTTGGTTGTAGATGCTTTAACTGTAGAAACTTTAACTGTTAAAATTTGATTGGTAAAAAACACTTTTAAAGCTGAAGCTGTTACTTTTATTATTAAAATATATTGAAATGATGATAATGAAAATAAAAATAATTATTATTAAAATGGATCTTAAAAGAAGGAGAAAAAAATAAGAATAATTAATGTGTAAAAATAATTTATGTAAAATTTATATATAAACTTTTGGAAAGCTTTTAAGTATAATGGGGGAGAAAAAAATAAAGTTTTATATTTTTTTAATTTTAAAGTCTGGTTTTGAAGCTTTTAAAATTTTGAGAAAGCAAAGAAGGAAAAAAAATAAATGACTTACAAAACCTTAAAAAAAATTAAAGTCAAAAAAGTTTGATTGGCAAATAAATGGCTTTCAAAGCTTTAATTTTTTTTAAAGTCTTAAAAGTCTTGTACTAATCAGGACATAAATCTAACTAACACATAAATATTGCAAATTTTCTTAATAACTTACGACAAGCCAACCAATCGGATCTTCTATTTCCAAATTTTTTTTTTTTAAAAACACTTGTGACAAACCCTAAATTTATCACCATTCACCAAGTATAACCTTTGGAAATATTTTGTCCGTTCATGGAGCACTATGACCCCCAAGATCAATGTAAGTAATTATCTTTCCTTAAACAGTGTTTTATGTCGAATTTGATTGTTTGCTTTTACGTTTCTTATTGATAAAGCAAAATCTATATGACAAAACACATCTATTTTGGTTTATAAGAACTTCAACTTGCACTTCTTCTTTTAGCCAATCGCACTATCTCCCGTGCAAAAGAGAAATGGTATGTAGCTTATTTCAAATGGCTAAATAAATGGTTGTTAATTTCGATTTAGCATGTATCAAGAACATTTACTTTGGGGAAAACAAAACTAAGGCCGTAGATTTTAAATGTGTTTTTGGTTTTAGATTTTTCAAAAATCTATTTTAAAGCCAATCAAGATTATGAAAAAATTGGATTTACTAAAAATTAGGGAATCAGATTTTGTTGGTTTTTAGTTATTTTCAAAGAAAAACCAAAATCTATGTTTTACTAGTTTTTCATTTTTAAGCGTGACTTGAATTCTTTTTTCTGTTTTTTTTTTTTTTTTTAATAAATTTTTAACACAAAAATCTAAAAACCATTTAAAAACTTGTAAACGTTCAAGGCCTAAGTTTTGTCAATCCATAATCTAGGTTTTGTCAAGTTATCTTATGGATAAAGCAAAATATATTAACAAAGCAAACATTTTTTTAGCCAAGATGAAAGAGCTAATTAAGAATTTTACAATGTTACAGTTTTAGTAAATATGGTCAAAACAAGATCTCCATTCCTTTTCCCTGTTAGAATTGTCAAACCACACCATGAAAGATCAAATAAAAGGAGCGCCAACAACCAGCACAAGCAATCAAAATATGCTAAGGTCGCCATGAGTTCGTTAGAAATATGTCCATAACATTTAGTTTTGTCAACAGCAAACTTTTGTTTTTGTTTTTTTTTTTTTTTTGAAAACCATCAACAGCAAACTAAAGTTATGGAGTAGTAGTGTATATGTTATTTACAATATTATATATACCAGACTTCTTCAAGTGTCAACAAAATGACATTATTGTTGTCGTCAAAGAAAAAACAAAGGTGACACTATTGTTGTTTTTACTTTTCGTTTGTAGTACTAGTAGTAGCCAATACTTTTATATATAGTATGTTTTTTTAGAAAAATCAAACGGTATCAGTTGATTACGGTGTCCAGCAGAGAAAAGCATGCTCAACTGTCAAAAACGAACCTAACAATTAGGAATCCCGTAAAAACGGCAAATCACGAGGCATTAGTTGCCCCACACTCACTTTCCCTCCCCCCATGCTTTCCACTTCCCCCTATCATTACCAACACCTATTTACCTAAAGGACTTTAAAGGCAGAGGCCAGAGAGAGTTTTGATTTGTTTTCAAATCCCGTACCGTGATTGGTGCACTATGAACTGGAATGGGAATATGGTGAGATATACAACTAGTTTTCAAGACATTTTCACCGACAATACCAATCATGAAGAAAAATAGCTGTAATTAAGTTCTTCTATTAGTACAATATATGTCTATAGAAAATGAGAGAAATAAAACCAAACATTAATAAACAATTACATAACTCAAAACCTATAACTTAATTTAAGTAGTTTGTGTGCCAATATGGTGAGATACTTTTGTTTTCACACAACCCTATAAACTTCACATTTTCTCGTATTTCTCTCCTATATATATTGTATCAACTGTTCTAAATATTATCCATCTTTCTTCTTCCTATTATCATTTTTTGTTTTCACAATTTAAACTCATTTCTATGTTTTTAAAATTACTATATATCATTCGATTCCCTATCTAAAAAGTAGGCTAATCAAAAATCCATACAGATATACGCATACAGAATTTGAAGATAGATGGCAAAGATCATGCAAGCAGTACTATTATCTTCAACAGAATCATTACGACTTATTAAATGGTTTATCCCGACATTTTATTACATCATTCTACTGTTTTCTTTCTTATCATCTCATTCCATTATTTATTTTTTCTATTTGTGTGTACTTGTCTACTTGATACCTCATTACTCAAAACATCTCCACTCATTTGTCTTCTCGTTCCCTTGATATATATTACCCGGCATGTCGCTATAGTATATGGTTGGAAATCTTAATTCTCTGAATAATAAATGTTTTGTTCAGGTAAATGGTACAATACGGAAACTTTCCAATGATTTATTTAATTTTTGTTTGTAAAATTATATATGTAACCATATTCTATACCGACATATATATTATTCTACAAACTAGGATGTAAAACTGCATAATAAAAAGGATTGTGCAATCTATATAAGTAATAGGATACGAATTGTTTAGATTCGAGACTACTCATACAAGAAATTACCGCTAAATAGATATCGAATTACCAAACCATATCACACACTTTTAAGGTTTCATCATTGTTTATGTAAATGCAATAGAATCCAACTCGTTTGGGGTAGATTTTACATCTAGAATACTTATATTCAGCAAGTGTCCAGTGGTGCCGCACGAATTATTTAGTGTGTCAAACTATTGATAGGAGATATTAATAAAGCGTTATACAGTGCAACAATCTATTTAAATACTATATATAATTAAAAACATAATAAAAACACTTTTAAGGGTTTCGAGGATTCTATCAGCCTCCAATCGCCTTTCATCAAAATTGGTATATGTGAATGTCGACTATCTTTTCCGAGAACTAAGAAATTTGGTGAAACAAATGATTCTATATATCTAAGATTTTCCTTGGAATTTATGGTATATTTGAGAAGTTTATAAGGAAAAGTTGTTTTTCTTAAAAGAAAAGTGACACTCCAAGGAATACACCTAATGTGTCACTTTTCTCTTAAAAAGTTGTATATTTGAGAAGTTTATTAGGCCTAATGTGTTGCAAACTTTTACTAGCTTGAAAGTGTTGAGGTATTTCAGTATTTGACTGATATGGTTCCACTAAACGATCATTGCTTGCCAGTTCGATATCTTTTAGCATGCTTTAGCTTCTTTATCTCGATTTAAAGAATTTGCGTTGATGTCTTTCTCCGCTAGACGACCATATAGATTACAGAACATGTATATTCAAACAAATAGAAATTTTGTGAAGGCCATCGGTAGATAATTAAATTAATGAATTCGTAACACATTCAAAGCATGCCCAATCAAGAAAAAAGTTGAGTTTTTATAAATCCCGACTTTTGTTGTTTTCTTAAATGTATGAAACAAAAAAAAAAAACCATTAAAAACACAACTATAAATACATGCATAATTATAACATATGTTATCAACTAGCTACTTTGGTTTGGAACCTTATAATAAAACTTTAAACACCAACTTCCTGGATCAATATATTTATTCGGCTAATCAGGTCATGTGGAAGTTATTTGAAAAGTAGACAAATTTCGACCTAACTAGTTATTTGAAAAGTATACAAATTTCGACCTAATTAGTAATTAGATTGGTGGAAGCTATTTTTATTTATTTTTGTCAACAAATTAGACTTGAGTAACGGATGTAACCATATTATTGGTTCATCCTAGGCATTATTATATACTATAAGGTTCTTTATTAAAGATGATATGATATTAAAAAAAAAAAAAGTGGGACCAAAACCTTAAAAATTTCCAATAACAAATAGTAGTAGTGTATAGTGTAGAGAGAGAGGTCCTTTTATATCTTTATATAAACTCCCCCAAAGTTTCCTCTTCTCTCTATCTCCCCCACTCACTACTTAATTCCTCTGTCTTCCTTTGCTTCCATCTCCTCTCCCCAAAATCCGAGAGAGAAAGAGAGACTCTGTACTCTAATCCGATAAAGAGAGAACAAAAAAAAAAACGAAAATGCAGACGAAGAAGCTCTTTATCACCATTGTCTCCTTTCTTCTCTACGCTCCAGTGTTCTTATCTTCACCAGTTCCAGACCCTGAATCTGTTGTTGAAGAAGTTCACAAGTATGAATCTTTCTCAACTTTATCATTCACATTTACTTGAGAACCACTAATCATTTAATTTTTTCGCTTTACATTTGAGCATTGTGTTACAAAGTTGTCGCCTTTACCAAAAAAAAAAAAGGGACCATTTTGAAAAGTCTCTGTTTTTAATAAAAAGTTGTGTTTGTTTGTTCGCTCGCTCGCAGGAGCATTAATGCGTCGGTTGCTGCAAGAAGGAAGTTAGGTTATCTCTCATGTACGACCGGTAACCCAATCGACGACTGTTGGCGTTGTGACCCTCACTGGGAGCAACACCGTCAACGTCTCGCCGACTGCGCCATTGGTTTCGGCAAAAACGCTATCGGTGGCCGTGACGGTCGGATCTACGTTGTCACCGACTCAGGAGACGACAACCCAGTTACCCCCAAACCCGGTACTTTAAGACACGCCGTGATCCAAGACGAGCCGCTCTGGATCATCTTCCAGCGAGACATGACGATTCGTCTCAAAGAAGAGCTCATCATGAACTCTTTCAAGACCATCGACGGTCGTGGCGTCTCCGTACACATCTCTGGTGGGCCTTGTATCACGATCCAGTACGTGACCAACATTATCATCCATGGGATTCATATCCATGACTGTAAGCAAGGTGGGAACGCTATGGTACGAAGCTCCCCAAGGCACTTCGGGTGGAGAACGATATCGGACGGTGACGGTGTCTCTATCTTTGGAGGGAGTCATGTTTGGGTTGACCATTGCTCGCTCTCTAACTGTGAAGACGGACTCATTGATGCTATCATGGGCTCGACGGCTATCACTTTGTCTAACAATCACATGACACATCATGATAAGGTCATGCTGCTTGGTCACAGTGATACTTACACTCGTGACAAGAATATGCAAATCACCATTGCTTTTAACCATTTTGGTGAAGGCCTTGTCCAAAGAATGCCAAGGTAAATTTTTAAAAGATGTGATTTTTTTTTTTTTTTTTACTGTGTGTTAGTTGTTAGTTAGTTAATGTGATTGTGACTATGGATATAGATTAATTTTTTTGGGTCCATTGTGTTGTTGTTGATGTGTAGGTGTAGACATGGGTACTTCCATGTGGTGAACAACGACTACACACATTGGGAGATGTACGCGATTGGAGGAAGTGCTAATCCTACAATCAATAGTCAAGGGAACAGATTCTTGGCCCCAAACATCAGATTCAGCAAAGAAGTGACTAAGCATGAGGACGCGCCTGAGAGCGAGTGGAAGAGTTGGAATTGGAGATCTTCTGGAGATTTGTTGCTAAACGGTGCGTTTTTTACTCCATCAGGTGGTGCAGCCTCGTCTAGCTATGCAAAGGCCTCTAGCCTTGGTGCTAAACCGTCTTCACTCGTTGGACCCTTGACGTTTAGCTCTGGTGCACTGAATTGCCGTAAGAGCTCCCGTTGCTGATTGTGGCTTAGTTGGGGTCACACATTACCAATTTTATATATAGGAAAAGGCAATTAAAAAGCCACCCACCAATTAAGGGGATGATTAATACCATCTTTTTACCCCTTTTTTTTAATTTTTATTTTTCATTTCGGGTAAAATTGTAAGGAGAATACAACCTCTGGCTTGCTCTGATCTTTAGGACCCTTCTTAAGGATTCTCTGTTTTAAGGAATCTTTTAATTAGGTTAAAGTGTGGGAACAAGTGCAGATGTGTTGATCTTTGATATTAATATAAATATAATTTGTGTCCTTCTCTTTTAGTATTTTTCTTATGAGTTAGTTTAGTTGCAAAAATTTGAAGTTAATCAATTTGTGTACGTACACACATGGATGGAGAGGTTAGTTACAATGTGACCATTTGGCAGTTCAAAAAAAGGCTTTGGTTTTCCGAAAAATTCACTTTTTTATTCAGAAGTTTGGAGTGTTGTGTAAAATGGTAACTTTTTAAGTCAAAGCTGTGGTGAGCCAGTCAATGTTTGACCAACTCTCGCGACTTTTTAAATGTTTCTTCCCTCTGGCCAATGCATCGATCCTGGTTGTTAAATAAAGAAAAATTTACCCTTAAAAATAGGAAAGAAAATTATAAAAGTGGAGTTGATAGATTGGAATAAGAAAAAATAAAAAAAGGAAAAAAGAAAGAAAAATTTGGAGCAGTCAAATACCAGAGGAGTAGCTCTACTTTTGATGGGCTTGTCTCATATTCGTGTTTGACTACTGTCCACTGATTATGGGGGGATACATTACATTTAAAATTTGAAAGTAACTAATTAAACAACTAACCACCTTTCTTTTTTTTTCTGCCCATGTGCAACATTTTATTTGTTAAGGAAAGCCATGTGCAACAATAATAATGACATTTAGCAACCAAAGGAAGAAGAAAATTTTGATACTAACAAATGGTCGCAACGAATGATGTGACGTAGTTGGTGTGATTAGTGCTTGGCTGGTTCGATTTGGTGAGTCTTTTAGTATTAAACTATGCTAATATAAAGTTGCAAAGAGGGATTAATTTTTTTTTTTTTTTTTAGCATCAGACTAGGGTCTAGGTAGAGAATTTTCACATTGCTCCATAGCTTGTTTCTCGTTTTAACTAACAAATCTTCTTCATTCAAGACACTGAGAGTTATTGGGAAACTTGCAAGTTGCAACTAATAGTTGCATTTCTGCAGTCACGTGGAGTCAGTTAATTCAGTTGTCACTTCTCACTTGTAGTTGTAACTAGGCTTTCCATTATATTTGAATTTGAGTATTTTACTTAAATGTTCTGTTATATAATTTGGATATATATTAACACGAGTATACTTGATATCCCAGTAACACTTGTCGATAAAGAATCGGGAAAAATATCGTTAAAATCATGAACTTTCAAATTTTGGCCATTTAAAACATGAACTTTGTTGTAGGCCATTTAAAACATCAACTTTCGTTGACTACCTTTTTTAAACATGAAGTTTCGTTGACCAGGCAAAAAAAGACATGACGTTAAATCCGATAATTGACCTACAAACAGACGTTACTATGCTGTTAATCATTCCGTTACTAACAAAACGACGTCGTTTTAATTCGAAAAGTGTCATTTAAACCATGAACTTTTAAATAGAGGCCATTTAAACCATAAACTTGTAAATATATGTCATTTAAACCATGAACTTGTAAATGTATGTTATTTAAACCATGAACTTTCAAATTTATGTTATGTAAACCATAATACATAAAAATGGTGATCAATCTTTCAAACTCTAGTGCAGTATCCTAAAACAAGATGATCAATCCTTCAGACTCTAGTGTAGTGTCCTAATAAATGAAAAAGACTCAAGAAAAAAACAAAAAGACACAAAATACATGACAAAGATC
>NC_025696.1:8789808-8808369 GCF_000633955.1 Camelina sativa
TTCATGGTTTAAATGACATAAATTAAAAGTTCATGGTTTAAATGACATACATTTACAAGTTCATGATTTAAATGGCCTATATTTAAAAGTTCATGGTTTAAATGACATTATTTCAAACTAAAACTTCAATTAAAACGATGTCGTTTTGTCAGTAACGGAGTGATTAATGGCATAGTAACATCTGTTAGTAGGTCAACTATCGGATTTAACGTCATGTCTATTTTGGCCTGGTCAATGAAACTTCATGTTTAAAAAAACTAGTCAACGAAAGTTGATGTTTTAAATGGCCTACAACAAAGTTCATGTTTTAAATGGCCAAAATTTGAAAGTTCATGATTTTAATGACATTTTTCCCATAAAGAATCATATAATTGATTAAAGCTAAACAAATCAGAAGTACTCAAAGTGAGACTCGAACCCGTGACAAAACCAATACTAATGCTGCACGCCTGCACACAAGCCTCCACCGAAGGAAACTACTACTAATGGCAAGGCTAATATGTATTTCGTTTCTAAGAGGGGGTTATTGATTTAGGATTTTGAAAGAATTTTAATGACTTTAAAAGTTATGTAAAATATGTTGTTATTCAATCAAGACTTTTTAAAACTCTTTAAAAATTTGGTGTTATTGGTTGTGGATTTGTAAAAAGTTATCTAAAATCTTGATAAATCTAGTGTTATTGGATTAAAAGTCTTATAAAGTCATTAAAAGTTTTATGTTATTCAATTAAAACAAAAGAATCATGGATTGTTAATGAATTCAAATTTTGTGTTATTGGTTTAGGATTTTATAACATTTCTTTCATAACAAAAGTCATGAAAACTCTTTCATCAAATATAAAGATTTTGAAAGATTTTATGAAATATTTTACAAGATTAGGAAACACAAATCAGCAAGATTTAAAATAACTTTCTAAACAATCTCTTATAGAATCCTTCATTTTTACTTTCTAATTTTCTATGATTTTAAAAATCAGCAAGATTTTTAAAAACAAAAAGTCATTAAAATTCTTTCTCAATCCTAAACCAATACCTCCCCCTAAATTTCCTATATAGTTCGTATGAGGTTGTTCTTTAGAGAGCTAGAAAGTTTAAAATAAATTTCCTAACTGAAATCTTCAATCTTGGTTCTTGATCAATTATAGTAAAGATATTCGAATCAAGATCCAAGAATGAAGTTTAAAATATTCGTATTGATTATAGAGAAGATATTAGGATCAAAAAGTTTAAAATAAGTTTCCTTATTTTTCTTTAAAATAAGTCAGTTTCGGATCAATTTTAGGTCCATGAATAAGATTGAAAATGAGACTTTGTATTGTGAAAGAAAAATTAGAGTTCAAGTGAAAGTTTATGAGGGAAAACGGAAAATATGTTTTTCATAATTATAATTTAATGATATTATATAATTAATAATTAATTAGAAATTACATACTTATATTATTTGGGTCAAATTTTTTTTTTTTTTTTTGAAATGGATTGCAAATTTAAATAGGTTTGAAATATTTTTGATTAAAAAGAATGTACTGTAAATTTTAATATGGTGGATTTACACAAATTAACATCTCTATGTTACATAGTAAAAAAGTAAAAAATATATCATATATAAACGCGAAGAATATGCATTTCCTATGTACAAAGGTTAAATGGAAATAAACATAAGTGTAAGATTCACTTTACATTTTACCAAGGGAATTGTGATTGAAACTTGAAAAATGTATTTGTGTCCACATTTATTTAGAATATCACTAAATGATATGTGGCAAAAACTTCCAAAAATGTAGCTCACTGTTATATATATTAAAAATAAATTACAGTGCTTACAAATCAGATTTAAATACTAAATTGAACCAGCAAATTATTAACCATTGGGTGAAAAATATAACACATATTCAATTCTTTTCATTTTGTTTTGTTTCAAAATAATTGTTTGCCCTATTTTTTTGGTTTGGTTTCTTAAAATTATTTTTCACTCTTTGGTAGTAAAGAGCCCATTTTGAAGACTTGCTGTCTCGGCCCTCCTTATCCTTATCTCGCCCCACCGTTCTAAAACCCTTCCCTTCCTCTCCTTCCACTTCTATCTCTCTCTCTCTCACACAAATTCACATTCACCAAAATGGCTTCTTCTATCGTTACCTCGACCTTGAAGCCCTTAGCCATGGCGGATTCTTCCTCTTCTACCCTTTTCTCCCATCCTTCCATCTCTTCCTCCAGAATTCGCTGCTCCAATGTTTCTCTCCTCACCGGACGCATTAACATGCCCCTCTCTTTCTCAAGCTTCTCCCTATCTCTCAAAACCAAAACCCACCTTAAAAAATCCCCCTTTGTCTCCTTCGTTGCCCAGACTTCCGATTGGGCTGAAGAAGGTGGGGAAGGAAGCGTCGCCGTTGAGGAGAACGAGGGGGCTTTCGAGTCACAGGAAGGGGAAGGAGATGTCAGCGAAGGAGCTGAGTTCCCTGAGCCACCGGAAGAGGCGAAACTCTTCGTCGGGAATTTGGCTTATGATGTTGATAGCCAAGCCTTGGCTATGCTCTTTGAGCAAGCCGGTACTGTTGAAATCGCTGAGGTGAATTTTTAGCTGCTTTCTTCTTGTGCTCTTATGGTTCGTTATGATGGCGTTTATGTTTCGTTATGCATTGTTTAAGTCAAGGTCATATATGTTCTGTGCATTGCTATAAGCATCGAAGTATTAGTCAAATGAATGAGGAAAGTGAAATGCTTGGCTTGTAAGTGTGTCTGGAGGTTCTCTAAATTGTTGAAGTGGTCAGAATTGTGTGTGTTGAGTTCATATCTGTTGACATTATGCTTTTGGTTTTGAGTGTATGTATACAGTTGATGTTATATTGTAACTCAAGGGATATTGTTGTTAACTATTCTTTGAATTGTTCTGGTTGAAGGTTATATACAATAGGGAAACCGACCAGAGTCGTGGGTTTGGATTTGTGACAATGAGTACCGTGGAAGAAGCTGAGACAGCTGTCGAGAAGTTCAACCGTTATGTAAGTTGATATGTTTCAATGGTATCTGAAGTATTAGTGTAATGGGATCTTGTTCATTTGATTTTGGTGCATATGTAGCATTGTTGTTCTTAGTTCAACCAGAGTTCATGTCTTTTTGCTCCAAGAAAACAGTTTTTGTTTTTGGGTCTGTGGATTTCTGTTATCTGAAACTTTGTATGTTACTATTTGTCACACGTTCTCTGTTTTTGTTTTTGTAAATTGAATATGGAGGCTTTTGCATTTTATCGGTTGATCTTTTGTCTCAATTGTTCACTACTGACCCCCATTTGTTGTGTCTATATTGAGTTGTTTGTGGCTACGAAATTTTAGCAACTGATTCGAATTGGGTACTCTCAGAGCATTACTGAGCATCTGTGTTGGTATTTTCATGGTTTATTAGGATCTGAACGGACGTCTTCTCACAGTCAACAAGGCAGCTCCAAGAGGATCACGTCCAGAACGCGCACCTCGGGTATATGAACCTGCATTCAGAGTCTATGTAGGGAACCTCCCATGGGATGTGGACAATAGTCGTCTAGAACAGGTTTTCAGTGAGCATGGTAAAGTTGTGGAATCTAGGGTGGTTTATGACCGTGAGACAGGTCGTTCACGTGGATTTGGATTTGTCACAATGTCTAACGAGACTGAACTTAACGACGCCATTGCTGCTCTTGATGGACAGGTAATCTCCTTTTCCTCATATATGGTTATGCTAATGCACTTAACATGATATTGTGATGTAGCTCTCAATTGATCTTTTCCTTGCGTCTGTCTTTATTTACAGAACATGGACGGTAGAGCAATCAGAGTGAATGTAGCGGAAGAGCGTCCAAGGCGTGGATTTTAAAAAGCTGAGATTATCTGTGCCCTCTCTCTCCCTCTCTTGCATTTTGTTTAGATGAGATTCTTACACTCTTCAACGATTGTTTTTGGCTGAACTCTAAATGCGAAAGTTAAGCTGCTTCTACAGTAATATGTATTTCTCTTTGATGATCTATCATTCCTAATTGCTTTTCCGCCTTCCGTTATGACTAACTTGGGATGTGAGGCTGCAATCATAGTAAAGGTGATCTGGATCTAGGCACTAAGCGATCGCCAGGCTTTAAGACTTTATGAAATCCTTTGAAAAAGTTCTTTGTCTATCTGTGGATAACATCATTCATTGTCTCTAGGGTATGAAGGAACTTACGGAGATAAAACTATTTACTCTCGTGATCTACCTTGTAATCCAACCTAATCTTCTAACTTTAGTTGGTACTAGAGGTTCCTAAAGAAACAAGAAGTTTGATACCTATAAATCGTGCTCTTAAAAAGGAACCTCTGTCATAATCTCTCGATTGGGCCACACTTTCTGATCCAACAACACCCAACAAAATCATGCATGAGAAAACTAGTCTTAATTGTAAGCATTATGTCCCAATTGAAATCACACCGACATATATGACAAAGTTTATTCAGAGCCATTCATGAATCTTGGTGAATCCTAAAAGATGCACTATATATGGGTAATCAAGGCCATCGACGTCATTAAATAGCAAAAGAGTTATGACTTCAGTAAAGGAATCATAAAAAAGAAAGTTATGATTACCAAGTAGGGATGTCGGCCAGGGACTCAGTAGTCCTCAACCTAGGCAAGCGTTCATGATGTCTGGTTCAGGGAGTCGAGGTTATTGGCCGAACTTGCGTGTTTTTTCTTGGTTGGTCGGTGATGACAGAATACAAACCATCATGTACTGTCCTTCGAATGACTATAGCTTTCAGTCCGCCTGTCTGTTCACGATGAATCTTGGTGCATAGAAAAACTAACTCTGAAATACTCGATTTTGTAGAATAATAAATTATGTTTATTTGGCGTAAAAGGCCTAATCTCAAGTGAGCTGACCTAGAAAAAAAATATGGATAATCCTATACAAAATTATGTATATCGATCAGCTACGTCTAGCTGGAATCTTAGCCCCAAATCCAGTTAAATAAGTTTGCCGGAGATAATACAAGAAACTTGTGTCTCTTTTTCTTTTTCTTTCCCATGTTAGCTAAGAACAACTGACAAAAAGCTTACACATTTTATGCAATGCTCTGACTCACTTATCCTCTCACCCATGCCGGGTTCTTTACTTAGTGCTAATACAGCCGCAAATGACCCACAATGATTTTTTAAAGCGTAAGTTGTGTAGAGAAATTGGAAATGTAACAGTACTATACCATTACACAAAATTGTGTCTATGACCTATAGTAATATATTTTTACTCGTGGATTTAAGGTCAACTTGAATTGATTTGTTTGTACATGGCCCAGTAGATATATAATGAGTCCAGCCTGCTTTCACCGTTACTCTTAAAGCTAAAGTCTGTCCTTCAATCTCTTCATCCGTAGTTGTGACAACAAACCGCGTGAATTGTTTTTTTATTTGCATCGATCGTTTTTGGATCTATAATACCAGCGAGAAACAATCTTTTTGTTTTTACGTCTTTTTGTTATCGTGAATAACTGCTACAATGCAGTGATCCTTTGAGCTAGGTGATTGATTTGTTATGACCTATAAATAAATAACCTTAATCCGAGCTAAAGTCCTCATATCTAACTCTTATAGGCGTGACAAATAATTCTCTATATTCCCCACGTTTATCTATATGAAATTCTCGACTGATGATGATGGCAGATTCCATTAAAGTGAAATATGCATTTAAAAGACAAAAAAAAAATCAAGAAGTAAAAAGTCTCAATCGTGCTTGTTCAGTCGCTTTAACAGAATATGGAAATGCAACATTTGTCGGGATATACAAGAAATGGTCCATATGTATTCATCATATGCATGAGTAACAGGCTAACACTCCTAACAGCGCAAGAAATAATAGACTCAATTTAAATATAATAGTAAAAGAAAGAGGAGAGGAAACAAAGTGTATGAGAATAGAGCGACATTGAAGATTCATTTTCAAGGCCAGATCTTGTCTTGGAACTCTCTTATAGTTATCCCAACCTTTGCCTTTAGCTTCTCGACCAGCTATTCCATTAGTTTCCACACTTGTCTCTTTGCTTACCTCTACATACTTATCCTCCTCTATTAATTATTTTTGGAGCCATCGTCAACGTTTTATATTACTAGAATACAACATTATTATTATTGTCACTATCATTCGAACATCCACAATTTATTTTAGACAAAATAATAGAGATATAAAACCGTCGAAAACATGTTTGTAACCTATTTCACTCATTGGACAAACAAAAAATATTGTCACTTTTAAAAATTATCATTAGAGCTACCTAAACTCTCATATTTTTTTATTTTTTTTTTTATTTTTTTTTTTTTATTTTTTGACAACAAAAGATCAGCTCAAACGAACCAATTGGTTGGGAAATTGTTTACAAATAAAACTTGGTGCGGAGATGTACGCGCTTGGCGTGCCAAAGAATCCGCTCTTACATTAGCATTTCTAGAAATTAGAGATAAAGAGAAAGAAGAGAATTACTCCCTATCAGTCTTGATGTCGTCAAGGTACGCCGAGAACGCTGGCCTAAACTTTCTTATTATCTTATTAATATACGAATTATTAGATTATAGAATACTTAAGTTTATATTTTTGTATACATAGGGATATAAAAATAAAAGTTGACTGCAAAAAAAGATGGAGGAGGGGGTTAATTGTACTGTATTGGTCCCCCATCCCATGATCCAGCCAGTAAATACAATTCTAAGGCAACCAACCATCCACGTGTACCTTCAAACTCTACAACCTGTAAATTCATTTGTTGTATCTTAAAATTTTAATAGTTAGTACCCCAAAAATTAGACATTTTCTTTCATTGAATCTGAAATCATACTATAGACAACAAATGTAGCCTACACAAAGTTGGGAATATTTAGAATCTTTTAACTTTGTAATGGACTTGATGATGTTATCCCATGTGAATCACACATGCTCTCATGATTTATCATGTGTAGTATAAGAGGCCAATAAGATAATAACTCTTCAATACAAATGATTAAAATATAAAAATCGATTACATACCTAAACAAAATTGATTAGGTAAACATACATTCTCTTACTCACCTTAATAGCTCAATGAAATACCCAATATATTAAGATTTCAAAAAAATCACACCAAATTAATCAAAAATGCATGAATAAACCCAAGTTAACTTCATTGTTAAAAGAAATACTCCTTTTGTAAAAGTCTCTTATGTATAAACAATTTTCCAAAACAAAAGAAAACAAAAAGAAGACAGGTCAAATTTTTAGTTTTTGGAAATCCCCAAATAATGGTTTTTTGTTTTTATACTTTTAGACGCAAATACAGAGAGAAAGAGACAGGATCCCCATTTTCGTTATGGACAATAACAATTTAAATACCATTTAACAATTTGCAATTTTTTGTACTACAAAAACAAAAACATTAAGGTTTTTTTTAATTTGTTGACAACAAATTATTTAGCTTCAACAAATCAAATCGGTCTCATAGCCCAGACGCAGACTCCAGAGTCTCTCTCTCTCTAAAAGAAAGACAAAAGGAAAAAGAAAAGAATGTTTCCTCGCAATCATCATCAACATCTTCGTCTTCTTCTCTGAACGACTTACACACTACTATACCACAACGATTCGCATATACAACACATAGAGACAGAGTTTGGAGAGTGGTGGTGGACTCTGTTTTTAGAGTAAGATGGGAGGTGTGACTTCTTCAATGGCCGCCAAGTTAGCTTTTTTTCCACCGAATCCGCCGTCGTACAAGCTTATCAGAGATGAAACAACGGAGCTTCTTCTCATGAACCCTTTTCCACATCGAGAAAATGTCGATATTTTGCGGCTGCCCACGCGCCGAGGCACCGAGATCGTGGCCATGTACATCAGGTACCCTATGGCCGTCACTACTCTTCTCTATTCTCATGGTAATGCTGCCGACATCGGTCAGATGTATGAGCTCTTCATCGAGCTTAGTATTCACCTCCGCGTCAATCTTATGGGGTTAGTAGTTCCCTTCTTTCTCTGTTTCTATCTTTTTTTGCCCAGATCAGATTTTTTTTTCTTTCTATATTTAGCTTAGCTCTGCTCTGCTTTCTGGGTTTGTGCAAAGTAGTTGATTCAAAGCTTCAAGATCCAAAATTGGCATAACTTATTGCAATCTACTAAAAGTTTAGGTTGCAGCACTCATAAAAAATCTAGGATTTTACTAGAAGAGTATAGTTTTTGTTTTTGTTTATGGGAGATTTTTGTCACTAGGGTTTGTTCTAAATCGGGATCTCTACTACTCCTAGAGACAAAAAGTAGTTTTTGAGGTTGAGATGTTTGAGTTTTGATTGTTGACATCAAGTAAGTAGTCATGGGATAAGTTTTTCCATTTCTAGAAATTCAAGATCTGTTTCTACCAATGAACCTGAATATATAGTAGGATTTACCTCATAAGTTTACAACTTCCATCTTATAACATGGGAAAAATCATTTGAATATGCTGTGGTTGTTTGCAGGTATGACTATTCAGGGTATGGCCAATCATCAGGGAAGGTGAGTTACTACAGATCTCAAAGCTTTCTTTAGTTCTGTGATTCAACTGTTTGGTCCATCTCTACATAATTATCCTGTTTTGTTGCAGCCCACCGAACAAAATACTTATGCTGATATTGAGGCTGCTTACAAATGTCTTGAAGAGAATTATGGGGCAAAGCAGGAGAACATTATCCTCTATGGTCAATCTGTTGGTAGTGGTCCAACTGTCGATCTAGCTGCACGTTTGCCTCGACTTAGAGCTTCCATTCTTCATAGTCCAATTCTTTCTGGGCTTAGAGTTATGTATCCTGTTAAGCGAACTTATTGGTTTGACATATACAAGGTAATATACAATACCCTTTTGATTTCTATACATAATGTTGCTTCTAAACATTCTTCCTCCTTGACTTCGTTTTTGTTTGGTCTTCTTCAGAACATTGACAAAATTACGCTGGTGAGGTGTCCTGTCCTCGTCATTCATGTAAGTTTCCAAGATCAAAGATTATTTATTGAAAATTTAAGTTATAGGCTGAACAGTTTGTCGTGCAAGATCCATTCTTTGTCAGTATTAGTTTTAATTATGTTGAAAGCTTTTCTGTTTGCAGGGAACAGCGGATGATGTGGTTGACTTCTCACATGGAAAGCAGCTTTGGGAACTTTGCCAAGAGAAATATGAACCGCTATGGCTCAAAGGTGGAAACCATTGTGATCTTGAACTCTTTCCAGAATACATTGGTCATCTCAAGAAGTTTGTCTGCGCTGTGGAGAAATCCACATCGAAAAGAAACAGTTCTTTCTCAAGAAGAAGCATGGAAGGGTGTGAACAACCTCCTCGGCATAGTGTAGATGCGCCAAGGAAGAGTAAGGACGGACGAGAAAAACCGAGGAAAAGCGTAGACAGACTAAGGTTTCAGGGATACAAGTTGAGCCACATAGAGAAACCGGAGAAGCTGAAGGTTCCATTTGAGGAAATGGAGAGGTCGAGGAGAAGCGTGGACATATACAGAGATAAGTCTCAGCCGATGGAGAGAGCACGTAAGAGCGTGGATTGGTTGGACAGAAGTCGAGCAACAGAATGAAAATGGGGTTTGATGTCAAGATTGTATTTGAGTGTGTCGTTCAATTTATTGGGGTGTGTGTTTTTGTATTGTAGTTTTGTATGTCAAGTTCAGATACAACAGGAAAATAGATTTAACCAATTCGGTAACTTTCTGACCGTTTCCAACACTACACTTTTGACTGTTTTTTTTCTCTGGTTGTTCTTGACTTCTTGTTCAAACTTGAACTGTAATATCCTGCAAATATAAGCTTGGAAGTTGGAAACCAACCAACAATAGTCAATCAATACCTATCGAGTCAATCCACCCCCAACACTAGGTGAACAGTAAAGACCACTCATTTCCACAAACTGAGTAACTGCAACTTTCACGTAGCCTCTTATTCCTTGTCCTTCACCACTTAAATCTTGTAGTTCAAAAAGTCGAACCCCATTCTCTGTACCAAAACCACACAGCAGCATGACATAGAATGTATTATAGGACAAATATTGTTCTTGTTCGGTTGGCATAAAGATCGCCTGGTACAAAAAAAACCGATTATTATACACTAAGATAATAACAAACTGATACATGTAAATTGACTATTATATCTATCACTTACTCCTCAAATGTTTCTAAAAGAAACAAAACATGACATTGCCACAGCCACCGGAGAAACATGTATGAGTCACGTTACAAAGAATGACCAAATTAAGGATGGAAAATAGTTACCAGGTCCATTTGACTCGCCACGTTTATGAGTGAGAGGACAAACGGACTCTAGAACTGGTTAATCAAGAATGGTTTGGCACTTAGCCAGTTATCTATCGCTCCACTTTCACTACTAATATGTTGCTTGTCAATTCTATAATATAATTATTGAAAAACTCCATTGCATATTCTATTTATGGAAAAGAGCTAAAATACAATGCGTAAAAAGTGATATATCAAAAAATGGTCTTCTGATTTGGATCAATTATCTCGAACAAAATTTATCTCCGTAACTGAATCTAAATAATATGTAAAATTTATTATGTTTTTCTGGGTGAAAAGACTATTGAGGTAGCTTAGAAAGCTAAAAATAAAACAACAATTGAGAACAAATTTTGTACCACTTTTAAAATTTGAAAGATAATTATTTAAAAGGAACAATATATTCATCTAATATAAAATATTAAATAATCAATTCAGTCAATAAGATACTAACCATTTATTAAAGTATATAAATGAATAATTGCAAAATATTACATATTTTTTTATATTAATTACAAATCCACACAACAAGTGAGGCATTTCCTAATACTTTAATAAATGGTTGGTATAGATTTATTTCCTAATACTTTAATAAATGGTTAGTATACTTTAATTACAAATGGTTAGTGAGACATTTCCTAATATCTTATTATATAAAGCTTGATGTCAAAGTTATTCATTAACAAGATCGTGACACGTGTCAAATATATTAATTAGATGTTGACACGTATCAATTTTTTTTTTTTCGTATAAACGTAATAGGACAGAGCTAATTATATTTACAGAATTTTATATGTTTTTATTTTAAAACATTTATCTTTCTAAATCAAAAAGAAAAACTAACAAAATTAATATATTTTCCATTGTATGCTAATTATATTATATGTATGTTCTCAATAAAATTTGACATGTGTAAGCAAAAACTTAATTAATATAAAACATTTATTTATCTAATCAAAAAGGAAAACTAACAAAATTAATATATTTTCATTGTATGCTAATTATATTATATGTTTGTTCTTAATAAAATTTGACATGTGTAAGCAAAAACTTAATATATCAATAATGTATATTAATCAATAAATAATGAATAACATAAGTTATTTAACTAATTGTATTTATCAATGTAATATAATTTTTTATTGTAAACAAGTACACAAAATATTGAAAGAATAATAAACTTAAAAAAAAAAATTCAATACATGATGTGTATTAGTATAGTCTTACATGTTTTATTTTAAAGATTTTAATGCATGTAGTAATATGAGAAACCTGAAGAAAAAAATAGAAAAAATGAGTTTGTATTAATGAATTTTTGGTTAATTGATGAAAATTGACAAAAGTATTACTTATGAAATTATGACATATAGAAGAATAATATTTAAGATATTTTTAGATTTCCAAAATTTTTGTGGATGTTAACTGATCTTTGACTGATTATTTTTATTGTTAAATTTAAAATACTAACCAATAAACATATTATCTTATATGATGCTCATATTATTTTTGTTATTAAATTTTAACTCTAATCCATGAAGAAGTGAATTATGGTTTTACGATGATATAAATAGTTAAATGAGATTATTAAACTGAATGTCTAACGATAAAATTTATTTTAGAATAATCAAATTTCAAATATTAATATGTATCATTTAAAAAAAACTATTTAAGAATATTAGTAATTTTTTAAATGTTTGATTTTATAATTTCAACACATATATTTTTGTAATGCATATGTCAAAACATAAGATTATGCTGGTGAAGTGTCCTGTCCTCGTCATTCATGTAAGTTTCCGAGATCGAAGTTTATTCATTGGTATATTTGAGTTAACCGAGTTCTAGGCTGAGCAGTTTGTCGTGCAAGATCCATTCTTTCTCAGTTTTAATTATGTTGAAATCTTTTCTGTTTGCAGGGAACAGCGGATGATGTGGTTGACTTCTCACATGGGAAGCAGCTTTGGGAACTTTGCAGAGAGAAATATGAACCGCTATGGCTCAAAGGTGGAAACCATTGTGATCTTGAACTCTTTCCAGAATACATTGGCCATCTCAAGAAGTTTGTGTGCGCTGTGGAGAAATCCACATCGAAAAGAAACAGTTCTTTCTCAAGAAGAAGCATGGAAGGGTGTGAACAACCTCCTCGGCATAGTGTAGATGCGCCAAGGAAGAGTAAGGACGGACGAGAAAAACCGAGGAAAAGCGTAGACAGACTAAGGTTTCAGGGATACAAGTTGAGCCACATAGAGAAACCGGAGAAGCTGAAGGTTCCATTTGAGGAAATGGAGAGGTCGAGGAGAAGCGTGGACATATACAGAGATAAGTCTCAGCCGATGGAGAGAGCACGTAAGAGCGTGGATTGGTTGGACAGAAGTCGAGCAACAGAATGAAAATGGGGTTTGATGTCAAGATTGTATTTGAGTGTGTCGTTCAATTTATTGGGGTGTGTGTTTTTGTATTGTAGTTTTGTATGTCAAGTTCAGATACAACAGGAAAATAGATTTAACCAATTCGGTAACTTTCTGACCGTTTCCAACACTACACTTTTGACTGTTTTTTTTTTCTCTGGTCGTTCTTGACTTCTTGTTCAAACTTGAGCGTAATCTCCTGCAAATAGAAGCTTGGAAGTTGTAAACCAACCAACAATAGTCAATCAATACCTGCTTCTGTTATTATCGTCGGAGATGACGCAAATGACAAGGCCTTGGAATTTAACGGAAGTGAAGTGGGAAGACGGAAGCTAGTTGTTACTGCTAAGGTTTGACCAGTGGTGAAAATATTGGATGTTCCTTTTGCCTAATAAGATGACTGACGGAGGAGTCAGCTCTGCTCTTTGGTGTTTTCAGATCGTGATACACTGCAACCTTTTACCCTTTTGTTTCTTTCTTATGACTTGTGTGTGGCCCTCTAGGTTTTTCTTCTGGATGTTGTTTAAGTAAACCCACTGTCTATGACGTTTGTGTGTGAATGATAAAAGTAAGCTTAATAATCATTATCTACTATGGCCTGTTTGATTATGGTGATTTTACATCTATTCCAGTGACCGATAATGGTGCCTTGCCTTCCAGGCTTTAAATTAAGTACACATCATATATAATACTTCAGGATAGTAGAATAGGTGTGCAGAGTACATCAGACCTCTCTGCATGCAGGATCGCATACTAGACAGTTCAATTGATTGATCAGCAAAAAATCAACGTTGGTTTTTTTTCTTTTCTTGTTCTTGTATTTCTTCATCAATTTCGTGGAACATAGTCTCTGACAGACTTGATATATTCCCTGCACTGATGACATGATATGCTAAGTAAATGGATGAACATTTCAGTCGCAAAAGGGCTCAATGGTGATATCGGATACATAATCTTCTCTATGCATGTTCTTTAGATTTAGCTTACTTAACATTCTCATATGTCTTATAACACGCCTATCTAATTCCTTTCCGCTGCGTCAGAAAATATATGCTCAAGAATTTCATACTGTCATGATATCCACCTTGTGAAGAGTTACACTTGTCATTACATTATTCACTTCACTTGAATAAGTGTTTATTGATGTGCTGACTAGGAACAAACATACCTGTTCCTCATTGGTTCTGTAAAAGATAATGTCACTACAAAAAAGAGCAGGTTGCATCAGTTAATTTGTGTCAAATAAATAAATGATTTAAATTTGAATTATTTTTTATGATTGATACAAATAATAATTTTTAACATCGATTCAACTAACTGATGCTATCAATAATCTGATTTACATCAATTCAGTATAATTGATATAAATTTCTATTAATTTGCATCATTTTAAAATTAATGATACAAAATATAGTTTTACATCACTTACACAATCGATATAATTTATAATTTATATTAACATTACTTAAAAAATCGATACAAATTTACATTAATAAAAAAGTGATGTTAATTATATAATTTCACATCAATTGTTAAAACTAATATAGCTATTTATTTGTTTTATATGGATTATACGAAACTGATGTTATTTTCTCTTAATTTGTATCAGTTAAATAATTTGAAAGCTTTTAACTAACATATATATATATATATATATATATATATTTATTTTATGCTAAGAAAACTTATATATATATATTTTAATTTATTAGTTTTTATTCATTTTCAGATTTAATTTTTTGAATTCTATTTAAATATCAAGTTACTTTTTTTGAAATTACAAAATATAATATATATATATATATACATATAATACTCTCTTTTAACTGTATCTTCATGTGCAGTCATATACCTATCAATAGGTAGGATATTACCAACCAAATCACCAACACCTAGCCGACACAACCTTAGCCTTCCTTTACAGTTATTGTAGCGAGTCAGATCACGCTTCAACTGCCATAATACATTGACTAAAAACCAGTTAATTCTCTAAGAGAAAGCAAGTTCATAACAATTTAAAGACCTAGTTACAACCTTTTTTACATATCCTGATATGTTGCTTGTCAATTCTATAATGTAATTAGTGGAAAACTCCATTGCATATTCCATTTATGGAAAAGAGCTAAAATACAATGCCTAAAAAGTGATATATATATATATATATATATATATAAGAAAATGGTTTTTTGATTTGGATCATTTATATCAAACAATATTTATCTCCGTAACTAAATCTAAATAATATGTAAAATTTAGTATGTTTTTCTGGGTGGAAAGACTATTGAAGGTAGCTTAGAAAGCTAAAAATAAAACAACAATTGAGAACAGATTTTGTACCAATTTTAAATTTTGAAAGATAATTATTTAAAAGGAACAAAATATTCATGTAATATCAAAATGAACCTGATTTTAATTTCATAAGCGATGACTGTGGATGTGGATCTTTATGGGCTCTTGGGCTGAACTTTTAAATCCAATCACAATTCTGATGTGGAGCCGGTTTATGGACCTCCAATCGAAATTTTTCTAACCAAATGAGGCGGTCACGAACCGAGTCGGGTTAACTGGTTCAGTAAAAGCCAAAACAGATCACTCGGTCCAATAATCTTTTCTTCTTTCGGCTTCTCTGTTGATGCGCAAACGCGAAGAAGAAGATTATCTTCTCAGTCACTACTCACTGCTGGAACCTAATGGAGTCTTTATCTCTTCCCGTTCTAAATCCTCTATTAGCTTCTCGTTCTAATCTTTACAAAAACCAGAGCTCGAGGATGACCTCTCAACTTAATAATTTTCCCAGAGGATGCAGTCCATCCCTTTCCACTGTTCGCCGCCTTGTAAGTTGATTTCTCCATTTCGCTTTTTATGGATTTATATCGTTTTCTGTAATGAGGAAGTAAAAAAGAACATATATGTTGTTGCTTTGTTTTAGAGAGTAGGTGTTGTTAGGATGCAAGCTGTTGATGAAGATATTGATCTTAAGCAAATGAGAGACATGGCTGCTGCTAAAAAGCGTTGGGATGGTTTGGTAATAATCTGAATCACCCCTTATGCACTTCTAGATAGATTATAGATGGTTCAATCAAATTTTGTTGTTTTGATTTTAGTTAAGGGAAGGAAAAGTGAAGCTTCTTACACCAAGAGAAGCAGGCTATGCTATTTCTCTTTCAAACAAACCTCTTCTTGATGTCCGCCCCTCTAGCGAGCGCAACAAGGTACATTCATAGATTAATTTTGGATTATTAGACTCCTTGCTATCCATAGATGATATATTGTCCACCTTCACCTTTGAGTTTTCATTTTATTTGCATAGAATTTGATTCATGTATCTCACCCTAGCATGTCGTGTTCTTAAGTTAGTTCTAGCTCCTTGCCCACTGTCAGAGAATATACCCTTGGATTATAGTGTTTCACTGAGGTAATTGTTCTTCATCGTTTTTTCCGTTCTCTATTTTTCTCAAAAGGCATGGGTTAAAGGCTCTACCTGGGTTCCTATCTTCGACAATGATGACAACCTTGACGCTGGAACTCTTTCCAAAAAAGTCACCAGTTTTGCTATGGGTACACTTCTTCACCATTTTTGACCTATTGAATATAGGGATATTGGATCAACTCGTTGTTTATGTTCATCTTTGCAATGTATGTTATCCTCTAATTTCACCTAGGATAGAGACTATAACTTGTATAATCCCATTTTATTAACTTTTTGCGGAGATTTCACCATGTTTCTGCTTCTACAGGGGGATGGTGGAGTGGTGCACCTACATTATCTTTTAATAGGTATGTCTGTGAGATTAAGAGGACCTTCTTGTATGCCTTTTCACATTCTTATTTGCTTCTTGTTTTTGTTTTTTTCGTTTGTAGGCTCTTTTTATCAAAGGTTGAGGAGAAATTCCCAAAAGAAGCAGAGCTGATTGTTGCTTGCCAAAAAGGATTGAGGTACTTAATACAAGAAACAGGCTTCTTGAATGCTAAGGGACTCACTGCTCCTTACTAAGTAGAATAGAGTAACTAACCATGTTTTAATTATGTGGTTACTTTTATGTGATCATGAATAATTGGCTGGCTAGGTTCTCTGCCTATATATTACATTATTCAGAGTTAGTATGTTGATAGTATAACTGTGAATCACAGGGTTCATATTGTTGGATGATCCTCATATTTACACTTGACTCGAAAACTTTGTGTTTTCAGATCCTTAGCTGCTTGCGAGCTGCTTCGTAATGCAGGGTATGAGAATCTTTTCTGGGTACAAGGCGGTTTGGAATCCGCTCAAGACGAGGTTATACAATTGTTTTCAACTTTGTGTTTTGTGCTTTTGGAATATTCAGTTTCATTTTAGAATTAGAAAGTCTACAACATCGATAACTACTAATTCATTCATTGTTTGATAGCAGGATCTAGTCACAGAAGGTGTTCAACCCTTGAAGCTTGCTGGGATTGGAGGTTTTTCAGAGTTCCTTGGGTAAGTCTCTCTTTTTGCTACTCAGACTTTCTTATACCTTGAAAAGTAATGGTTTGAAAGACAATGAGGAGTACAATGGATAGGCCTTGTATTTGTTTGAAGTGACTGTAAGTCAATGGCCTAGCTATCTTGTACATCATATGCAGGATTGGCATTGTATTCATGTATTCTCTTTTGCTTGCAGTTGGACAGACCAGCAAAGAGCTCAAGCTGCCAAAGAAGGTTGGGGATACCGTTTAGTATATACTGCGCGTCTGGTAAGTTTTGTGAATCAAAATCTTTGTAGCTTTTGTAAACCATATTCCTCATGACTGCTGATCTCATCTCATGTCATGTCATATATGTAGTTTGGAGTTATTCTGGCAGCCGATGCCTTGTTCGTTGGTGCTCAGCAATTAGGCCATTATATTCAGGAGTTAAGAGGCCATTAGGATATCTCCATCTGGTTTATACTTCTCTTCAAAAGAAACTGTAAATCCTGTTGTGTTGAAAAGAGTAGTTTTTGAAGTATGCTCGAATAGTTGGAGTAGTGAAAATAGACATCTTTGATTTCTGAGTATCTGGCGGTAGAATTGTTACCCTCAATCACATCTAGCTTCATTCCAATGGTTTTTACTGTACCGTTTATCCTATTGGCTATTGCATGCACTTGTGAAACAAGTCAGCAATGGCCCACAAACACATTTAGAAAAAACCGGTTTACTCGCAATTTACACATGTATTGTAGTGTTTAAACTTTAAACCAAAGAGACTCCGGTTTATATTCTACTGTAACATTCATTGTTGACAAAGTAAATTACCACTAGATTAGATTAGGACCCGTGCTAGAGCACGGGTTGAATCTTTTTATTTATATCATAATTTTAGAATAAAATATGATTCCAAAGATCACGATTAATATTAGATTAGGACCTGAAAAACTTTTAAAATCAATCATATAAATTATATTTTATTCTAAAATTATGATATAATAAAAAGAATTTCAACCCATGCTCTAACACGGCTCTAATCTATCATTAAGATTTAATTTTTAATTTCTGAATATGATCCCGAAGATCACGATTAATCTTGTTAAATTAGCGAGATTTGATTCTTTTTTTATGATTAAGAGTATATTTTTATCCCTTAATAACTTTTTTATTGATGTGGTTTATCAATAAAATATGTAGAAAATAAATTGGTGATATTGTGATTCTAGATAATTGAAACTATATACGTGATCTTCCGAAAATAAAGTTTGGAATATCCATGAACTATCAATTTGGAATAACCCATTTAAAATTTTCTGTTACAATTAAGGTTTTATTGGTTACAATTAATATATGGATTAATTTATAATTTATGTATAACCTATTTGTAACCATTTATTAAAATTATAAAGTCTACCAAAACAATGTTGTGTACTTCCGTTTTATTATAAAG
>NC_025696.1:8810262-8852836 GCF_000633955.1 Camelina sativa
GGTTTTTCAGAGTTCCTTGGGTAAGTCTCTCTTTTTGCTACTCAGACTTTCTTATACCTTGAAAAGTAATGGTTTGAAAGACAATGAGGAGTACAATGGATAGGCCTTGTATTTGTTTGAAGTGACTGTAAGTCAATGGCCTAGCTATCTTGTACATCATATGCAGGATTGGCATTGTATTCATGTATTCTCTTTTGCTTGCAGTTGGACAGACCAGCAAAGAGCTCAAGCTGCCAAAGAAGGTTGGGGATACCGTTTAGTATATACTGCGCGTCTGGTAAGTTTTGTGAATCAAAATCTTTGTAGCTTTTGTAAACCATATTCCTCATGACTGCTGATCTCATCTCATGTCATGTCATATATGTAGTTTGGAGTTATTCTGGCAGCCGATGCCTTGTTCGTTGGTGCTCAGCAATTAGGCCATTATATTCAGGAGTTAAGAGGCCATTAGGATATCTCCATCTGGTTTATACTTCTCTTCAAAAGAAACTGTAAATCCTGTTGTGTTGAAAAGAGTAGTTTTTGAAGTATGCTCGAATAGTTGGAGTAGTGAAAATAGACATCTTTGATTTCTGAGTATCTGGCGGTAGAATTGTTACCCTCAATCACATCTAGCTTCATTCCAATGGTTTTTACTGTACCGTTTATCCTATTGGCTATTGCATGCACTTGTGAAACAAGTCAGCAATGGCCCACAAACACATTTAGAAAAAACCGGTTTACTCGCAATTTACACATGTATTGTAGTGTTTAAACTTTAAACCAAAGAGACTCCGGTTTATATTCTACTGTAACATTCATTGTTGACAAAGTAAATTACCACTAGATTAGATTAGGACCCGTGCTAGAGCACGGGTTGAATCTTTTTATTTATATCATAATTTTAGAATAAAATATGATTCCAAAGATCACGATTAATATTAGATTAGGACCTGAAAAACTTTTAAAATCAATCATATAAATTATATTTTATTCTAAAATTATGATATAATAAAAAGAATTTCAACCCATGCTCTAACACGGCTCTAATCTATCATTAAGATTTAATTTTTAATTTCTGAATATGATCCCGAAGATCACGATTAATCTTGTTAAATTAGCGAGATTTGATTCTTTTTTTATGATTAAGAGTATATTTTTATCCCTTAATAACTTTTTTATTGATGTGGTTTATCAATAAAATATGTAGAAAATAAATTGGTGATATTGTGATTCTAGATAATTGAAACTATATACGTGATCTTCCGAAAATAAAGTTTGGAATATCCATGAACTATCAATTTGGAATAACCCATTTAAAATTTTCTGTTACAATTAAGGTTTTATTGGTTACAATTAATATATGGATTAATTTATAATTTATGTATAACCAATTTGTAACCATTTATTAAAATTATAAAGTCTATCGAAACAATGTTGTGTATTTCCGTTTTATTATAAAGGGGATAATTTAGAAAGGAAAAAATGCCGTCAATAAAGTAAAAATACTAAAATAGTTTTGGAATATTCGATCCGGGTAAAAAGCGAGGATTAGAAAGACCGAGCGAACTAAGAATGCGTGTCGTTTTGAAGAGAAATAAGAAGCACTTCTTGTAGTTTTCATCTTTTGGAAAGTGGAAGAGCATATTCCTATTCCCCAATCAATAATTGAGACAGACACAACTCAACTCTGGTTAAATCCAGCGCAGTTACAACTAACCCTGGTTACATAGGGTGCTTACACGTGGACGGTGGAGATGTATTCTGACTGCTTCTCTATCGCAAATTCGCAAATAGGCTCTTCTGGTTAAAAACTAGGGTTAGGACGCTTTTCGATTCTGTTTACCCCCAAATAGCTTTCGTCATCGCCGTTTTGGCTTTCTGAAAAACAATCACCACCGATTAGAATATTTTTCTGAGATTATGGAGATGGAGCGCGTGCATGAGTTTCCTCATACTCACATGGATCGTCGTCCCAGGAAGAGAGCGCGTCTCGGTTGGGATGTGTTGCCTTCTGCAACCAAGGTATAGTTTTTATCTCCACTTTTTTTATCCATGGTTCCAATTTTGTGTTTGATTCCTTTGATTCGATTTGAAATTGAAGATTGTTTGATTATTTTCTTTTGTCGATTCTTATGGATCTGTGATTTTAGTTTTTTTTGTGTGGTTGTGTTTGTCAATTATTTACTTTTTGAAGATACCAAATTTTGTGTGATTAGGTTGATTTCGTGTGAGAATTAGGTGTTGTTGTACCTGTTCAGATCTATATAAACATATTTTAGATGTCAGTGTGGTTAGGTTCAACTTTTTTTTCTTTCCGTGGTATGTTTTGTATCTAGTTTTTTTGTTTGTAGATGGTGAACAAATTTTGATCTCATGGATGATGTTTTGTGAATTTGGATGTAGATTTTTGTGTTTTTCCCTCTCCAATGCTTTAACTTCTATCAGTTTCAGTCAGAACAAATGATTATTTCTCAAGAATAGATAAATTGATGCACTTTGAAAGTACCCTAATTGTTTGGATTTACATATTGCCCTTTAGGTATTAAGATAGTAATAGAATATGACTCAAAACATGTTAGCGTAGAAGGATAGTGGCAGGTTTTCATCTGTCTGTTATGGTACATGGATATGTGTAGGCTCAGGTAGGAATGTTTTGTGGGCAAGAGATTGGAAATATATCAAGCTTTGCATCCTCCGGAGCTCCTACAGACAATAGTAGCTCTTCTATTTGTGTTAAGGCTGTGGCTCGAAATGGTTCGCCCCCAAGGCGAGAAGATGACAAGGATGGACATTACATGTTTGAACTGGGAGATGACTTAACCCCACGCTGTAATCTCACTTTTCCATTACCAAGAGCTGTTTTGATAATCCTGAAGCTACCTTTAAATATATATCTCTAGATTTTTTTTTTCAATGGCTTTTTTTGTTAAACTCTAGATGTTGTGGTGAACCTTGTGTTAATTTTTTTTGATTTCATTATTCTGATTGCTCTGTTCTTTTCTTGTTTCGCAGATAAAATCTATAGCAAAATGGGAGAAGGTATGAATTTTTGGTTGTTGTATGAGTTATCTTGTGTTTTTTCACATGTCCCATTATAGTACTCATATCTTATTCGAACGTTACTTAAATTGTCCTTGTAGGTACCTTTGGTCAAGTGCTAGAATGTTGGGACAGGGAGAGGAAGGAAATGGTGGCTGTCAAGATTGTCCGTGGTGTGAAGAAATACCGCGAGGCTGCTATGATTGAAATTGAAATGCTTCAACAGCTTGGTAAACATGACAAAGGTGGNCTCCCCCAAGGCGAGAAGATGACAAGGATGGACATTACATGTTTGAACTGGGAGATGACTTAACCCCACGCTGTAATCTCACTTTTTCTATTAACCAAAGAGCTGTTTTGATAATCCTCAAGCTACCTTAAATATATATCTCTAGATTTTTTTTTTCAATGGCTTTTTTTTAACAAACATTAGATGTTGTGGTGAACCTTGTGTATATATATATTTTTTGATTTCATTATTCTGATTGCTCTATGCTCTTCTTGTTTCGCAGATAAAATCTATAGCAAAATGGGAGAAGGTATGAATTTTTGGTTGTTGTATAAGTTATCTTATGTTTTTTCACATGTCTCATTGTAGTACTCATATCTTATTCGAACGTTACTTAAATTGTCCTTGTAGGTACCTTTGGTCAAGTGCTAGAATGTTGGGACAGGGAGAGGAAGGAAATGGTGGCTGTCAAGATTGTCCGTGGTGTGAAGAAATACCGCGAGGCTGCTATGATCGAAATTGAAATGCTTCAACAGCTTGGTAAACATGACAAAGGTGGCAATCGGTAAGTTACTTTTCATCATGCATTAGAAATCTGATAGAGTCGGACATGGTTTTTCAAATTCTTTTTTTGCAAAGGTTAAATCATTTTATTCCTTGCAGTTGTGTACAAATTCGGAACTGGTTTGACTATCGTAACCATATCTGTATTGTAAGTATTTTAGTCAATTTTGTGATGGCAATGATTTTCCCCGGTTTGGGAAATAGTTGGGGTTAAATTTTGTGGATGAATTTAAATGGTTGCAACAGGTATTTGAGAAGCTTGGATCAAGTTTATACGATTTTCTTCGGAAAAACAATTATCGCTCCTTTCCCATTGATCTTGTCCGTGAGATTGGCTGGCAACTCTTGGAATGTGTAGCATGTGTGTAGTCTTTGCAGTCTTTTCAATCAATCTGCATGCTCTTGCATTTTCATTTGAGTTTTGCTTGTTATTGTGATGGTTACCACATAAGTTTCTGAATTTTAGCTCTTTCCGTTTCTTATGGCATTTTCCTTGTTTATTTTTGTCTGATTTTGCAGTTATGCATGACTTGCGCATGATTCATACGGACCTTAAACCAGAAAATATTCTCTTAGTCTCCTCGGACTATGTGAAGATTCCTGAGTATAAGGTATATCTTGAATTTACATGTGTGTGACTTTAATATGAGTTAAGTGCTAAAGGATTTTGTTGTGTTTTCTATTGCAGGGCTCCCGGTTACAAAGGGATCTAAGCTATAAAAGAGTGCCTAAATCAAGTGCAATAAAGGTGATTGATTTTGGTAGCACAACTTATGAGCGTCAGGACCAAACCTACATTGTATCTACGAGACATTATAGGGCACCAGAAGTGATTTTAGGTGAGTTCATGTTGTAAAAAATAACTCATTCTGATCTCTAGATTCTGTTAAATTATATTACAAACTGATGGAGAAACATGGGCTTGTGTGCAGGTCTTGGCTGGAGTTATCCATGCGATGTTTGGAGTATTGGATGTATCATAGTGGAACTGTGCACGGTATGTGTTTGAGCTAGTTCATTTTAATGTTAGATTGGGAATTTACTCCCTTTTTTTGTTTTTAATTGAAAATTTTGGGATTTTCAGGGAGAAGCGTTGTTCCAAACACATGAAAATCTGGAGCATTTAGCAATGATGGAGCGTGTACTTGGGTCGTTCCCTCAACAAATGTTGAAGAAAGTGGAGTGAGTTGAATAAAACATTTGCTCTGAAGTGATGTATATATGGTCGGGTGTTAAACTATTTTTTCTTGTGTTGTGTGATAAAGTCGGCACTCAGAGAAATATGTGAGAAGAGGTCGTTTGGATTGGCCTGATGGGGCCACCTCAAGGGACAGCCTCAAAGCAGTATTGAAGCTTCCTCGGCTTCAGGTTCGTCAAGTGTCGTATATTGAGTTTGATTTGTCGAAGTGATTCTGTGTGTTTACATATGGTCCTGTATGTGTTGTTGCAGAATCTGATTATGCAACATGTAGACCACTCGGCGGGAGAATTGATAAATATGGTGCAAGGACTTCTTCGATTTGATCCATCAGAGAGACTAACCGCTCGTGAAGCCTTGAGACATCCTTTTTTCACAAGGAGGAGATGACAGGCTCTAGAGGAGGAGTGTAAATAGAGTAAGATATGTATGATTGTAGTAAAAGCCTTTACAAAAAGGTCTTACCTCCACAACCCCACGAATTCTGATATTAATTAATCAAAAATGCTTAGATCACTCTTTTTAAAGTGATAGGCAATTGTTTGTCTATCTTGTAAACTTGATCCTTCAAATTCAATGTTTTAATTTTCGACCACAAAATCTACAAGTAGGTATGTGTCAAAAGAAAGTGCTACGACTTACTATTACTTGAAGTGCTTCAAATAACATCAAGCAAGCTAGAGTGAAACTTATACTGGATATACAATGATGTATAAGAAACATCATTTTTGTATTTACAAATGATGTCGATAAGTTTTGCAATAAACAGACCAAAAACTACCATTACCAAAATTTACGGGGAGTTTAGTTGTCGATAAGAAACAGCATATAGTTTTTGTCAGGAGTAAGAAAATTGCACGGTTTGCACGAAAGTTTTCAGTTTCAGATGTGTTAAGAGTTTTCTTGTTTAGCTGTGTCTCTGCAATTAGCCAATTTGCGCCTCGTCTCTCTGATTCTGCTAACCTCTGCTCGTTCCCTTATCCAATCCTCGCGGAGCTGTATTGTTGCAAGTCCGTCGTTTACCATAATGTTTTTGATTTTTTTCCATACGACTTGCGTTTTCTTTCACGATCTATACGCCGAGATAGAGCATTTGGTAGTCTACGATGAAGCCATGTGGGTGCTTGTTGTTTGAGCTGTCAAGAACACTAATGAGTTGCTGTGGCTGGCTTGTGTTTCTTTGACTGATCAGTTTGTTCACGAGAGGTTGACTGATGAAAGATACGAAGTTGCGGTTATGAAAGAAGCTTGAACAACACATCAATAGCTCAGGAAACATTGATAAGATCACTTGTGTTACTCTGAAAGACGGAACCAAGATCCGAGCACCAGACTACTCAAGAATCTCTTATGAAGAAGAGCCTAAGCTTATGCTTCTCTCAGGGAGTGGACGTTGTTTGACTCTATGCTTTGTTCCTCATGCATTGCGACTAAGTTGAAGAAGACATGGAGCGATAACGGCATCAAGAAACTTAAGCTTCTTCTAGCGCCCCGTATGGGGTTTGCACTTATGATGCTCTCTATCTTTGAACAAATTTGGGATAAAACTTCGATCTGGGATGCAACAAGCAATCAAGGTTCAACGAGCATCGATGCACCCGAAGGGTTACTTGTCAGAGAAGACTACACTTGAGAAAGATAGGAGATACACTTAGCTGCCAATCACATGGTCTAATGGAATGTTAAGCGTAAGGACTAAGGAGTCCATCGTTGTAACCAGTCGCGAAGATTAATGATAAAATCTAAAGAGAAACACACAATTTCTTTGAATAAAACCAAAGACACCATTGGAGGAGAGAAACCAAAAGGTTCTTGTTAGTAGAAGAACAAAGCATTCGGTTGAATTCTAAAGACAAGTCCAAACCAAAAAGAAAGAAATAAAAATCCAAAATATTTAAGAAAGAAGAAGACTAAAAAGACTAGGTTGTCCTAGAGAAACACCCAACACCGGATCCACTACTCGAACGCCCACTTGTTCTCATTGCGAACCTCCTCTTCTTCCTCCTTTGTGTAATCGTTCTTGATGTTGAAGTGAGCACGCATCTCGTCTGGAGTTTTGCCTCTCATCTGATCAGCCACGGCCTTGCACGTTAGGTCAAGAAGTCCACCGATGTTCAGATAGTTAGCAGCCTTCAACAAAACAAAAAAACACAACATATCACAAAATCAACAACAACCCTAAGTAACAGAGTTGGCAAACCTATAATCCCAAATCAGAAAAAGAAACCCTAATCCAACAGAACATCAAAACCCTAATCCAAAAAGAACATAAAGCACAAACCAGGATGAGATCAAAGAGTGTAGGCTGATCGACTTTGACGAATTCGGTATCCCAAGTATTAAGCTCACTGTTCTCAGTTTTACCACAAAAATCCTTGTCAGCACCGTCAGCCTCAGCGGCGGCCTCGACGTGCTTCTTACAGTACTCAATAACCTTAGCCAAGGTGGCTCCGGTTACATTGGGAAGCGGGATTCCGTTACTGGCGCAGTCGTCCTCGATCATGTGCTTAATCGTCTGGGACTCAACAGCTACGGCTTCATCTACCTCGAAGATTTCACCGTCGGAGCTCTTTAGGATGATCTTGTTGGGCGCCATAGTCGTACTCGTAGGTAGCAAACAAAAGGAAGACGCGGCGAGGCGATTGATATAATAATGGTCACAGAGGGTTTTGGGGAATTGGGGTTGAAGGTTCCCTAGTATTTATACAGATCTATCTGACCCAATTCCAATTTCTTATTGGTAATTTTGATTCGGTTTATTAATGGAAAAGTTAAACCAAACGAAAAAAAAAAAAAAAAAAAGAGAAAGATTAGAACTCCTTTTAATTAATGGAAAAGTTAAAATAGTATATGGTCATAAATTTTTTGATCTTAGCTGTATTTCATATCTTAATGATCATAAAAAAAGAAGAAGAAGATTTTGTACTTTAGAGATTCCAGTTATCAACGTGTATGAATCATTGACTAGGGTTTTATGTTTTAGTAAAAGAAAATTTACACATTTGTAGGTTAAAGAAATCTATGTGAAAATATTATCTTTTTTTGGTGAAAAAGATTATGTGAAATTATTATTTTATCAATTGTAAAAGATTAATTTTGTTTTTAATTTTTTGATTCAGTTTTACTATACTACATTAAGAAAAAACTCTTTAAATTAATTCTTAACCTCTATAAAACATGATAAAGATAGATCCACTCATAATTAGAAAAATGTTTAAATTTCTATATTATTATTTATATTAATTTAGCTTATCAATTTTGTAATATTTTTTACTATTTTTTAATTTTTGTTCTATAGAACATTTTGTATAATAAAACCATACCAAAAATATGTTGACAAAGTGTAGGGTTTAACTTGCAAATCATTGCTATTAATTTTTTTAAGATTCATATTTTAGTAGAAAAAAAAGTATCTTCCATTGATTATGATGTTATTATTAATAATCAAAGGCTGCCTAAGTACTACATACAGTATTTCACCTTTTACAAAAAAAAAAAAAAAAAAAAAAAAAAANACAAGGCAAAGGCCAAACAACTTATCCTATTTGTTGACCAAAATTAAGGGGGAGTTTATTTGTCGATAAGAAACAGCATGTAGTTTTTGTAAGCAGTAAGAAAACTACAGGGTTTGTAAGAAAATTCACAGTTTCAGATGTTAAGAGTTTTCTTGTGTAGCTGTTGTGTCTCTGCAATTAGCCAATTTGCGCCTCTTCTCTCTGATTCTTCTGCTCACCTCTGCTCGTTCCCTTATCCAATCCTCGCGGAGCTATATTCTTGTAAGTCCGTCGTTTACTATAATGTTTTTTTTTTCCATACGACTTGCGTTTTCTTTCACGATCTATAAGCCGAGATCGAGCATTGACTCTACGATTTGTCATTATACTTGTGCAATTGCATTCTTTTACCCTTTTGTTTTGTGAATTTTTCAACTTAAGTGTTGAATAAAAGGGCTCTGCTCAAATTTTTGTGAGATCAGAAGAAACTTGTTGTCATGTGCTGCTACTGAACAAGCTTTTCCATTTTGTGGCATCTAAGTTTTGAAAAATCGTGGCTTTTTTATTCTTAATGTGAAGCTAAAATGTGATTCATTATGACTGGTTGTGTGCTTACATAAATTTTTGATTTTTACAGACCAATAGGTTTAATGGGTTCTGTAGTCAAACAGCCACTCTTCTCGTTTGGTGTTATAGCTGATGTTCAGTATGCTGATATTCCAGATGGCCGCTCCTTTTTAGGTGTTCCTAGGTATTACAGGAACAGCATCCTTGTCCTACAACGAGCTGTTGAAACTTGGAACCAACATGGGAACCTCAAATTTGTTATCAACATGGGTGACATTGTTGATGGTTTTTGTCCCAAGGATCAGTCTTTGGCTGCGACTAAGAAACTGGTCCGTGAATTCGACAAATTCAATGGTCCTGTTTATCATATGATCGGCAATCACTGCCTCTACAATCTCCCCCGTGAAGAGTTGCTTCCCTTGCTGAAGATCCCAGGTCGTGATGGCAATGCTTACTATGATTTTTCACCAACTCCAGGCTATAGAATTGTTGTGTTAGATGGGTATGACATCAGTGCTGTAGGATGGCCACAGGACCATCCTAAAACAATCGCTGCATTGAAGATACTTGATGAAAAGAACCCAAACTCAGACAAAAATAGCCCTGAGGGGCTTGAGGATGTTGCGAGGAGATTTGTCAAGTATAACGGTGGTGTTGGGGAGGAGCAGCTGCAATGGCTTGATAGTGTGCTTCAGGATGCATCAAACTCGAACCAGAGAGTTATTGTATGTGGGCATGTGCCTATGAGCCCCGGTGTGGCATCCAAAGCAGCTTTGTTGTGGAATTTTGATGAAGTGATGGACATTATACACAAGTATGACTCTGTTAAAGTTTGTTTGTCCGGACACGATCATAAAGGAGGATACTTTGTTGATTCTCACGGTGTTCACCATAGATCCTTGGAAGCTGCCTTGGAATGCCCCCCAGGTACGTATTCGTTTGGATATATCGATGTATATGAGAACAAGTTATCTCTTGTTGGTACTGATCGGATGCAAAACACTGATTTTGAGAACTAGAGTTTTCCTGAATGATCATTTATCTGAAATGCAGAATTTATAATCCTCACCAATCCTTATATATAAGATGATTATTTTGTAACGATCACTTCTTTGTTATTGTACTTCCATATGGCTGCATCTATGTACTCGATCCATTGCAAATAAGACGGATTCAACTGATTGAATAATAGATGTTATTTTTATGAAGAAGTCTTTTATTAAGGAATCTATATCATATGTTCTGTGTTGGATTTAGTTATGCAATTAAAGGAAGTCTCTAGCGAAAGGTAATCTTTTGTAGTGTTTAGCTGAATTTAGGTGTAGTTCTGTTTCAGCTGATTCAGTGGAAACAAAATAAGAAATATAGATAATGGTTTGTCTTCATTGTACTCTAGATCTATTATTAGTAACGGTTAGCATAACTATTAGTATTGGTATGTTGATTAGATCAAGTGTTCAGTAGATACTAGGTAGTAGTATTCTGTATACTGAAGCTGCTCAAGGGATTTGAAAGAACAAACTCAATTCATGGAGGCAAGTGATGATAAGGGGGCTAAATGGAAGGAATTATTGATACTTGTTTATAGCTGACTGTTTGGACTATGGGATAAATGATCTTGATTCAGATGAATGTGTAATGAAATGGTCTCTACAAGGCTCATGCGTTCGGTTGCACGGAAATAGCTTGGTTTAAGTAGCAATTGCATTGTCCCTGAAGATACATGAGTGATGATGATACTATATTTAGTAATTCTCTAGGAAGAATGGAAGTGGTAACTGTCTTGCTGAATCTTTTTGGTGAGACTACCCTAAAAGAGAAGTTTTTTTTTGAGGTCAAATCGAATGATACGCAGTTGTAATTTTGGTTTGTAATATTCACGTCTTTGATTTAAAACTGCTGCCTAAACCAGCTTCATATAGAGAACTTAATTGGAGACTGCTTTGGCTAGTAAAGTTAGTGAAAGTATTTGTTCTATATAGTATATTTAATATAGGACATGTAGGTTTTTAATGGACCAACAATCAATCTCAGACGACAGACAATGGTGTGAAAAAGACTTCATATACTTGAATTACGCTCCTAAAAGTACTCCCAAATTTTGTGTCTAAGTGTCTAAGTGATATGATCCTAAATTACATGGGACTCTCTCAATGTTATGGAATCTTCAGACATAGATTGCAAGTGCATAGTTGTCTTGCGTTAATGCTTAGAGGTCAATCATAGAAAAGAAATACTTTATAACATTTTAATAGGTCTAAACAGGAGTGAAAAAGAAAAAAAACATAAGGATAAGGTAATCCTAATGAGCGGTGTGTAATGTAATATTAAATTATGGACTGAGATTTTTAAGTAGGTTGATGAGATGAATTTTTCTTCTAATATTCTTGGCGTTTTTCTTCGCCTTTTGCGCATAATTTGATATTTCAACATAGTTGTGCAACATATGGATACGGCGATTCTAATGAGTGATGTTAGTGATATGACATCGCATACCAAATTTCTTTATTGGGATCTAATTTGGTTTAATTCGAACAATACATTCTTTATATATTTATTTTTGAGAATCGTTCTCCACGCATGAAGATAGTTTTATAGGTCAACTATATTTGTGTCGACTACCGAGTAATAGCGTTCGAAATTTCTACTTAAAATTTTGCATTTAATGATGTTTGACTTAGATAGTGGCCCAAACATATGGATAAGGTGATCCTAATGAGTGATGTCCGGTGATATGACATTAGATACCATATTTTCAGATCTTGATTTAACTAGGTCAAATTTGTATGATGAGACGTTTTTCTTTTCATATTTTTGAGCATTGTTCTTTACACCTAAACATAGTTTGAAAGATCAACTATATTTGTGTTGACTATCAAGTAATGGTGTTCAAAATTTATGTTCAAGTTTTTCCATTTAATGATATTTATCTTAATAGTCTCTCAAACAAATATTTTTGTTTTATTTAGCATCGTTCTTTGCGTCTGATCATCGTTCTTCGTGTTGACTACCAAGTAATAGTGTCCAAAATTTCTATTTTAACCTAGCTATGTTGATCGGCTTAAAAAATGACATAAATTTAAATATATTTAATTAAATTTTTTATTTGTTCTCTTACATTCTTCATAATAGTTTTGGTAATTTGGATTACAAATGACACCCTAGAACCTTAAGGGCAGCCCCATCAGGAGTTGCTCATGTCAATGTTTTTATTAAAAAAATAATAAAAAGATAAGAGAGAACAGAAAAGAAGAAGAATCGTTGCTTGTGTAAAGAACTCAATATTGACTTTTCATTCCCTTGTCATGTTCAAGGAACATCGTTCCTCCGCTGGAGACAATAGAGACAAATGTAGCCTTATAGAACACATGGCTCACTTTTCCCCATTTCCTCCAAATCTTCAAAGGGTAATCTCTCTCTCTCACACAATTTGGCTTAACTGCTAAGCGAAAGATTGTCTTTCTCGCATTACTTATCTTATGATGGCTAAAGATCACACACTATATAAATACTTAACATGCCCCATTTTTTCATCAAAAAAGCATATTCCTCTTACCAAAATTTCAAAATTCAACGATGGCCATCCACACTCTCTTCTTCTCATATTTTCCTTCATCCAGTTGAGCCGTGGAGGAAACAAAGATAGACTCTTCACTGATCTCTGAAATTTAATCGAGGTCGCCGCTAAACCCATACAAGATGATGGCGTAGGTTTGTGAGTTTGTCTTACCATTTTTCTTATAATTCAAACTCTCTATTAGTTACGCTATAACTAATAGAATTGGCAGTACAGTACTTGGGATATGCTACCCATTTTATTTTAGAAATCGTTATTTTCATTTATGCATATCTCTCCATACTTTTAAAAATGACTTGGGTCACTAATACATTTATAATAAATAAAAATTTCTACTTAAACCTTTGCATTTAATGATTTTTTACTTAGATAATGGCCCAAACACATGGATAAGGTAATATTAATGAGTGATGTGTGGAAAATGACTTTAGATACCATATTTTCATATCTTGTTCTAACAAGGTCAAATTTGTATGATGAGACGTTTTTCTTTTCTTATTTTTGAGCATTGTTCTTTACACCTAAACATAGTTTGAGAGATCAACTATATTTGTGTTGACTATTGAGTAATGGTGTCCAAAATTTATGTTCAAGTTTTTCCATTTAATGATATTTATCTTAAATAGTCTCCCAAACAAATATATTTGTTTTATTTAACCTAGATATGTTGATCAGCTTAAATAATGACGTAAATTTAAATATATTTAATGAATAATTTTATTTGTTATTTTACATTCTTTATAATAGTTTTGATAATTTGGATTACAAATGACACCACCTGGAACCTTAAAGGCAGCCACGGGGGTTGCTCATGTCAATGTTTTTATTAAAAAATAATAAAAAGAAGAGAGAGAACAGAAAAGAAGGAGAATCGTTGCTTGTGTAGAGATCTTGAGAAACGTTTCTTAAGAATCAATAGACATGTGTCATTTACCCAATAGTACACATAATAAAAATAAATAAAAAAGGAAAATGTGTAATTAAAAATATATATTTAAATTTTCCGAGAAATGTTTCACCGCTCCTCCATAAAAGATGGTTTAACACAACAGGAAAAAAAAAGGAATGATAACTAAGAGAACTCAAGACTGACTTTTTATTCCCTTGTCATGTTCAAAAAAATAATAAAAAGAAGAGAGAGAACATAAAAGAAGGAGAATCGTTGCTTATGTGGAAATCTTGAGAAACGTTTCTTAAAAATAAATAGACATGTGTCTTTACCCAATAATACACATATTAAAAATAAATAAAAAAAAAAGGAAAATGTGTGATAAAAATATATATTTTAATTTTCCGAGAAATGTTTTACCGCTTCTCCATTATAGATGGTCTAACACAACATGAAAACAAAAATGAATGATAACTAAGAGAACTCAAGATTGACTTTTCATTCCTTTGTCATGTTCAACGAACATCGCTCCTCAGTTGGAGACAATAGAGACAAATGTAGCCTTATAGAACACATGACTAACTTTCCCCCATTTCCTCTAAATCTTCAAAGGGTAGTCTCTCTCTCTCACACAATTTGGCTTAATCTTATGATGGCTAAAGATCACACACTATATAAAGACTTAACATGCACCCATTTTTTTCATCAAAAAAGCATATTCTTCTTACCAAAATTTCAAAATTCAACGATGACCATCCACACTCTCCTCTTCGCCTCACTTCTCATATTTTCATTCATCCAGTCGAACCGTGGAGGAAACAAAGATAGACTCTTCACTGAGCTCCAAAATTTAATCGAGGTCGCCGCTAAACCCATACAAGATGGCGTAGGTTTGTGAATTTGTCTTACCATTTTTCTTATAATTTAAACTCTCTATTTGCTAGGCTATAACTAATAGAACTGGCAGTACAGTACTTGGGATATGCTACCCATTTTATTTTAGAAATCGTTATTTCCATTTATGCATATCTCTCCATACATTTTAAAATGACTTGGGTCACTAATACATTTATAATAAATAAAAATTTCTACTTAAACCTTTGCATTTAATGATGTTTTACGTAGATAGTGGCCCAAACACAAGGATAAGGTAATACTAATGAGTGATGTGTGGAAAAATGACTTTAGATACCATATTTTCAGATCATGATCTAACTAGTGTCCAAAATTTCTATTTTAACCTAGCTATGTTGATCGGCTTAAATAATGATGTAAATTTAAATATATTTAATTAAAATTTTTATTTGTTCGCTTACATTATTTATAATAGTTTTGGTAATTTGGATTACAAATGACCCCACCTGGAACCTTAAGGGCAGCCCATCGGGGGTTGCTCATGTCAATGCTTTTATTAAAAAAAAAAAAAAAAAAAAAANGAGCGAGGACAGAAAAGAAGGAGAATCGTTGCTTGTGTGGAAACCTTGAGAAACATTTCTTAAGAATAAATATACATGTGTCATTTACCCAATTGTGTACATATTAAAAATAAATAAAAAAGGAAACTATGTAATAAAAATATATATTTTAATTTTCCGAGAAATGTTTCACCGCTCCTCCATTAAAGATGGTTTAACACAACAAGAAAAAATAATAAATGATAACTAGGAAAACTCAAGACAGACATTTCATTCCCTTGTCATATTCAAAATCATAATAAAAAGAAGAGAGAGAGAACATAAAAGAAGGAGAATCGTTGTTTGTGTGGAAACCTTGAGAAACGTTTCTTAAGAATCAATAGACATGTATCATTTATCCAATAGTACACATAATAAAAATAAATAAAAAAGGAAAATGTGTAATAAAAATATATATTTTAATTTTCCGAGAAATGTTTCACCGCTCCTCCATTAAAGATTGTTTAACACAACAGGAAAATAAAATGAATGATAACTAAGAAAACCGAAGACTGACTTTTCATTCCCGTGTCATGTTCAAAAAAATAATAAAAAGAAGAGAGAGAACAGAAAAGAAGGAGAATTGTTGCATGTGTGGAAACCTTGAGAAACATTTCTTAAGAATAAATAGACGTGTGTCATTTACCCAATAGTACACATATTAAAAATAAATAATAAAAGGAAAATGTGTAATAAAAATATGTTTTTTAATTTTCCGAGAAATGTTTCACCGCTCCTCCATTAAAGATGGTCTAAAACAACAGGAAAAAAAAATGAATGATAACTAAGGAAGCTCAAGACTGACTTTTCATTCCCTTGTCATCTTCAAGGAACATCGCTCCTCAGCTGGAGACAATAGAGACAAATGTAGCCTTATAAAACACATGACTCACTTTTCTCCATTTCCTCCAAATCTTCAAAGGGTAATCTCTCTCTCTGACACAATTTGGCTTAACTGCTAAGCGAAACATTATCTTTCTCGCATTACTTATCTTATGATGGCCAAAGATCGCACACTATATAAAGACTTAACATGCACCCATTTTTTTCATTAAAAAAGCATATTCCTCTTACCAAAATTTCAAAATTCAACGGTGACCATCCACATTCTCCTCTTCGCCTCACTTCTCATATTTTCATTCATCCAGTCGAGCTGTGGAGGAAACAAAGATAGACTTTTCACTGAGCTCCAAAATTTAATCGAGGTCGCTGCTAAACTCATACAAGATGGCGTAGGTTAGTGAATTTGTCTTACCATTTTTCTTATAATTCAAACTCTCTATTAGCTAGGCTATAACTAATAGAATTGGCAGTACAGTACTTGGGATATGCTACCCATTTTATTTTAGAAATCGTTATTTCTAATTATGCATATCTCTCCATACTTTTAAAAATGACTTGGGTCGCTAATACATTTACAATAAATAAAATTTTCTACTTAAACCTTTGCATTTAATGATTTTTACGTAGATAGTGGCCCAAACACATGGACAAGGTAATATTAATAAGTGATGTGTTGAAAAATGACTTTAGATACCATATTTTCAGATCTTGATCTAACAAGGTCAAATTTGTATGATGAGATTTTTTTCTTTTCTTATTTTTTGAGCATTGTTCTTTACACCTAAACATAGTTTGAGAGATCAACTATATTTGTGTTGACTATTGAGTAATGGTGTCCAAAATTTATGTTCAAGTTTTTCCATTTAATGATATTTATCTTAAATAGTCTCCCAAACAAATATTTTTGTAGCATTGTTCTTTGTGTCTGATCATCGTTCTTTGTGTTGACTACTAAGTAATAGTGTCCAAAATTTCTATTTTAACCTAGCTATGTTGATCGGCTTAAATAATAATGTAAATTTAAATATATTTAAATAAAAAATTTTATTTGTTCTCTTACATTCTTTATAATAGTTTTGGTAATTTGGATTATAAATGACACCACCTGGAACCTTAAAGGCAGCCCCATCGGGGGTTGCTCATATCAATGCTTTTATTAAAAAAAAAATAAAAAGAAGAGAGACAACATAAAAGAAGGAAAATCGTTGCTTGTGTGGAAACCTTGAGAAACGTATCTTAAGAATAAATAGACATGTGTCCTTTACCCAATTGTGCACATATTAAAAATAAATAAAAAGGAAACTATGTAATAAAAATATATATTTTAATTTTCCGAGAAATGTTTCACGGCTCCTCCATTAAAGATGGTTTAACACAACAAAAAAAAAATAATGAATGATAACTAGGAAAACTCAAGACTGACATTTCATTCCCTTGTCATTTTCAAAAAAATAATAAAAAGAAGAGAGAGAGAACATAAAAGAAGGAGAATCGTTGCTTGTGTGAAAACCTTGAGAAACGTTTCTTAAGAATCAATAGACATGTGTCATTTACCCAATAGTACACATAATAAAAATAAATAAATAAATAAATTTTAATGTTTCGACAAATGTTTCACCGCTCTTCCATTAAAGATGGTTTAACACAACAGGAAAAAAAAATGAATGATAACTAAGAGAACTCAAGACTGACTTTTCATTCCCTTGTCATGTTCAAAAAAATAATAAAAAGAAGAGAGAGAACATAAAAGAAGGAGAATCGTTGCTTGTGTTGAAACTTTGTGAAACCTTTCTTAAGAATAAATAGACATGTGTCATTTACCCAACAATACACATATTAAAAATAAATAAATAAAGGAAAATGTGTAATAAAAAATATATTTTAATTTTCCGAGAAATGTTTCACCGCTCCTCTATTAAAGATGGTCTAACACAACAGGAAAAAAAAATGAATGATAACTAAGGGAACTCAAGACTGACATTTCATTCCCTTGTCATGTTCAAGGAACATCGCTCCTCAGCTAGAGACAAATGTAGCCTTATAGAACACATGGCTCACTTTTCCCCATTTCCTCCAAATCTTCAAAGGGTAATCTCTCTCTCTCACACAATTTGGCTTAACTGCTAAGCGAAACATTGTCTTTCTCGCATTAATTATCTTATGATGGCCAAAGATCACACACTATATATAGACTTAACATGCACCCATTTTTTTCATCAAAAAAGCATATTCCTCTTACCAAAATTTCAAAATTCAACGATGACCATCCACACTCTCCTCTTCGCCTCACTTCTCATATTTTCATTCATCCAGTCGAACCGTGGAGGAAACAAAGATAGACTCTTCACTGAGCTCCAAAATTTAATCGAGGTCGCCGCTAAACCCATACAAGATGGCGTAGGTTTGTGAATTTGTCTTACCATTTTTCTTATAATTTAAAATCTCTATTAGCTAGGCTATAACTATTAGAATTGGCAGTACAGTACTTGGGATATGCTACCCATTTTATTTTAGAAATCGTTATTTCTAATTATGCATATCTCTCCATACTTTTAAAAATGACTTGGGTCGCTAATACATTTACAATAAATAAAATTTTCTACTTAAACCTTTGCATTTAATGATTTTTACGTAGATAGTGGCCCAAACACATGGATAAGGTAATATTAATAAGTGATGTGTGGAAAAATGACTTTAGATACCATATTTCAGATCTTGATCTAACAAGGTCAAATTTGTATGATGAGATTTTTTTCTTTTCTTATTTTTTGAGCATTGTTTTTTACACCTAAACATAGTTTGAGAGATCAACTATATTTGTGTTGACTATTGAGTAATGGTGTCCAAAATTTATGTTCAAGTTTTTCCATTTAATGATATTTATCTTAAATAGTCTCCCAAACAAATATTTTTGTAGCATTGTTCTTTGCGTCTGATCATCATTCTTTGTGTTGACTACCAAGTAATAGTGTCCAAAATTTCTATTTTTACCTAGCTATGTTGATCGGCTTAAATAATGATGTTTATTTAAATATATTTAAATTTAAAATTTTATTTGTCTTCTTACATTCTTTATAATAGTTTTGGTAATTTGGATTATAAATGACACCACCTGGAACCTTAAGGGCAGCCCCATTAGGGGTTGCTCATGTCAATGCTTTTATTAAAAAATAATAAAAAGAAGAGAGAGAACATAAAAAAAAGAGAATTGTTGCTTGTGTGGAAACCTTAATAAACGTTTCTTAAGAATAAATAGACATGTGTCATTTACCCAATAGTACACATATTAAAAATAAATAAAAAAGGGAAATGTGTAATTAAAATATTTATTTTAATTTTCCGAGAAATGTTTCACCGCTCCTCCATTAAAGATGGTTTAACACGACAGAAAAAAAAAAACTGAATGATAACTAAGAGAACTCAATACTGACTTTTCATTCTCTTGACATGTTCAAAAAAATAATTAAAAAAAAAAAGAGAAAGAACATAAAAGAAGGAGAATCGTTGCTTGTTTTGAAACCTTAAGAAACGTTTCTTAAGAATAAATAAACATGTGTCATTTACCCAATAGTACACATATTTAAAATAAATAAAAACGAAAATGTGTAATAAAAAAATATATTTTAATTTTCCGAGAAATGTTTCACTGCTCTTCCATTATAGATGGTCTAACACAACATGAAAAAAAATGAATGATAACTAAGATAACTCAAGACTGATTTTTCATTCTTTTGTCATGTTCAAGGAACATCGCTCCTCAGCTGGAGACAATAGAGACAAATGTAGCCTTATAGAACACATGACTCACTTTTCCCCATTTCCTCCAAATCTTTGAAGGGTAATCTCTCTCTCTCTCTCACAATTTGGCTTAACTACTAAGCGAAACATTGTCTTTCTCACATTACTTATCTTATGATGGCCAAAGATCACACAGTATATAAAGACTTAACATGCACCGATTTTTTTCATCAAAAAAGCATATTCCTCTTACCAAAATTTCAAATTTCAACGATGACCATCCACACTCTCCTCTTCGCCTCACTTCTCATATTTTAATTCATCCAGTCGAACCGTGGAGGAAACAAAGCTAGACTCTATATTTGTGTTGACTATCGAGTAATGGTGTCCAAAATTTAGGTTCAAGTTTTTCCATTTAATGATATTTATCTTAAATAGTCTCCCAAACAAAGATTTTTGTTTTATTTAGCATCGTTTTTTGCGTCTGATCATCATTCTTTGTGTTGACTACCAAGTAATAGTGTCCAAAATTTCTATTTTAACCTAGCTATGTTGATCGGCTTAAATAATGATGTTAATTTAAATAAAAAATTTATTTGTTTTCTTACGTTCTTTATAATAGTTTTGGTAATTTGGATTATAAATGACACCACCTGGAACCTTAAGGGCAGCCCCATCAGGGGTTGCTCATGTCAATACTTTTATTAAAAAAAAAAAAGAAGAGAGAGAACATAAAAGAAAGATAATTGTTGTTTGTGTGGAAACCTTGATAAACGTTTCTTAAGAATAAATAGACATGTGTCATTTACCCTATAGTACACATATTAAAAATAAATAAAAAAGGGAAATGTGTAAGAAAAATATTTATTTTAATTTTCCGAGAAATGTTTCACCGCTCCTCCATTAAAGATGGTTTAACACGATAGAAAAAAAAACTGAATGATAACTAAGAGAACTCAATACTGACTTTTCATTCTCTTGACATGTTCAAAAAAATAATTCAAAAAAATAATTCAAAAAAAAAAAGAAAGAACATAAAAGAAGGAGAATCGTTGCTTGTTTTGAAACCTTAAGAAACGTTTCTTAAGAATAAATAAACATGTGTCATTTACCCAATAGTACACATATTAAAAATAAATAAAAAAGGAAAATGTGTAATAAAAATATATATTTTAATTTTCCGAGAAATGTTTCACTGCTCTTCCTTTATAGATGGTCTAACACAACATGAAAAAAAATGAATGATAACTAAGAGAACTCAAGACTGATTTTTCATTCTTTTGTCATGTTCAAGGAACATCGCTCCTCAGCTGGAGACAATAGAGACAAATGTAGCCTTATAGAACACATGACTCACTTTTTCCCATTTCCTCCAAATCTTCAAAGGGTAATCTCTCTCTCTCTCACAATTTGGCTTAACTGCTAAGCGAAACATTGTCTTTCTCACATTACTTATCTTATGATGGCCAAAGATCACACACTATATAAAGACTTAACATGCACCCATTTTTTTCATCAAAAAAGCATATTCCTCTTACCAAAATTTCAAATTTCAACGATGACCATCCACACTCTCCTCTTCGCCTCACTTCTCATATTTTAATTCATCCAGTCGAACCGTGGAGGAAACAAACCTAGACTCTTCACTGAGCTCCAAAATTTAATTGAGGTCGCCGCTAAACCCATACAAGATGGCGTAGGTTTGTGAATTTGTCTTACCATTTTTCTTATAATTCAAACTCTCTATTAGCTAGGCTATAACTAATAGAATTGGCAGTATAGTACTTGGGATATGCTACCCATCTTATTTTGGAAATCGTTATTTCCATTTATGCATATCTCTCCATACTTTTTAAAACGACTTGGGTCACTAATACATTTATAATAAATAAAAATTTCTACTTAAACCTTTGCATTTAACGATGTTTTATGTAGATAGTGGCCCAAACACATGGATAAGGTAATACCCCTGTTCTAAAAATCGGCCAAATCGGCTGATTACACGGCGTATAATCGCTAGGCACCAAGAGGCCGCCGCGATTACACCCAAATCAGGAAAAAAATACTCGATTTTGATTTGCTTTTGTACTTAAATATGATGTTTAAGTGAGGAAATCTACTATTTTTATGTTATATCTAATTGAAAATAAGATAAAATTGATAGAAACTGAGACAAAAAAAAGTCGACGGCCATATATTAGGGTTTTACAGTCGCGTGGTTGTTGTGGAGAAGACGACTATAAAATTATCGTTTTGCCCTTGCTGATAAAAACTAAAAAATTGATAAAATTGAGATAGAAACGAGTCGAACTGGCAACCTTAACCATTTATAGTGAGTCCTACACCGACTAAGCTGTCAAATAATTTTGTAATATTGCGATAAACAATCTATATAACCCTAAAACTGAAATATTTTATTATTTATTATATAATAATAAGAAACCCTAAAACTAAGTCTCCTATTAATTCCCGATTTAAATCCGATTTCCCGATTAATCGCTAGGCCCTCCCTCATCGCCCGACTAACGCTTAGCGATTTTTAAAACATGGGTAATACTAATGACATGTGTGGAAAAATGACTTTAGATACCATATTTTTAGATCTTGATCTAAATAGGTCAAATTTGTATGATGAGACGTTTTTTTTTTCTTATTTTTGAGCATTGTTCTTTACACCTAAACATAGTTTGAGAGATCAACTATATTTGTGTTGACTATTGAGTAATGGTGTCCAAAATTTATGTTCAAGTTTTTCCATTTAATGATATTTATCTTAAATAGTCTCCCAAACAAATATTTTTGTTTTATTTAGCATCGTTCTTTGCATCTGATCATCGTTCTTCGTGTTGACTACCAAGTAATAGTGTCCAAAATTTCTAGTTTAACCTAGCTATGTTGATCGGCTTAAATAATGACGTAAATTTAAATATATTTAATTAAAAATTTTATTTGTTCTATTATATTCTTCATAATAATTTTGGTAATTTGGATTACAAATGACACCCTGGAATCCTAAGGGCTGCCCCATCGGGGGTAGCTCATGTCAATGTTTTTATTAAAAAAATAATAAAAAGAAGAGGGATAATAGAAAATAAGGAGAATCATTGCTTGTGTCGAAACCTTGAGAAACGTTTCTTAAGAATTAATAGACATGTGTCATTTACCCAATAGTACACATATTAAAAATAAATAAATAAATAAAAAGAAAATGTGTAATAAAAATATTTATTTTAATTTTCCGAGAAATGTTTCACCGCTCCTCCATTAAAGATGGTTTAACATAACAAGAAAAAATAATGAATGTTAACTAAGACAACTCAAGACGAACATTTCATTCCTTTGTCATATTCAAAAAAATAATAAAAAGAAGGGAGAGAGAATATAAAAGAAGGAGAATCGTTGCTTGTGTGGAAAGTTGGAAACCTTGAGAAACGTTTCTTAAGAATCAATAGACATGTGTCATTTACCAAATAGTACACATATTAAAAATAAATAAAAAAGGAAAATGTGTAATAAAAATATATATTTTAATTTTTTGAGAAATGTTTCACCGCTCCTCCATTAAAGATGGTCTAATACAACATGAAAAAAAAAATGAATGATAAAAATGAATGTGTCATTTACCTAATAGTACACATATTAAAAATAAATAAAAAAGGAAAGTGTGTAATAAAAATATATATTTTAATTTTTTGAGAAATGTTTCACCGCTCCTCCATTAAAGATGGTCTAACACAATATGGGTCAATAATACATTTATAATAAATAAAAATTTCTACTGAAACCTTTGCATTTAATGATGTTTTACTTAGATAGTGGCCCAAACATATGGATAAGGTAATCCTAGTGAGTGTTGTGCGGTGATATGACTTTAGGTACCATATTTTCAGATCTTAATCTATCTAGGTCAAATTTGTATGATGAGATGTTTTTTTTTTCTTATTTTTGAGCATTGTTCTTTACACCTAAACATAATTTGAGAGATCAACTATATTTATGTTGACTACCGAGTAGTAGTGTCCAAAATTTATGTTCAAGTTTTGCATTTAATGATATTTGGCTTAAATAGTCTCCCAAACAAATATTTTTGTTTTATTTAGCATCGTTCTTTGCGTTTGATCATCGTTCTTTGTGTTGAGTACCGAGTAATAGTGTCCAAATTTTCTGTTTTAACCTAGCCATGTCGATCGGCTTAAATAATGACGTAAATTTAAATATATTTAATGAACAATTTTATTTGTTATTTTGCATTCTTTATAATAGTTTTGGTAATTTGGATTACAAATGACACTCTGGAACTTTAAGGGCAGCCCCATCGGGGGTTGCTCATGTCAATGCTTTTATTAAAAAAAAAAAAGAGAGAGAACAGAAAAGAAGGAGAATCTTTACTTGTGTCAGAACCTTATAAATGTTTTCTAAGAATAAATAGACATGTGGCATATACCCAATAGTACACATACTATAATATAAATAAAAAAGAAAAATGTGTAATAAAAATATATCTTTTTAAATTTTCGAGAAATGTTTCACCGCTCTTCCATTATAGATGGTCTAACACAACAAAAAAAACAAAAAAAATGAATGATAACTAAGAGAACTCAAGACTGATTTTCATTTCCTCGTCATGTTCAAGGAACATCGCTCCTCAGCTGGAGACAATAGAGACAAATGTAGCCTTATAGAACACATGACTCACTTTCCCCCATTTCCTCCAAATCTTCAAATGGTAATCATCTCTCTCTCACCCAATTTGGCTTAACTGCTAAGCGAAACATTGTCTTTCTCGCATTTCTTATTTTATGATGGTCAAAGATCACACACTATATAAGGACTTAACATGCACCAATTTTTTCATCAAAAAGCATATTCCTCTTACCAAAATATTAAAATTCAACGATGGCCATCCACACTCTCTTCTTCGCCTCACTTCTCATATTTTCATTCATCCAGTCGAGCCGTGGAGAAAACAAAGATAGACTCTTCGCTGAGCTTCAAAATTCAATTGAGGTCGCCGCTAAACCCATACAAGATGGCGTAGGTTTGTGAATTTGTCTTACCCTTTTTCTTATAATTCAAACTCTCTATTAGCTAGGCTTTAACTAATATAATTGGCAATACAGTTAACTGGGGATATGCTACCTATTTTATTTTAGAATTCGTTATTTTAGAATTCGATATATATATATCGCACACTATCTAGTAACAAGAAGCTACACTGTCGAGTTACTCGAAATTTTGCAGAATCAAAACGCACATATTCATAAAGTAGGTTTTAATGAATAAAGATATGCTAAGTAATACATATTCATAAACGCACATATTCATATTCATAAACGATTGTATTATGATTCGTTCAAACTATACAGTAGTATAATTTAACATTTAACCCCCCCAAAAAAAATCTATACAGTAGCATTTCTTAATAATAAAAAAAAGTCTTCTACTTTTAAACTTTTAAGTTTTAACCATCATTTTGATTTTAATCATAACACCAATTTCTTCAATTCTGTTTTCATTTATTATTATTAATCTTACTTTTCAACAATTAACCTGAAAATTTATTATTGCCAAAAAAAACTAAAAGAGAAGGGAGCTGGGGAATCCCGCCTATTCCCGGAAGAAAGGCGAAAAATCTAAAAATTGAAATTGAGAAATTGCTCTCAGCCTTTTTCCCCAAATCCAGAGAGAGAGAGAACACACACACCACGAGCACGAGCATGAGCACTCCCATGGAGATTGCCGAGCATAACCCTATGCTTGAGGAGGATACGATTACTCTTCCCAACGCTTCCATGGATGTCTCCTCTCACCAAATTCACACTACATCAACGACTATCCCGGACCAAACAGAGCAAATCGCTACACCCAGTCCTCCTACTCCGCCTCCTCCTCCTCCTTGCCTCCGCGAGAACATATTTTTGTTTTATTTAGCATTGTTTGCGTCTGATCATCATTCTTCGTGTTGGGTACCTGTGAAACATTTCTTAAAAATAAACAGACATGTGTCATTTACCCAATAGTACACATACTAAAAAGTAAATAAAAAGGTAATGTGTAATAAAAATATATGTTTTTAATTTTTCGAGAAATGTTACACCGCTTCTCCATTAAAGATAGTCTAACACAACAAAAAAAACAAAGAAAATGAATGATAACTAGGAGAACTCAAGACTGAATTTTCATTCCCTCGTCATGTTCAAGAAACATCGCTCTTCAGCTGGAGCCTGGAGACAATAGAGACAAATGTAGCCTTATAGAACACAAGACTCACTTTCCCCCATTTCCTCCAAATCTTCAAAGGGTAATCATCTCTCTCACACAATTTTGCTTAACTGCTAAGCGAAACATTGTCTTTCTCGCATTTCTTATTTTATGATGGCCAAAGATCACACACTATATAAAGACTTAACATGCACCCATTTTTTTCATCAAAAAGCATATTCCTCTTACCTAAATTTCAAAATTCAACGATGACCATCCACACTCTCCTCTTCGCCTCACTTCTCATATTTTCATTCATCCATTCGTGCCGTGGAGGAAATAAAGATAGACTCTTCACTGAGCTCCAAAATTTAATCGAGGTCACCACTAAACCCATGCAAGATGGCGTAGGTTTGTGAATTTGTCTTACCCTTTTTCTTATAATTCAAACTCTCTAGTAGCTAGACTTTAACTAATATAATTGGCAATATAGTACTGGGGATATGCTACCTATTTTATTTTAGAATTCGTTATTTCCATTTATGCATATCTCTTCATACTTTTAAAAATGACTTGGGTCACTAATACATTTATAATAAATAAAAACTATATATCTATCTGTACTATTATTTGATAATAATGTATTTCTTTAGTTTTGGAAGCTGGAAAAGATATGGTGACAGTTAAATGGAAGCTAAAGTCGTCGGCCAAGGTCGATGCCGATGCTACGTTCAAGACAATCCAAGTCAAGCTTTGTTATGCACCAATCAGCCAAGTTGATAGACCGTGGCGAAAGACTCATAACGAGCTCTTGAAGGACAAAACCTGCCCTTACGAGATTGTGTCCAAGCCATATGACAAGACCCCTCAATCACTTGATTGGACCGTCGAGCTCGATATCCCCACTGGAACCTACTTCGTACGTGTCTATGGAATTGATGGAGATGGCCACGAAGTAGCATACGGGCAGAGCTCGGACGAGGGAAGGACGACGAATCTCTTCAGCATTCAGGCTATTAGTGGTGGACACGTGTCGCTCGACATAGCATCCATATTGTTCAGCGTCTTCTCCGTTGTTTCTCTGTTAGTCTTCTTTGTCAAGGAGAAGAAGAAGGCCAAGTTAGAGCAAAGGGAGTGAGTGGATTAATAACGATGGTGGAAGTGAGTTGTGGCTTTTATATATGGTCATCTTTTGTTTCGTTTGGTTAGAACTTAGAAGCAATATATATATATATTGTTCTACTTTCCTTTTTCGGTTGGTTTCGACTTTCGTGTATGCATTATTTGGACCAGTTGGAGCCAAGTCGAATCGTACGGTATAGACTTCCGCTGCATGGAAGATGAATATCTATTATCGGATTTTAACACTGGTTTAGAAATTTCTAACAAAATAGTAAAAAATTCAAAATAATCATAGTATTAACAAAAATCCAATTTGGCCATATATATTTGATTGCATATTGTAGAACTAGATAAAGAAAAAAGTTTTCCTCAAGATCTTTTCATTCCATACAATTTATCTTAATTTCTTAGAATATATATAATTAACCTCGTTAACTTATGAACAATAAACATTAGGAAAAAGTTCCAGTCAATTATTTGTCATCAAACCTGGTATCATAGCCAAGACTCAAATAGTCAAATGGATGAAGAATTTTTGTTTATTGGTTGGCTGAAGTCACGACCAGCTATAGCCCTCTAAAATCCATAAGTTGGTGCTGCAGAACCCAATTAATATTTATGGGAGTTATAGGGTTAAGGAAAAGTAATTTAGTATTATATTAATGGTGAAGAAGATACTGAAGACTTGTTCTCAGAATAGAACTGGATTAAACAACTTGTTCCAGAGATTCAATAAATTTTATGTGGTCATCTCTCATCTAATTCGGTCACAAATATTTTATTGGGTTGTGAAACTTGTGATATATATATCGCACACTATCTACTAACAAGAAGCTACACTGTCGAGTTACTCGAAACTTTGCAGAATCAAAACGCACATATCCATAAAGTCGGTTTTAATGAAGAGATGCTAATTAAGTAATAAACGATTGTATTATGATTCGTTCAAACTATACAGTATAATTTAACATTTAACCCACAAAAAAAAAATATACAGTAGCATTTCTTAAAAAAAAAATCTTCTAGTTTTAAACTTTTAACCATCATTTTGATTTTAATCATAGCCATCATTTAGCCTTAATCATAACACCAATTTCTTCAATTCTGTTTTCATCTATATTATTATTTTCACAGCAATTTTCAGAAGAAGACTTAGAGTTCAGACTTATTTACAGACAATACCACTGTAATTAAAACATTTAATAAAAAAAAATGTTAAAAATCAAATTAGGAAAATTGAGTATGGAAATATATATATTTCCCTAAATATCTGAACAACATCAATTTTTATTTTCCTTTTTAATTATAAGTTTTAAAATGTTTTAATGAAAAAAAAACTATAGTATCTTACCTTATTTAATTTCGATTTTCCATATTTGGTATGACATTATACATGTTTTCCATTATACATAAATTGTTTAATGTTTTCTATGTTAAAATAGATAGATCAATTGAAATGGATAGAAAAAATATAAAAAAAAAACTAATAATGTATGATTTTACTATACTATATATATATATATATATATATATATATATATTGTTTTCACCTCCACAAAATGATATATGTTTTTTGACTAAAAAAATGTGTCATTCATAGAGTGATGTCAAATACAAATATATATATCCTGTTGCACAATTTAAACAGTGAATACATCAAATTTAGTCATATGAGTAATATCAATAATATTACTAAATTTGTGATGATAAAATTAAATCTGTATAAATACAGATTTTAGCAATTTAACATATGCACAATACTAAAAAAGCAACAATAATTTATGGAAAATATTATTTATTCACGGATCCAAACTTAAACTAAAAATAACTATAAGAATGTGATGGAAATTATGTTAATATTAGTACACTTATATATTTTTGCGGGTTGGTCTAAAAACACAAACAAAATATTTTAAAACTTAATTTTATATGAAAGGAGTTAAAAACCAACACTAACCCGCTCGATCATACTCATAGACAAAACTAACTAATTTCAAATTGGTGAATAAAATTTAAATCATTTTATACTAACTACAAAGTATTATACATATTAACAGATGTTTACTTTCACAACAACTAATTTTGATTGATTAAATTCCAAAATAAAAGAATTTTGATTAATTAAATTTCAAATGAAAATAATAATTTTTAAATAGATAAAGAAAATAAAATTACAAATATCTCAATATTATTGTAAAAAAGTTTAAAACATATATTTGATCCAACATACTGTTTTTTAATAAGTTATATAAAATATACAAAAATACTTAATCCCACAATATACTGCAGGTTAAAATCTAGTTTATTACTCCCTCCGTATGTTTTGGAGAAGTTTTTTATTTCATAATATAGGATGCTTTCAAATTTCAATGCAACTTTTAGATTAGTTTAGTATTTTATATTATGCAGTATTGTTTCTGATTGATTAAACTTGTTAAAAGTAAAAACTTTTTAATCTGCGTGCTTTGCTTAAAATATCTTATACTTTAAAACGGATGAAGTATTATTATTCTTACTTTTCAACAATTAACCTGAAATTTTCAGTACATTATTAATTTATCATTGCCAAAAAAATACTAAAAGGGAGCTGGGGAATCCCGCCTATTTCCGGAGGAAAGGCGAAAAATCTTAAAATTGAAATTGAGAAATTTCTCTCTCAGCCTTTTTCCCCAAATCCAGAAAGAGAGAGAGAGAACACACACACCACGAGCACGAGCATGAGCATGAGCACTCCCATGGAGATTGCCGAGCATAACCCTATGCTTGAGGAGGATACGATTACTCTTCCCAACGCTTCCATGGATGTCTCCTCTCACCAAATTCACACTGAATCCACGACTATCCCGGACCAAACAGAGCCAATCGCTACACCCAATCCTCCTACTCCTCCTCCTTGCCTCCGCGAGAATAAATTCCTCGTATCTGGTACACCCAATTCTCCTTCCTCTCCCTTTCGGATTCGATTAACCTGCGTGACTCTCTTTTTATGAATTCTTCCTCATCTTTCAAATCTCTGTGTTTCTCTCTCTCTCTAGTGGAGGTCTGCTTAAAGCCTTCAAGCACCGCTCGTCTCGAGGATGTGCAGAGAGCTGTTGAACGGTTTGTTATCACATTTGTTTTCATTGGAATAGCTCTTGTGTCGGTTGTTTCTTCTTTTAATTGGTTTAAATGGGGGATAGTTTTGTGTTTGATCTAGGATGCTTGAGAATAGGAGCATGAGCTATGCAGATGGACTTGTATTGATACCTGCTGATGACTTGTTTCTCGTTCAAAATGTGCAAAGGATATGCATTTGTGATACAGGTATTGTTTCAGATTTTGTGAGGATTTCGCATTTCATCTGCATAGTTATGGAAAATTTTTAGTCATATGCTAATATGAGGGTTTGATGTTACTGATATTTTTTTTGCCTCTTGTATCTAGAGGAATGGGTGAAAAACAATGATGTTCTCTTGTTCTGGCAAGTGAAGCCAGTTGTCCACGCCTTTCAGGTTATATGCAAACCTCTGATTATGTTGAATAGCCTGTCAACTTTGTTATCTTTTAGGTTCCATCCATACAGATCATCACTTTTTTTATAATTACATTACAGCTCATTGAAGAAGGACCATGTGAGGACTTGTGCGCTGATGGACAACCTGCTAGCTTTAATGAATGGATTCTACCTGCAAAAGAGTTTGATGGCTTATGGGAAAGGTCTGTCTAGAAGTATGGTCTTGCCTTCGTTAGAAAGCAGTGATGGCGTTGAAACAAATTATTCAGTGGTTGGTCTTTTTTGTTGTGTAGCCTAATATATGAATCTGGACTCAAGCAAAGGTTACTACGTTACGCTGCAAGTGCGTTGCTGTTCACGCAGAAGGGTGTTAATCCAAATCTTGTTTCATGGAATAGGTGAGGGAAGTTTGCATGTTTTGCAGTACATACTATTCTCCTAACATACCTAGCAATTCTTATTTATGTTTGGTTCTGTTCGACATCATGAGATTGTTACGCAAAACTTCGTGTAACTGAGTTGCTTAAAAAGCTATATTTGTTTTATGCGGTTTTGTTTGTTCTTCGGTGTCTAAGTCTGATATTTGTTTTCTTGTGCCTGATTCAACTATTTAGTCTTCATGATTTGTTGAAATGTTTTTGCAGGATTATTCTTTTGCACGGACCACCAGGGACTGGCAAAACATCTCTTTGCAAAGCGTTGGCTCAAAAGCTTTCAATTCGGTGCAACTCCAGGTCCTCTTCTGGACAAAATCTTACTCTGTCAGATTAATATATATTGACTGTATTATTTCGTTTATCTTTCTGTTTTGATTTTGATTTATGTTTCCTCCATCAGATATCCACATTGCCAATTGATTGAAGTCAATGCTCACTCTCTATTTAGTAAATGGTTCTCTGAAAGTGGCAAGCTGGTATGAAACAGAATTGTCCTTTCTTTAGCTCTTGTCTTATGTTTTCCCTTTAGCATGCATTTAACACAGTAGATTTGTTCAACAAGCTGACTTTGTACTCATGGATTATTCCATGTTTAAGTAGTGATATCACAAGCTTCACTAACAGTTGTATAGTTATCAGACCTATCTTAGGATAAAAACTATATTGGAATATTATGTTATTCTCACTATGTCTACTAATTGCATAATATAGGTTGCCAAGCTTTTCCAGAAAATCCAAGAGATGGTGGAGGAAGATGGCAATTTAGTATTTGTTTTGATCGGTGAGTTATGATATTATCATGGAATTTTATGGTTGCAGGCTTATTTATCCCGTCAGGAATTTTATGGTTGCAGATGAAGTTGAAAGTCTTGCTGCTGCTAGAAAAGCGGCTTTGTCTGGCTCAGAACCTTCAGATTCTATCCGGGTAATCCAAGTAACTTCTAAATTTCATATGCACCTAGTATTTGCAAAGGAATTAATTCTTAATCCTAGAAGACCAAATCTTCCTATGTACTTTGCAGGTTGTGAATGCACTACTCACCCAAATGGACAAATTGAAATCTGCACCGAATGTGATCATCCTTACAACATCAAATATAACTACTGCTATTGGTAAAGCTTGGTTGCCCATTCTGATCCTGTCCTAGCCTCATGTTTTGTACTCTTATATAAGTCCCTTCTTTTCATCCGGATGATCTTAAGCACCAAGTTCGCAATAGAATTATGACTTTGACTTGCTACTAATATAAAATGCTTTGACTTCTCAGTTCTCAGTCTTTCTCTGAACTGTGTTCCTCATTTAGATTTGTGAGATTTCACACATCAATATTCTTGTTGCAGATGTTGCTTTTGTGGATCGAGCCGACATAAAAGCTTATGTTGGGCCTCCAACTCTTCATGTTCGTTATGAAATATTAAGGTCATGTGTTGAGGAATTAATAAGTAAAGGGATCATCTCAAGTTTCCAGGTACCACATAAGAGCACCCCCTATACGTTTCTAATTCCACCGTTTCCTGTTAACACTGAAGGAGGAGAAATTATATCTTACAAGCTTCATGAAATCTTGGTATAGGGCTGTGATGGATTCTCTATTCCAAGCTTTTCAAGTTTGAAAGAAAAGGCAAATGAAAGTGAGGTTCATGATACAAATACAGTTCCCTGGTTCTGTAAACAGCTGATAGAAGCGGCAAAAGGGTGTGAGGTCAGTCTTTGGGAATACTTTTATACTGATTGTAGATTAGTGACAAAAGCCTGAGAATACTCTGAAAAAACTGAGTATGATTCGGATCAACTTCTTAATGTGCAGGGTTTAAGTGGGAGATCACTGAGGAAACTTCCGTTTTTAGCGCACGCAGCACTTGCAGATCCATATAGCCATGATCCAAGTGAGTTCTTGTGTACAATGATAGAAACAGCTAAGAGAGAGAAGTCTGAACTGCCTGAATGAACTTTTTTTTCTTTTAGTGAGGTCATAAACAAATAGCAATGGAAATGGTTTATTCAGAAAAGTGTTAAAGCTAATTATTGATTTATGCATCTCTTCATCATCTCAAATTATGCATCTGTTTCACCTTCTATTTTAATTTTCGCATAAATTAAATAGAAGGTTGGGTTCCAATGTAGAGTTAGTATCTCAATGTTGAGGAGAGAGACTCTCTCTCAGAAGGTTTCTTCTACCTCCTTATGGAAAAGCTTTTAAGATCCTCCTTCTGTGATTGAATCAAATAAAAAATGTTTAATGGGGGGCATCTCCTTAATCACTAGCCATTTTGTTTTGGAAAGTTTCCACACTAATCACTTAGGTGACCCAATCCTTGAGTTGACACTATCAACATTGAATTGGTTTTTTTGCTTTCCTCGTCTCTTCTGCCAAGCTTGTTGCTAGAATGCTAGACTTTAGGGGTTGTTTTGTATTTGATTGAATAGAGAATTCATGCTTCTAACTAAGTCTGGAGATTTATCAAAAAAAATTGTTTTAATAATAATTATGCAGTTTTATATTAGTAGGAGTTTACATAGATACTAACACTAATCAAAAGAAACCAAGTCCTCTGATTTTTTTTTTACAATAAAGTAATCTGATTTGTTATATACTTTCATTCTTGTCAAAGTCATCTGAAAATCTGAAGGCTAAGAAAAAACGAGGCATGAAAATAAATAATAAAACAAAGAAAGAAAGAAAAAAAGAAAAAAAAAAAAAGGAAGAGACAAGACAGAGCTGAGTAGATTCGAACAAGAAACGTAAGGCTGACATTAAACCTGACATAATAAAGCTTGGATCCCCCACCAAAAGTCCAATACGGAGATGAAGAAGAGAGATGAGGAAGAAACGAGAGGCTAAAGATGAAAAGGAAGAAGAAGAAGATGAGAAGAAGAAGAGAGTAGAGTTGATGAAGGCAGCTGCACAGGCTTGGCTCAGCCACTCCCAAACCTCTAAACACACGGTTTTAGAGTTCGAGGCGCAGAGGAAGCACGCTTTTATCAAAGGCAAAGCTTCACGTTTCAAAACGGAGGCCTTGTCCACAAAGCATCATCCGTCGTTTTTGGGTTGGGAATTCGGACAGTCGCTGTGGGATCCTTACGAGATTATTTCGGTCTCTAAGAAATTGGAACGTGAACTCACTTTAGAAGAACAAACCTTCAAGAAGAAGAAGAAAAATAGCCTTAGAAGTTTGTTCAGGCTTTCTTCTTCAAAGAGATTTTAACAAACCCATTATTGGTTAATCCCTTCAAACTTGTAAATTGTTCTAAAACAAAACGTGAAATCAATTATTAGTCTTACATTGTCCATCTGTTTTGCTCACAGTTGTATCCCGCACCACAATCACATCCTCAAAACAAGGTTTTCAATGGTTGCAACTTGCAACAGATAGAAAAGCAAAGTATTTTTTATCAATAAAGCCAATCATCATGACTGATTGGCTAATTGCCATGCCATTGTTTCAACCAAGCAGAGTGAACATGTGACATTATTGAGGGAGATGAGCTTCTAAATGTATATTCAACACATGTCGCAGAAGAATTAAATATACTAAACCATTCCTTCAACTAAATAGAGCAGAAGAATGACATAACCAAATCGAAATGTAACTAAATGGAAATATAAGTAGGTAGGTATAACTCCACGTCTTATATAAATAGTAATATCATCCAACACCAAAAAGGTCCAAAGCAAAGGAAGACACCATGTTGTGACGCAGCACGAAACCGAACTAGAGAGATCAGGTTTTATTTATTTATAATAACATAATAATTATTCCTGATAGATTAGATAGATAGGTAGAGTTGCCAGAATTATTATTAAGCCTCCTTCTCCCCTGTGAGGAGATCCATTACCACACCTTTAATGCTTCCATTGTTCTTCTTGAGCAGCCTCTTGTTCGTTACATCATCACAGAAACCCTGCGAAATCACAACATTTTCAACATCACAATCTCTGTTTACCAAACTGTTAAATTCACAAAGTGCAGACACACTTACCATTTCCTGAAGCTCCTCTAGGATAGGATCCCACTCGCTAACTCCACAAAGCGCATCAACAGATTGCTCCAAATTGTATTCGTTGTCCCTCAAGATCTCCTTGTTCAAGTCTATCTCCTTGAAACCCATTTCCTCGAGCTCCTTGAGCATGGTTATCTCAACGTCATTCCTTTCCAAATCCTCTTGAAGAGGAACTGGGATGTCTTTTGTAGATGAAGAACCACCAGACAAGATCTCAACAGCAGGAATATTTGGGAACTCCACCATGTTAAATGATGAAGATGAAGATGAAGGAGAATGACTTTGAGGGATAGCAGGATGGAATCCACCAATCACCAGGTTTTCTTTTTCCGGGACCTGTGGTTCACCAACTTCTCCCTCTATATCAGCATCTTTCTTTGTCCCGGGATTGACATTGGAGCTGCCAGGTTGAGCTGACTCACAATTCATCATCCCTGTAAATTCGCTTGAAAAATTTTCATCAGGGGAGGGGGAGGCATTCAAGTTCAGTCCATGAAACTCATTCACAACAGTATTCTTCAGGGATGCATCAACCTAACCATGCAAAAAAGAAAACCGGTATTGAAGACATTTCATAGAGTCAAAGAATCAAGGAAAGAAAGAGCACAGAAGTAGAAAGTACATTTATCAACACCCAAACACGTTGCCCAAACTTATCACCATCAGAGGAAGCCATTCTCCAATAAGAATTGTATCGGCCAGGTAACTGTGGTGCAATAAAATCAACTTTGACATCAAGCTCACCATTGATAGGCACACCCCCTTCTGGAATCTGCCATAGGTGTAAAGAAAAATAAACAATTGGTATTATATACACAAACAGCTATTCTCACTGTGTAGAGAAGACGCTAACTCAACGGCGTGTAATTGAAACAACAATTGATCTGTTGTTAGTGGAAAGAATCAAGAGAAGAAAAAAAACGAGAACTAAGGAAATAGTTAATAACCTGTAAATCAACAGACAACGAGTTACTGAATCTGTCCCCACCGATCCAGACAATCTGTGTGCCACGAGGCCACACCAACGAACCATTGTTCCTCATTTTCCAGATCTTAGTGAATGGAGCGGATGGAGCAACAACTGTTCCATCAAGTACATTCACATCAAGGACAAAGCGACTGTCTAGTCTAGGCCGGGTACACTTGAAATGTAAACCCCCATAGCCTGGCCGGTTCAGCAGAGGATTTGACATCTATAAGGAAAAAAGAAAGGTAAGATTGCAACATAGGTATCAGAGAGAGACGCATATAATAAACAAGAAGAAAAGGAATCTTAAACATAGGAGAAGAGTAATACTTGGGCACGGTGTTTGAAAGGATGCATATGTTGAAATGATACGGGCTTATCCATTCTTGTGTAATCCCCCTCAGTACCCATCACCGAAAAGCAGATGTTGCAAAGATCATAGTCTTCCTTACTGCAAAATATTCACCAGAGAAACAAATAATCACAATAAGTTCTAACATGTCTATAGTCACTACAATAGTAAGTAAGAGATGTCCTTACACCATCGATTTAAATCTAGGCCCAGTTATAGGAAGAACTCCACATCCATCACAACGGATGCCCTTATGGAATACACCAAATGAGGCCCAGTAATCACCGTTGGTGTTCTTTTTAGGATGGCATCCACGACGAGCATGCTTGTTGAAGTTAACAGGATAAGGAGAAGAGTCATTCACGGTACTGCCACTAAAGGGACACTCGTTGAAACTAGCACCCAGTCCGTAAGAGGTTGGCACATGACCAGAAGTCTTTGAATCAGAGGGTTCAGTCATATTAGCAGGTTTCTTTCCGGTCTGGGTCCTCTCACCAGCGGAAGGAACATCCCTGCTCAGGGAAGGGCCTGAAGAACCAGGCTTAGTAACAGGGGAGAGCTGCCCTAGCTTTGAGATGCAATCAAGCATCTCACCAACAACAGGACTAGAAGTTGCAGCTTTGGATGCAAGGTCCATATACACCTTCGATATGGTATCACGCATAGGGTTAGGCACAGCCATCAGAACATCATTTAAACCCTTTTGGATTTTGGAAACAGGGTTTTGACTGTTGGGAATACCCGAAGGTGTCGAACTCCCACTACTCTCAGGAGCAACAGGGTTAGTGGGGAAGCCAGTCTTCAACAGCACATTGATCTTCAAGAACTTAAGACGCTGATTTGTAACATCAAACAGATCGTTGTCATCAACGAGGGCCACCACATCACCATCCTCATCAGAGTAAGTCAGGGAAAAATCGGCATCAACAGAGATGTCAAAGAGAGCAGCGATCTTTTCCTTGAGACCAGCAATGTCAAGATCAAGCTGTCCATTAGCTTTTACAGGCACCCTGAAACGCCTAAGCACACCTCCATAGCTAACCTGCATGGATCCACAAACAAATATAGTGTCAATTGAATGAAATAAACAAAACTATGCAACATCAGGTTGTTACAGTAAGCGATCCCAATCAAAACATACAAAATAGAAAGAACATAGCGATCCAAATCAAACAACCTTGATACTGATTTGAAAAACCAAATTACGGTTCCAAATACGATAAGAATCCAAGTTTTAATCATTCATAGGGTTTATAATTCGAATTAGACTTAAAATTGCAAAGACACAGAGATAGAACCGATTAATAGCGAAATTTGAAAACAAAAGGACCGATTACAAGCAACAATAAAGCTCGTAAACCTAGAACAAAGATAAAAACATGAGAATCGAGACGATTGCACGGAGAGACACAAAGAATTATCGACAATTTACTGATAATGAGAAAAAGAAAACAGAGGAGAAGAAAAGTGTGACAAACCTTGACGACGAGTGCAGTAGTAGACTCCATCGGATTCAAGCTAGAGAGAAGAGAATCAAAAAAAGGGGAAGCGCAAGGAAGAAGAAACCCTAACCGACGATTGAGAAATAATCTCGAGAGAGAGGAAAAGATTTATTAGGATGATGCAAAAGAAGCGTACCCGTAATCCGCTTATATCGTAAACCAACCCAGAGGAATTTAGACCGTCGCGTTTATATATATATATATATATATATATGTAGGATTCTCTTCTCTTGATTAATTAATTTAATTTAATAGATTTTCTGACTTAGCCAACAAGATTTTGACTTTTCTGGTTACCACTGCCTTATCCACTAAGACATACCCTTTAAACCAACATCAATTCTATTAGATATTTTCCTTTTCTTTTTTTTTTTAACTTAAAAATATTTAAAAAAACTAATATTTGACCAATTCTAGCTTAAAAATATAATAATTTTTATTTATTTTTAATCCAATAAATGATCATATTTATAAATATTAAATTATTTTATTAAACCGTCTATCACTTATGCCGACCTCAAAAAGAACAACCTCGCAAGTCTCATTTATTTTGAGAGTTTGAGAAAACTAATAACAACACCAACTCCAAAAGTTTATCTCTGGATTTATGTATGTATATACAATTTGAGAGAGTTGAGAAACGAATAAATTATTCATTGCATGTTATGTCAGAACAGTTGTAGAACTTGGGTTTATCATGCGGAAATGATCAGAGCGATACCAAACAAGTTGGGATGATGGCATACATAACTTCAGTCTCAACGTTAAACAAAAAAAATTGGAATCAAAGTAGCCTAGGACGTCATGTAAGATGACTCCCGTACTCTCAGAACATAGGAAAACCCAGCAATAGAAGCAACGGCTTAAACGAAACAAGGTCAGTCCAATTGCCCATCAATTGTATACATAAAAAGACTACAGTAAATTATGCATATTCATACTAGTGACTCAAAATATATATGATAAACCCTCATGAGCAAATACTTTTGTTATCTGATTCTGCCAATGCCTCCTCGGATACGTCTCCTCTCAGCAATCCCACAAGCTTATGTGCCTACGAAACAGCTTCCTCAAATCGCCATATCTCACAAAATGCAATTATCCTCAGCATCGCAGCTCTTACTACCCTAATTAACACAAGAGGCCAATCTTAGTTTCTCTCACCTGTGAATCCATGACCAGTGTTTCTCCCACTCGTACCCCTCTGCTGTTGGTATCCACCATGCCTTTGCTGCCCCTGTCCCTTCTCCCTGTATCTTGGGCCTTCTGTATCTTTGGGTTGTTGTTCTCGATTACGTTCTCCATCATAAGTATGAGACCCAACAGGTTTGTATTCATAATGCACATTTTGCTTCTGTCTATCTCTGTTTGAAGTTGGCCTCTGATGGTGATGAGGCATATTCTCTTGCGCGGCTAAACCCCAGCCTCCTTGTGACTCATGCCCTCTTCCAAATCGTCGACCCTGCCCTGTGTTCTTTTGGAACATACTATTCGGATTATGCTCAACCTGGACATCCTTATTCGTAGATCGGTTTTGCGACTGGGCTTGTTGTGTATCAGCTGGTGTCATTTTCTGTTCTGTAGAAACCCCTTGATGCTCGTATCCAGCAACATCTTTTTTCTGAGATCCATAAGTTTTCTCCCTCGTACTTTCACGACCTCCATACTTACCTGTCCTATTAGCTGTATGCCACACTTGATCTCCAGGGCCACGGCTTTCTTTTGAAGCAACGGGAAGATCTGGTTGACTAAACCCCTGGCCAGAGTTCTGCATATGAGCTTTATTGAAATCCTTCTTATTGGCTTTTTTAGGGTCACCATAGTTACTTCCTCCATCTTTGTTGCTTCTGGAAGCATGCTGCTTGCCGTGAATGCCCATTCCTTGATCTCTTCCAACAGCACTTGCTTCCACTTCTTCAGCAGCAGAGTAATGCGTTTCAGGAGTCATATACCAGCCATCGTTCCATCCATCATCATTACATGTGGTTTGATCCTTAGAAGAAATTTTTTCGGTTTGATTACTAGAGTGATAGTTCACTGTTCCTTGGATGGGCTGATTTGAGTTTACAAATTGTCCATCCTCCAAAGCTTTACTAGGTGCTCCAGAACCTCTCTGGTGCCATGATCCATGTTCTCTACCATGCTTTCCCTGCCTACCATTCCCGTGTCTTGACTTTGAAGGAGACCTAGATTTGCCTGCAGTTGAACCAGAAGGTTGGAGAATTCCTGTACCTTCACCTCCACGATTTTCTTTCTGGTTTACATTCTCCGACATATCTGGAGCAGCCGCTGTTACTAGACTTTTACTGACGTTATGCTCAGCCATTTCCTTTACTATGGGCTTCGCTACATATCTTTCAATCTCCACTCTTTTACTTTTAGAGCTAGTCTGCCCTTGATGCTGACTCTTCGAAGAGGTGCCAAATTCAGGGAGAGTGTTCTGACTCCCTACACCTGTTGAAACATCAGCTTTCTGCTGTGGATGTACCGGAGCCCACATAACAGCATTGTTACCAGGAAATTTCTCTGCAGGCTTTTTTACCAGTGAGTTTCTTTGAGTCCTACGCACATGTTGAGATTTCCAGTTGTTTTTTGCTCTGTTTTGAGACTCTTCATTAGTGAAGGAACTGATTTGTTCAGACGAATCACCAGACACTTTGATATCCAAGCTTGGAACTGAAACAGACCCCAAGTCCATTTCAACTGCCCTTGCCTTACCAGCCTCAGTTGACTCATCTCCCGATTTTTTTTCTTTTCCAATGGCAGCTCTTGTCGTATTCAACATGGTTGTCTCCTCAGCCTTGTGCTTTTTCTTACCATTCCTGTTATTTTTTCTTTTCGTGAAAGTTGACTCAGTTGAAACGCTTGACGTTGCTGGCATGTCTGAGATATGGCTTGAGACACCTTCATTAACAACCTGAGGAGATGGAACAACATCGAACACCTCTGTAGTAGCAACAGAGCTTCCTGCCGTTTTTTTCTCAAATACCTGCTTATAACCCAAACGCTTTTGTTTTAAGGCAGTGCCATCACGATCACGTGGAAGATTATCCTGTTGGGTAGGGCCCACATTATGTGCATATTCTGTTGAAGCCCTCATGTTTTTTCCTGATCCTAAAGTAGGTTCTACGGAATTTGCAGCTGTAACAGTGTCTGGTGAATGAGACCCAGGGTCTTTTGGCATGTCAGAAAGAGAAGCATTAGATGTAGCTTCCATGTCCTTGACTGAACCCTCCTCAGATACTTGGGAACGTCTATTCAACTCTTCTAGTTTTGCAAGAGCCTTAGCCCGCTGATCTCTTGCTCTTTCTTCCTCCTCTTTCTGCCTCTGTTGAGCTCGCTGCCTGGCTAACTCTCTCATCGTAGAACGCTTTAAGAGAACATGGCAAACACTCAGTCAAACAAAAAAAAAGGATGACTACAGACAAGAAACACATAATAGTATAAATAACAACAAAAATCATATGAACTAGTTTATACCTGGTTATCGTTTGGGTCTGCTAATATTCCAGACCCAGGCCTCCTGATGGAATCGGTATTTGAAGAGTCATCTACATTAACCTCGCGAATGCTTTCTGAGTTTGTAGCTAAAGTTCCACGGGAGGAGCCTGACATTACAGTTGTCTTCTGCCAACCATCATTGCCTTCACTGTTCACTATTCGTTTGGTCTGGGGGTCTGCTCTGCCTTGAGTCTGTTGAGTAGATCTCCTGTAGGTACTAAAATCAAAACTTTCCCGTCATAAAGGATGGCATAACTGGCTGAAACGCTAAAGAAAAATGATAACTGACCTGGATACGGCATTTCCACTCGTAGCTGCCAGCTCAGCATTTTTGCTTGTGGCGGGATCACCTTGATTAGAGTGTAATGAGTTCTTACTATCACTGGCATGACCAGTTCGAGGATTTTTTGCTGAAACTTTATTTACGGCGTTCCCAGAATTGACTGTACGTGGTTTGCTTTCCTGATCATCTCTATTGACGACAAATGATGCATTTTGCCAACCATCATTAGTTCTAGTTTTAGCATTTAAGCCCTCGATTTTCTGAATCAAACTGGAATCTCCGGAAGCAGAAAGTTCTGCCTTAGCTGGTTGTACTTCACCACTTGCCTCATTTCTGTTTTCTATCCTCTCGTTTCTTGAAGTTTGCAGCTGTTGAGTTACCTTCTCTGCATTCGGGAGCCTATTTCCTAGAAATTCTTCCCGCTTTGCTTTATCTTCCCCCAACCTCCCATCTTGGTGCTTTAAGAGAACCTTGTATGGCCTATGTGTTTCCTGAGAATGTGATGGCTCGTTGTATGGCCTTTGTGTTTGTTGAGAATGTGATGGCTCGTTGTATGGCCTATGTGTTTCTTGCGAATGTGGTGGCTCGCTTCCAGGCATATCATATCCACTTTGACCAGAATGATTGCTATAAGTATGCGGACCAGCAGGCCTACCTGCAAAAGGCAGGTCTCTGTTGCTGGGATTGCCATACCCCCTGGGAGGACCATAGTAGCCTTCGGGTGGCGCTGGACCAACATAAAACCCAGGCCTAGACTGCATCCTTGGGTGTACATAAGAATCAAGCATTGGAGGTCTGAACATCCTTTCATTACTAGAGTGATTACCCCTAGGACCAGCCACATGCCCAGGAGCAGGTGGAACTTGTGTAGGATAAAATGGAAAAGGGTCCATGTGAAAACCCCCAGGACCCATTGGGGCACCATATGGGTGGTTCCCTCTGTACCAGCCACCACCTTGATGATTATTTACTGGAGGACCACGCCAAGCATCATACTGATGAGGAAAATTAGCATTAGGATAAGATTGTGGACCACGGGAGTCCAATTGCCCTTCTTCTCTACAATGTCTATATGCATCTTCACTGTATGGTTGATCATCTCTTCTCCAGGAATTGGCATCTCCAATCCGTTCATTAGC
>NC_025696.1:8852896-8865191 GCF_000633955.1 Camelina sativa
AACTATTCTACAAAAAAAATAACCTTTTAAGTTTGCTAAATAATAATAAAAAACCCTTCCATCAAATTCTATTTGCCCAACCAGAATTCTAGACTTCTTGGAGAACATATGCCACTCAGTTGCCAGATGATTATGTTACGCACTACAAAGCATCTCTCTAAGAGAAACAATAAGTGCCCTATAATTTGATGAAGTATCCTACGCTTGTTCCCATTGCAAACACGAATGATATACCAGTAATTAAAGTTCTATCCTAGATTAATAACTAATTACCACTCACAGTCCCAAAAAGAGAAGACGTAAGAGAAGAGTGACATGGAGCTCAACAGATGTAAGGATACAAAAAAAGGATAAAATAAAAGAACCATACCAACTTCTCTCCCGGCACATGTTGACCCCATGTTTCAGAAGTCTCTGACACGTGTTCAGCAAATCGGGATAACTGGGAACTTCCTGGTCTTGTGTCTGCACTATGTGGACGTTGTAGTGCAACTGACGCCTGATTAGATGGATACACCCCAGATGCTGATGAAGGCCGAGAGTTTGAATCCCATGCAACTGAAGAAGAAGAGTCATGTGCTTTGTTACTATCAGCAGTTGAAGGTCGAGTGACACTTCCACCAGAAGAAGGTCGATTACTGAGGTGGCTTGGTGAACCAGGGCCACTTTCAGTTCGTGGTGACAACGATGATGTCCCCCAAGCATTCAGTGATGATTTACTGCCCCAACTAAGGGTTCCCCTACAATAGATGTCGAGAAGAAATTTAAACCATCTAAAATTTGAGGAAGAAGAAGGATGAGAGGAATAGCATCTCAAACAGGTGCAAACTTACTTTGGAACAATTTCCACGTTAGGGTCAAGGCCTTGGTTCTCTAACCTTCAATTCAGAAGAGAAATGATCAGGGAACGAGATTATATATACATATATTTATACTCAACATGATCCTGCACTCATCAAATACCTTTGGCTTGGTAAATTAATCGGTTTTGGAACAGCAACCTTTCCCAATATAGTCATGCCACTTCTTCTTGTAGCACCCCATCTGCTAATATCCGGGAAATGTAATTTCTCATCAAACCAATGATACAAGACCACCACAGAGGATACAAAGCTCTTTAAGTGAAAATGAGAAAAGGTATAAATGATAACACATTTCGGTAGTTAAAAAACGACCAGCTCTTATAATATGTTTTCTATAAACATTAAAACAATTATCTTCTGATACTCTAAATGATGATGTTGCAAATCAATAATCATGTTGAATAAAACTATTCTACACTTTTAACGCAAGTAATATGAAATAAAAACTATTCTCCTTCCAAACATGGTGAATGTATATCATGCAAGCAAGCTCTTTCAGAGAAAGCAAAAAAAAAACACTGAGTTTCCTTCAATACCCCAGGCACATATAGTGATACTATTTCTAACAGCAGCTGGAATATGCAGCACACTGAAAACAAGTAATTCATATTAAGAGAAGGCCACATCAAAAGAGAATCATGCAAGCATCGTGACAAGAGGCCAAAATATAACCCATAACCCAGTATTAAAACATAGAAAACTTGAAAGAAGAGAAGAAACCTTCGATCTCCTGTGGTGCTGGAGGTCATTATAAAGCGACTACAAGATCCGATAACACCTCTTGGAACCTGTAAGACAAGGGCAGAATCAGATTCAGGAATGAAAGTTCAAGCTCGACCTCAAAAGAATCAAACTAGACCGTTGGCAACTCTCAGTGCTAAATCCACAAAGCTAAAATATGAAAGTCTAATTACCATCTACTTGAAGAATCCAGAACAATCAAAAACTTTCTAAAATTTACCATCAGGAAAAGAAAAGCATACAATACAAAGTAGTCTGGTAAACACCCATATCAATTGCTACAGAACAAACAAATAGCTACAGAAACCTAAAAAGGTATCAAAGGATCATCTAACTGCGAATCAAAAAAAAAGTCATTCGAGGCTAGATGACCGCATTACTAAAGCTAATGTATACCCCCAGAATGTTGAAATTTCTGCATCAATCAAAGAGCTATCACAAGAATAAGAAGAAGAGACCTTTGTAAAATATACAAATGCATCCACTAATGTCAATTCAATTAGGCTAACCCAACTTAAAAGAGAGTCGATAATTCTATAAACTCGTCACTCGATTACTCTGGAAAATGAAAATAAAAAAAGGGAGCGAGAGAGAGAAACAACTGACCAAAGGGGATTATAATAACGGAGGGGGGACCTCCTCGGGAAACCCTANGCTACAGAACAATCAAATAGCTACAGAAACCTAAAAAGGTATCAAAGGATCATCTAACTGCGAATCAAAAAAAAAGTCATTCGAGGCTAGATGACCGCATTACTAAAGCTAATGTATACCCCCAGAATGTTGAAATTTCTGCATCAATCAAAGAGCTATCACAAGAATAAGAAGAAGAGACCTTTGTAAAATATACAAATGCATCCACTAATGTCAATTCAATTAGGCTAACCCAACTTAAAAGAGAGTCGATAATTCTATAAACTCGTCACTCGATTACTCTGGAAAATGAAAATAAAAAAAGGGAGCGAGAGAGAGAAACAACTGACCAAAGGGGATTATAATAACGGAGGGGGGACCTCCTCGGGAAACCCTAGATATTGAGAGAATCAAACAAAGGGGAGGCAGATCGGAGAGGCTGCGATGAAAACGAAGAAGAAGGGAGAGATGAAGGAGAAAACAAAGGATCTGTGATGTTGGGGGAAATCAAAGTGACGATGATGATGATGAAAGCTTACGTTCAACGGATTGGTTTGAAAGACGAGAGAAAGCGTCGAAGTTCGTTTCAGGGCCTGCCTGCACGGTTTTACTCTGCCCTTCTTCTTTTTTTTTCTCTTTTAATTTTTTTTTTTTTTTTTCGTCTTCTCTGTAATTTGTAAATGAATTTAGTGACCATTGATAAAAAGGTAAAATAGCGAATATTAATTAAATTCTGCTGCCCAAAAAATTAAAAGGTTCATACCTATCTCAACCAAAAAAAATTAATGACTGATAAATTAGGATATGCATCATTTATATATTTTACCTAACTGTATTATAAAAAGGTAATACTAATACACAAACAAAAAATATATATCGCAAAAATCACCTTTATTTATGGCATATTCTTAGTAATTTTTTTTACATATAGCTTTTTTTTAATAACGTGTAAATATCATTAATAAATTAAAGTTGATCGGCTAATGGACGACAAAAAAATTTGGTCGTCCTTATACAAACCTGTTGCGTATCTTTGTGAAGTATACTCCTTATAGTCTTATACTAGGGTCGAGCACAACTGCACAAGTCCATTGTTTTGTAATGGAGGGAAAGTGTGTCTAGTGCTCGGATATGATCTCAAGCGGATCTAAGATTAGAGCTAGGTCTCTAAATTCTTCAACACTTTGCTACAATCTCTCGTTTGACATTTTTACAGACTTCTGAAATATTCCGAAAAATGCACATAAACCAAAGAAAAATGCTAAAAGAAATGATTAAGGGTTTGAATGGTAACTGCGGTCAGGGCGGTCAAATCCGTCTGCGGTCTAGACCGCTCTATTTTTAGGGTGGACTACAGACCGCTGCGGACCAACTCTTTTTGTATACAAAAGCGGTCCACAGTTGGTCCGCAGCGGGGTCTTGTCTCTACTTTATTTGGACCGCATCACTGCGGACTATATTTGTTAAATGGTAAATTAAAAGCGGTCCAATCCGCAGACAGATTTGGCCGCCCTGACCGTTGCAACCATTCGCACCCTAAGTGTTGGTAGATTTCTCTAGGATCCAACCCATATGATCTTTGATAACCCCTTGGGCAAATTGGGCCGTGACAATAGTTTTGGTCCATGAACCATTTATCTATCTTATCTTTGCAAATAATTATTTTCTCTTTGTTACTTTCATAATTAACACCTCAAAATATGTTATTACGACAATATTCACCCTGAATTGTGTTGTTCAAAATTGTAGAATTGCCTCAAAACATGTCTACGAACCGACAAAAAATTACATAGTCAAGGAGCCTAGCTAATCTACAAGTTCAAGAAATAATAGCGAATTAGACGTGAAAACTGAGAAGTGACGTAAATCTAGAAAGTATTACACGTAAAGCATTCACCAGTCTTGTAGTAAACAGAGATCCTGAATAAATTCAGTGTTTCTCATTCGGTTCATGTACTGTCGTTTCCAAGGTTCTGCCATTGACAAACGAAAAAGCTGAAACTCTTCACGCCAAAGGCAAAAACAAAATCATTTTTTTTTCTCTCAATGGGAAAAACCTTTTTTGGCGGAGAGAAACAAACAAAGAGCTCCCACCTAATTACAGATTTTTTTTTTTTCAGTTTATATATAAAGCTTCTCCAGTGACCCCTTCACCGTGGCCAAGTTTAAGACCTTTGGACCCTCTGTTTGGAATTTGACAGGTACTTTTATCTTTGTTTTTAGAGTTTTCTAACAATAATACCATACACTGTAGCAAAACTTATACAATCTACCACATTGGATTATGTCTTTCCACCAATACCACAATGACTAATTGAAAATACTAAACTGTCCTTATTCCTTAACTAAACATTTTATTCATTTTATAAATAAACAATATTTTTTTCTATTACTCCCGTTTCTCTTTCTTGCTGTCTTTTTTTTTTTTTTTTTTTTNTCTCTCTCTTGTATTTCTCTCTCTTTTATCTAAATGGCTGATGAGGACAACGATAGCTCATTCAAATCAATTTCATTTTATCTAAACGAAACCTCTCCAGCAATTAACAATGCATCTGAGAATTCAATTTTAATGAAGCAAGCATCAATTGACTTGTTCTTCTCTTTCTGCGTTTATAGCTGAATAAGATGAGATTAAGAAGAAGAGAATGAAACTTCATGAACAGATCTAGGCTCAGTTGAATCGAATCGGGTCAAACAACAAACCAATCATCGCTCTACTATCGGTAAGGTTTGATTTCACTTATAAAGTTTAACGTTTGGTGTTGTTTTTGTTTAGGATACAACGTGTGGACAAGTTGTATCTTCATCGACAATGTTGTCTATCAATTCTGAAAATTGTGGAAAATAATAGACAATAATACATGTAAAAATGTTGTCCTTTTATCAAGTTATAACTAAAATCATGTTGTAAATTATAATGTTTTTAGTTGATGGACTACTTTAACCCATACAAATGGTGGATAAGTTGTCATTGACTTTTTCGAATATTAACTTCCAAACGCTAAAGCATGGTAGACAACATTTTTCACCTCAGTGGACATGTTTTATAACATTACATTGTCAAATTTCTATGGACAAATTTATAATTTTGGAAATTTAATATCGTCTACCGATTCAAATATTGTGGACATGTTTGTAAAAATTCAATATTGTCTACCAATTTCAATATTGTCTACCAATCCAATATGGTCAATAATTTATTTTTTCACATTTAAAAACTGCACATCTGACACATGTGACACATCTAATCAACTCAGTCTTCCTAGCCACACAATCGTTAAGGGCATAATGGTTACCTACTCATGACCAAAAAAAGTGGATTATGGTACTTTTAGAAAGATAAAAATAATGTGGTATTTCTGAAAAGTTTTTGTTGGAATGTGGTACTTCTAGTAAAAATCCCTTGTTTTTATATTTTGATAGGTAGAACTCTTGGTTTAGATTTATCTGCGAGGATAGAGGTTTCAAATCTTTTAATTAAAAATAAACCTTGATTGAATGATTTGTACGTAATTGAGTTAAGTATGAGTTATATAATCTAATTAGGTTCATAATTCAATATAAACACATGTTACATAGGACACCTTTATCTCTTGAGATTCTTCAAAGGTTATTTTAATCTCTTTCAAAAATTCATAACTTTGAATTTATCAGCCAAAAAAGGTTCAGTCTCGTTGGACAGCACTTGCTTGCCTTTGATAAAATGAGATTCTATAAGTTTCATTTTTTTATAAAGAAGTCTTTTTCCAGCTATCCCACCTCTGCTCTTCTTCTTTCAAGCATTTGCATCTTTTTGTTTCCTAGCTTTCTTGTTTTAGTTTGGAGAGAAAATGGAACAGATTCCGAGGTTCCTGTCTTGGAGGAATATGTTGGTCCTCTCGTTGGCCGTGAACTTCAGCTTGATTCTAAAGATCTTGAAAGGTGAAAAAGAACGAGGAGATTCTTGGGACAGAACGGTGTATTCTAGCATATGGCCTGTGGTATCCACCACGGCTTTAGGATCTTCTTCTTTGTTGTCTTCAGCATCTTGCAACTATAGCAAGATCGAAGAAGACGACGACAGAATTATCAACCTTAAACTGTAAGTCTTTACTTACTCTTTCATGTTCTAGATTACAATTTTTCTGAAGAAAAGTTTATGTTCTTGTCACTATGACACTATGGTGGAAGTTTTGATTGAATTTTTATTCTTTCTTGGTGTTTTAGAATAGTAAATATGTGTATTAATGGCGTATCCTCTAGAATCTGTAGACAATATTTCTTCCTTATACCATACTTGATTGCTTTGAAAGTCACTGATTCTAATACTAGCAAAGAATCTGAGATTATCCGACAAGCACGCAAGTGAACCTCCACGCTTTAATGCCATAGTCACCATTCGATTTTTAATGCAACTTCAAAAAGGGGCAAAATGGTCGTTGTGATATAATTTTTTACTGATGGGGTTCATTATTTGACCCCCTATATTTTCTTGTGTTCCTTAACGTACGCCGCTAGTTTGAATATTTGGTTCTGTTATTATTAACTTTGTTATGACTTATGACTAATCAAAAAAAAAAAAAAAAATTTGCAAATTGATTGTGGTGGTCCATTTGTTTTTTTTTTTTAGGGAATTTAGATAAGTTGATCATAAATGTCAACTGTTAAAGAGTATTAAAATAAATTGGAAATGGGCCACTCTTCTTGTTGATGAGAAAGTAAAGAAGAGAGTGACTTTATGTGGTATGTGGTATGTTGTGAGAGGAAGGAGGTTGACGAGTGATGTTTCTTTTTGGATGCTCTCGCAATTAATTTAGTTAGTGATAGCCAATGGAGTTTGAAAGTTTAGGTTGAGGAGACACATGGTATATCAGAATATATATCAAAATCTATTTTTGATTCTTTCCAACTCCATTGTCAAGGGAAAACTTATAAATAGGTAAAAGAGAAAAAAAGAAAAAGTAAAGAGAGCCCACATTTTGGTGGACATGATTCTGAATACATAAATATTTCATGTCCTTTGAGAGAATCTAAAGGACTAGTTTGGTGATCTAGTACGTACTTGACCATGTTTTTCACTGTTTCAGAAATCAGAATGTGTTGTTTTGTGTTCTCCATTAGAGAAAAGGACCCACGAATACTTTCTTGACGTATATTCACAGCTTTCCTTGATTCAAAGATCAATTCTTGTCACACTATAAACATAATGTATGCTAACAACCTTGATGTGGTATCTATACGTAGTGGCGATCCAACGGTGTATGAGAGATACTGGCAGGAAATGGGAGATGTGACAACAATGGTGATACCTGGATGGCAATCTCTCAGTTATTTTTCTGACAACAACAACCTTTGTTGGTTTCTTGAACCAGAGCTTGGCAAAGAGATCGTGAGGGTGCATAAGATTGTTGGGAATGCTGTAACGCAAGACCGTTTCATTGTTGTTGGCACTGGCTCGACACAGTTGTATCAGGCTGCTCTCTATGCTCTCTCCCCACATGATGACTCTGGTCCTATTAATGTCGTCTCAGCTGCACCTTATTATAGTGTGAGTCACATTTATAGCTGTCTACTCAAACTATTTGTATGTCTTGTTATAGACGCACCATTTTGCTGGATACTAGCTTTCTTGGGTTGTTTTAGCGCACATATATACCAATCTAACATGTATAAGCGGTTTGGTTGCAGTCATACCCTTTGATTACTGACTGCCTTAAATCGGGTTTATATCGATGGGGCGGAGATGCAATGACATACAAGGAAGAAGGTCCATACATTGAACTTGTTACATCTCCAAACAACCCTGATGGGTTCTTGAGAGAACCGGTAGTAAACAGTAGTAAAGGTATATTGATCCATGATTTGGCTTACTACTGGCCGCAGTATACGCCAATAACATCAGCAGCTGATCACGATGTAATGCTCTTCACTGCTTCAAAGAGCACTGGCCATGCAGGGATGCGCATTGGGTAAGTACATAATTTGTTACGTTTTGCTTCATGGGAACAAAAAAAAAAGTATCTTAATTAAACGTTACATTCTTGTTTCATTTTGCAGATGGGCTTTGGTGAAAGACAGAGAGACAGCTAGGAAAATGACAGAGTACATTGAACTCAACACGATTGGGGTCTCAAAGGACTCGCAGCTTAGAGTAGCCAAGGTTCTAAAGGCTGTGTCAGACAGCTGTGGGAATGAAACGGCTAAATCCTTCTTTGAACACAGTTATGATGCTATGTATGAGAGGTGGAAGCTATTGAAACAAGCAGCGAAGGACACTAAACGTTTTACCGTTCCTGATTTCGTCTCTCAACGCTGCAATTTCTTTGGCAAGGTCTTTGAGTTACAACCAGGTAAATATAAATAAAAACAATGTAAATGATTATGGAACCATTTATTTTTTTCCTCATTTGATTTGGTGTATTATATACTGTGCGCAGCTTTTGCATGGTTTAAGTGTGAAGAAGGGATTGTGGATTGTGAGAAGTTTCTAAGAGAAGAAAAGAAGATTTTAACGAAAAGTGGAAAGCACTTCGGCGATGACCAAAGTTATGTGAGGATAAGCATGTTGGATAGAGATACTAACTTTAATATTTTCCTTCACAGGGTTTCAGTTTCTTCTAATTCAACTTTGTAATTGTAAGTGCAATTGTGCATGTGATGATGCTCTGTGCAACAAGTGTTTTCTCAATATGATTGGAAATTTGAATAATGTGAAGATCAATTAGACCAACTAATTCGTCTCTCGGATGAATGAAAATATAGTAATAGTATAGATTGGATACTGATGATCAAGCTCAAGTTAAAACTTATTACACCCTACAAGAGAACATTCATATACTACCGAGAGTTTGTTCAAGTGTGTCGGCATGTTGGTCTAAAAGGTTGGTTGTAAATTTGTAATCTTTTGAAGGATCAGATCCAACACATTTCACTTATAGCTTCTTCTTTTTTTTTCTTTTCTTTTTTCAATTTTTAACTCCAACCTTAATTAGGTGATCATATCCTTCATCGTCATGTCAACTATGGTGCAAGTATCATTGTTGCAACCTGTCCATTTTACAATTGTATCAGCTTTTCCACTGCGTCATTTGTATTATTGTATATTACGTCAACTATTTTGTCTGTATAATTCAGAAGGATAAAATCATTTCTATATAATTTATCAAAAGTGTTAACAAATTTAACCAACAAAAAAAACACTAACAAACTATATGTTTTTACATCAAACCCTTTTGAAAATGACTCTCTTCGGTAAACACCAACAAACTATTTAAAATATTAACACTGTGAAAATACTTTAAAAAGAACCGCCCATTCATCATGCTTTAAAAGTTTATGAAAAGATAAATTGAAAAATAAAACTAAAGAGCGTCAACTAACAAAAAATAGAATAAAACTTCTAGAAACAAATTAAATTTACAAAATATATATGGATGAGGAAGAATAGAGTAGGAGGTGAGACACAACCACACAAACCATTCACGTTAGGGCTGGGCAAAATAACCGATAACCAAATAACCGACCGAAACCGAACCGAAAAAAACTAAACCGAACCGAACCGAAATTCTTCAAATACCCGAATGGTTAGTAAAAATCTATATCCAAACTAACCGAAACCGAACCGAACCGAACCGACAATTAAATGGTTAACCGAAATATCCGAAAACCTAGAAGATATCAAATATTATATACTTAATATTATGCAAAACTATAAAATAAACTTAAAATATAAATTATTTCTAGATTCAAAACAATTAAATATTTTAAATAATCAATATATGTAAATGTTATTATTTTGAATTTACAAAGTTAAATACTATTTTGTAAAATTGAATCAATATTTTTCCCTTTTTTGTATTTTTGTTATTGTATATTTGGTTAATTTTGGTTATATTCGGTTAGTTTTGGTTATATTTGGTTTATTTGGTTAATGTTAATATAATTTATGTTAGTTATGGTTATTTATTTAAATAACCAAACCGAAACCGAACCGAAAGAAACCGAACCGAACTAAACCGAAATTTCATAAATATCCAAATGGTTACTATATTACTATATCCAAAATAACCGAAACCGAATACAACCGAACCGAAATCGAATGGTTAACCGAATGCCCAGGCCTAATTCACGTGATTGTTTCTGCAAAATTCATCATCAACTTTCTCCTGACTACGCCACATCACATTTGTTTGTGGTACTATTCCGTCGTCAAACGCCCGTCGTCTTTGTCTTTTTCCACAAATTAACTCCTCCCTTCTTTATCAACTTGATGATCGTCTGCATAACAATACTTGTCTTTTTCCCTATTCACAAATTAATGAGTCTTTGTCTTTGATGAGAGATGTAAATATTATTTTGAAACCAAAATTGATCCTAATCTCAGTTTGAGTACCATTATTTATACCAATTTCTTGAATTTTGATAGCATCTTGTAATTGTTTCCATTCCTGTTATTCATCCTTACACAAATGATCCTCATGTTCGTTGTTTTGTTTGTTGTAAATCTAAATATCATAGACACACAAAAAAAAAATAAGTTTGTAACCAAGATATGTGTTTCTCACCTTCACCATAAGTAAGCCGAAAAAATTATAGAAATTGTTTTGTAATTTTGTACTACTAATTAGTGACAAAGAGTTAAGAGAGAGGGAGAAAACATGATTAAGAGTTGGAATAAAATCATAGATGATAAGCTGTAAATATGTCTTACAAAAAACGTGTTTGAATTCCATTTTAAGGATAAATGATGCTAAATTTGTTGCAACTTGCAACATGATCTCTTTAAGACCAAAAACAAAACAAGACTACACCGGTTGGTCCACAATTAATTTTTGGCTCACAATAATATTCCTACATATTACACTACAACATTATATAACAGTAAGAAAAAAAACATAGTATATAACAGTTAGTAATGCATACAAAAATCCAAAAAAAAAAAGAATCATTTAAAGTCACACAATTATTAGAACGGTTAAGTAGATGTTAAACTTAAACTAGATCTACAAACCTTACTGAGCAAGTCAAACAACTGTTATATATACTATTTTTTTTTTTGTCACAAGTTATATATACTATTAAGAAGTATATTTAGCGATCTGTTACATCAAGATAAATAAAACGATAAAGTGCACATGTTTTGAAGATTAGCTTAAGACTAGAAAATACCGAGAAATATTATCATCATCTATATAGGCATGCTCGTTTCTGGAAAAATGTTTGATATACTGGTAGGTGAATTTAAATAATTGTCAGGGTTCAATTTTGAAATCGAATTTTTGTTTTGAACTGCATAGCCGGATTGAATTACTTTGGGTCGTGGATTTTTACCTACCGGTGAGACGGTCATTTGGTCGGGATGGTTGAACAATTTTTGGTTTAAGGAATGGTTGAATTTTCATTGTGTTCAGATATATAGGTAGCGATTTTTATATTATCAATTGTGAAAGAGCTGATTACCAAATTAAGAAATTTGTTTAATAATGAACAGAAACAAAAAAACAAAATGAGGGCCGGATTTAAACTAATGACACGTTATCTCAACGTCCCCATGCTTTTGCCATTTTGCTGTGATCAGTAAGTCCTAAAGAGACACTTTTGCTTTCACCTCAGTTCCACTTTGATCCTCTTTTTACGGCAAAGTCGCCATAGTCAAACGTACCTTGAACAAAGCCCTAAACGTCATTTTAATCATTTAATCAAATCTCAAACCACCATTTAATTAAATTATACAATATAACATAAACTTTATATTTTTTTTCTATAAACTGTACTTTCCATTAAACCCTCAAAAGGTTATGGCTTATGGGTGTCTTTTTTTGGATGAAACTGTATCAAAATTATGCTTAGAAAAAAACGTAAAAAAAGTTGAGGCTCTCTTTTATTAAGCGGCAGGCTTGGGAATTGTTGTCCACACTCTCATCATCTCTCTCTCTCTCTCGTTCTTATCTTCACTGTTTCATCTTTTCATTCGGATTAAATTAAAAAAATATATATTATTTTTTCCTACCATAATTTATACTCTTAACTCTCATGAATTATTGGTCTCTAGAATAGTTTATAAGTAACAATCTAATTGT
>NC_025696.1:8865237-8872162 GCF_000633955.1 Camelina sativa
TCTCTCTCTCTCTCTCTCTCTCTCTCTCTCTCTCTCTCTCGTTCTTATCTTCACTGTTTCATCTTTTCATTCGGATTAAATTAAAATATATCTTATTTTTTCCTACCATAATTTATACTCTTAACTATTATGAATTATTGGTCTCTAGAATAGTTTATAAGTAACAATCTAATTGTACGGATGACTCTTGTGATGCCGAAGAATTGAGAAATAAAGAAAATAGAGGGAATATGAATTTTGAGGAGCAAGAAGAAGATATGGAGATATCGGGTGCTAATCCCCCCGGTGGTTACGACTCTCTGAGCGGCGAGGGAGCTACGTCGAGCGGCGGCGGAGGAGGAGGAAGGAACAAAGGGGTCGGAGGGAAGACGAGGTATAGAGAGTGCTTGAAGAACCATGCCGTTAACATAGGCGGCCACGCCGTAGACGGATGCTGCGAGTTCATGCCTTCCGGTGAAGATGGTACGCTCGATGCTCTCAAGTGTGCAGCTTGTGGCTGCCACCGCAACTTCCACCGCAAGGAAACTGAAATTATCGGCGGCAGGGCTCATAGAGTTCCCACGTACTACAACCGCCCTCCACATCCGCATCCGCCGCCTGGATATCTTCATCTAACATCTCCCCCGGCCGCAGGGCAGCCTTATAGGCCACCTGTGGGATCGGCGGACGAGGAGGATACATCGAATCCGAGTAGCAGCGGCGGGACAACGGCGAAGAGGTTTAGAACGAAGTTCACTGCGGAGCAGAAGGAGAAGATGTTAGCCTTTGCGGAGAGGTTGGGGTGGCGAATTCAGAAGCACGATGACGTAGCTGTTGAGCAGTTCTGTGCGGAGACTGGTGTTAGGAGACAAGTGCTTAAAATTTGGATGCATAACAACAAAAACTCTCTTGGTAAGAAACCCTAATTTTGCTCAGACATTATTTAAAATTGTTAGAAATCATAATTGTTTCGTTTTTGGTATGACTCTTTCTGTAACTACTTTTGCTTAATTAGTAGTTATGTTTTTTTTTTCTGGACATAGTTTCTTCTTATAGTTAATAACGGTATCTAGTAGTTTGGGACAGCTTAGGACGCATTGTGATTAATTAATTATCATCAGTAACGTTTGGTTCAAATGGTTAATTTCATAATTTACTGAACGATCGTAATTGAGTGATAGACCAATTAAACTATCAAAAGTTAAAGTACGGTGCTTCTAGAGTTGTAGACCAATGAGTTTCAACCTCAGCTGTCTTAGCTTTTTGTATCTTTGTAAACACAAACCATCTTTGGTAAACATTAGAAAAACACCTCTTTACTACTTCCCTATATTACTATTGCCATGTATTCCTATGTCAATTAGATGATAAGGAGCCGTTGATCAAGATTTGTAGCCTTTTAATATGTGATAGTGTTGTTGTTGTTGTGTTAGAACTGGATTTAAAGTCTTAAAACCGTATGTTACATATATATTGTTGACAAACAAATAAAATGATAATGAGAGCTAGCAATAATCAGTTATAGTCCCTACGTAAACTTATCATTTAGCTTATTGCTAGGCTGGTTAAGATGTATTAATTCTGTAAAACTGAAGAAAGAAGTTAAAAAAAAAAGAAGAAGATAAGATCTAGTTGAGCATCCGAGAAGCCATTTATGATTTTACTCTTAGCTAGGTGTCTAAGCATTACATGCCATTGCGGGGAAACTCAACTCACACTCGTTAATATAACAAAAAAAAAAAAAACATGTTGTTTAGATAAGTAAACATATGTGTAAGTAACATGTTATTTGCTTATTACGCATGTGACGATTTACATAAACAGCATGCTATAATATATTGATAATGTGACTAGTTTAAGAAACAATTATACACAACATAGGCTGCAAATGGATGCACAAAACTGAACAAAATTGAAAAATTGGGTTGAACAAAATTGGGTTGAATAACATTCAACTCATTCATCTCTAAAATAGTGGTTGAACAAGTTGAAGATTTTTGCTGTAGGATTAGTTTATTTTTTCAATTTTTTAGGTTGAACGGGCTGAATAATTTTTTCCAACCTCTTCAACCTTTACAATGCAAATGGTGAAAATTGGTTGAATAATTTTTTTCAACCTGTTCAATCTTTTCAACCGTGCTGCCATAGAGTATATGTTTATTATTATGCATTTATGCTCATGATATCTATAAATAGAGTCCTATAATCAAATGTGATAAACTGATGCAAATCCACATAAAAATGTATTTAACTTATTGTACGTGATAAAAACAATCGCAGTTAAGGATAAATTTTTGTTGTCCGTTTTAGACATAAAATCGAGTTTTTGCAAGGGTTCACATTTGACCCATTTTCTATTGTATTTTCTTCTTCTCATTCACTGAATATTTCCTTAGTTCATTTAACTTATTTTGATTTTGTTCAAGGAGACTTTGGACCGTAAAATCCGGATTTTTTCATTTTAATTAAAGGTACTTTATCTCATGTGAACAGTATAGTAACCTTTCGAAGCAAGTCAAGTGAACCGAAAGGCTTGAAATAATTAAACCAAATGATTCCCGATGGAGATGATATATAGATTTCCGTCTTGATGAAGAAAATGACGAATTCACATTTGTCACCTTCCTCTCGCTATCTTACCAAAACCCACCGCTCAATTACAACATATGCATTAACTCCCTCTTCTCACTCTTTTGTCTCTTTCAGCACAACCTAATTTAATTAACCATCATTTAATTGTCGTAACGCTTGATGTAAACATATCAATCAAGTTACTCTTGGGATTCTTTTCCTCCTCAATCTTGTGATCCCTTTTTTTTTTATTTTTTTACCTTTATAATTCATTTTTTTCAAGGATTCAAGGAAATAGTTAGATGAGCACCTTACCTAGAAAACACAAAATTTACATTTAGAAGAACCTTATTATAACAATCTCCTTTGATAACAAACTCACAAGTTGACATGTCTTTTTTGAAAAACAATATTCAAAATCTCATTCTCGCCATCTCATTTATAAGTTATGAAGTTGCATATCGGTCCGCATTTTGTTCCGAGCATCTTACCGCGAACATTTTTTTTGCTTATTGATAGATATTATTTCGATTTTTCATCTCACAACGTCTCTTTTAATATAAAGAAAGATAAACTACCAACAGGTTGTAAAATGACAGTTATATTGATTTGGTTGGTATTATGCGACAGGAGTCGTGGCCCTCCCTATATGTAAACAACCTTTCAACTTTGTACCCACCAATTTACTTGTACCATAGCTGCAGAGATTTGAAGTCCAACAAGCTGTTGGCATTGCCTAGATCTAGATCGTTACTCCATAACCATCTAATACTGAGACAGTTTCTGTAAAAAGATTTTTATGGCTTTATATAAACTTTGCATGTGCATGCTATGAATACTAATTCGTTAACCAATTAGCTCAGAGTGAACAATTCCCCCATTTTTCATATAATTAAGTGAACCTCTAAAATACTTTTAAAATGAGAATTTTATATATCTACAAATTAACCTCATAAATTGCAACCTTTTATTATAATTTTTTGTTTATGATGATTTTTGAAAAACAATCCAACATTTTTTGTATCATAATTTTTTGTATATATATATATATATATATATATTCTTGTATATAAACGACTCGTGTTTCTTTGTGTAATTTTTTTTTTGGGTAACGTTAAATACTTACAAGCACTTAAGTGTAGTTACTAAATATTTTGTAGATATATCTAATATTTCATAGCAAAAAAAAATTCTAGCACATACAACGTCTTATCATAACTGGATCGGAGGACCTCTTTTAATTATAGTACATTCTAATTAGTTCACACCCACATGTCTTGAAGGTGTGAATATTAAATTAGTAATATGAAAACTAATAGAGATTGAAAAAAAAAACTTTTAAAATAGTAATTTTCTTTTCGTTTGGTAAAAGATCATAAATATGAAGATGAAAACAAATTGAAATAAACCTTTTAAAATAAAATATTTAGATATAGAAAATCAGACATTTGTCTTTCTACAATTTAAGATGTGCATGCCATCTACAATTTTAACAAGTGTCAGTTGGGCAAGATACAAAAGATAATCTTATTTCATCAAGTTTCTAAGTGCTTATACTTCTTAGATATCATTTTAAATGTTGTTTGATTAAAAAATCATTTAATTTATTTAATTTACTTTGTTTACATTAAACACCATTAAGTAAAGTGAATCTAATAAACGAAAAAACATAATGAAAAATAAAAATGGTCAAAAAATCAAATAAGCTAAAATTTTACATAAAATGTTAAAAGCATGACTTCAAATAAAATAACAATTTTCTAAAACATTACTTCAAAGTTAAAAATGATACAAAGGGAATTTTTCTTAAAACTCACAACCCGATCCAATTATAAGAGTCTAATACTCTAATCAAACATATAGTTCAAAGACATTGAAAATTAAATATAATATCTTATTATATAAAGTTTGATGTCAAAGTTACCCATTAACAAAATCTTGACACGTGTTAATTGTATCATTTAGATGTTGATACAAGTCAATTTTAATTTTATTTAAAATTTAAAAAATAAAAAAAAAGTAAAAATTCAAAACTTACCATAAAAGGTAAAAAGTAAAAATTCAAAACCTACCATAAAAAGGTTTATATAAAAATAAAATACAGAAAAGAAAATCTAATTTTATTTAAAATCTTTTAAAGAAAAAAAAACCTTTGTAAACTTCCAAATGTAAAACAAAACTAATAACAGTTTTAAAATATTAAAAAATAATTATAAGAAAATTTTAAAATTTAAACAGCTTTAAAATTTAAAAGATCATTATAAGGAAATTATATATATAAATATATATCATAAAATTAGAAATTATAATATATTTTATTTATTTTAAATCAAAAGTATGTTCTTGGGGTAGTGACTAGTAAAAATTTTAAAAATAAAAATGTAAAAAATTCAAAACCTACCATAAAAAGGTTTATATAAAATTAAAATAGAGAAAAGAAAATCTAATTTTATTTAAAATCTTTTAAAGAAAAAAAAAACCTTTGTAAACTTCCAAATGTAAAACAAAACTATTAACAGTTTTAAAATATTAAAAAACAATTATAAGAAAATTATAAAATTTAAACAGCTTTAAAATTTAAAAAGATCATTATAGGGAAATTATATATAAATATATCTCATAAAATTCGAAATTATAATATAGTTTATTTATTTTAATTTTAAGTTGCTATTTTATAAGAAAAATGATTACTTTTTATATAAGATAAAAAATAATTGTGAAAATATACAATTAATTACTGTTTCTAAAAAAATGTAAATACTCTGCTTTACATAAAGAAAAAGATGGTTGAAGTAAAAAAAAAAAATAGATCATCTCATATTTTTTTTCATCATTTAGATGTTGACACATGTCAATTCTAAATTTATTAAAAATTTTAAAAATAAAAATGTAAAAATTCAAAACCTACCATAAAAAGGTTTATATCAAAATAAAATAGAGAAAAGAAAATCTAATTTTATTTAAAATCTTTTAAAGAAAAAAAACTTTTGTAAACTTCCAAATGTATAACAAAACTATTAACAGTTTTAAAATATTAAAAAACAATTATAAGAAAATTATAAAATTTAAACAGCTTTAAAATTTAAAAATATCATTATAAGGAAATTATATATTTAAATATATATCATAAAATTCGAAATTATAATATAGTTTATTTACTTTAAATCAAAAGTATGTTTCCTGGGGTAGTGACTAGTAAAAATTTTAAAAATGAAAATGTAAAAATTCAAAACCTACCATAAAAAGGTTTATATAAAAATAAAATAGAGAAAAGAAAATCTAATTTTATTTAAAATTTTTTAAAGAAAAAAAATCTTTGTAAACTTCCAAATGTAAAACAAAACTATTAACAGTTTTAAAATGTTAAAAACCAATTATAAGAAAATTATAAATTTAAACAGCTTTAAAATTTAAAGATCATTATAAAGAAATTATATATATAAATATCTACTTTATATATGGATCATTATATGGTAGATTCTAAAACCCCTAGTTTTGTATTATAATATAATTAAATTATAATTTTTATTATTTTTGTATGTAACTTTCTAGGTTTGTTTTCTTTTAACAAAAGTTCTTATTAGTCTTTGGGGCATTCTAAAAAATGCCCCTTTTTCTATACCCTTTTTAAAAATATCCCTTCATGTTTACCATTTTTAAAACTACCCTTCTTTATATACAAAATGACCAAATTACCCTTTTTGAGTGACAGCAAGAATGTACAGTCATCAAAATCGAAAATATTTTCCCGCCAAAATTTTTTTATCCGCCAAAATTGAAAAATTTTCCCGCCTAAAAAAAAATTTTCCCGCTAAAATCGAAAATTTTTCCCGCCAAAAATATTGAAATTTATACATTTTAAAAGCATTGTAAACGCTTTTAAAAGCGTTTACAAGGTTTTTGAAAGGTTTTTAAACACATTGTAAACGCTTTTAAAAACCTTGTAAATGCTTTTAAAATCTTTTTAAACACCTTGTAAACGCTTTTAAAAACTTTTTAAAAGCATTTACAAGGTGTTTAAAAACCTTTTAAAACTCTTTTAAAAATCTTATAAAAACTTTTACAAGGTTTTTAAAAACATTGTAAAAGCGTTTACAAGGTGTTTAAAAACCTTTTAAAAATCTTTTTAAAAACCATTTGAAAACCTTTTAAAAACCTTTTAAAACCTTTTAAAAACCTTTTAAAACCTTTTAAAAACCTTTTAAAAATCTTGTAAAAGCGTTTACAAGTTGTTTTAAAAACCTTTTAAAACTCTTTAAAAAATCTTGTAAAAGCCTTTACAAGGTGTTTATAAGGCTTTTATAAGGTAGAAACCTTATAAAACCTTTTAAAAACCTTGTAAATTTTTTTTGGCGGGAAAAATTTTGGCGGGAAA
>NC_025696.1:8872339-8882135 GCF_000633955.1 Camelina sativa
ATCTTGTAAAAGCCTTTACAAGGTGTTTATAAGGCTTTTATAAGGTAGAAACCTTATAAAACCTTTTAAAAACCTTGTAAATTTTTTTGGCGGGAAATTTTTTTGTCGAAATTTTTTATCAAAATTTTTGGCGGGAAAATTTTTTCGAAAAATTTTTAGCGGGAAAATTTTGTTTTTCTTTTTATTGAATAAAATAATTTTCATCTAAGGGTAAAATGGTCATTAAAAATTAAAAGAGGGCAAAAATAAAAATGGTCAGAAAAGAGAGTATTTTTGAAAAGGGGTATATCAAAAAAGGTATTTTTAACAAATTCTCTTGAGAATTAGATAGCCTGTAAAAACAGATAAGTTTTATGTGTCTTCGTTTTATTAATATTGTTTTTTTATTCAACTTTTAACATAAACATAAAACTTAAATAAACGGTAGACATGATCAACAACGAATCTACTACGAAAATTATTTTGTATCATTCTTCCCTTCCACGAAGTTCCACAGCTGCAACCCCATGTGAGATTCTATTATCCATGCATATACAGATAGACAATATCATAAAATTAGAACAATACGTAAGTACAAGTACACGTTAAGTTATAAACTTGTAGTATCGTGAGGAACCATAGAGAGGGCCAGGAGGGTTTGGGCCACCGCATTTGATTTTGCAACGTTCGAAACAATTACCGTCATGTTCATGACACGACTTTGAACAATTGTGAAAACAGCGTTTAAATTCTTCTATACTCCATTTTGCTTCTACTGCCATCACAACAATCACTACCATCATTATCAATACTATGGCATTCCATTTTGCCATCTTTGACCGTCTTAGAATCCTAGAAAAGCAAAAATTTGTTTTTTTTTTTTTTTTTATCTTATGACTCTTGTATTATGTTTCAAGAATATAACCTTTATTTATAATACATGTTCAAAAAAATTTGAGTAGATTTTTTTTTGCTGTAGCTTTAATTGATTTAATCTATTAATTTCCTTCATATTTAATAAAAATGATGTGAAATGAAAACACTTTGTTTAACCCTTTGCACTTTTCTTTTTCTTTTCCTTTTACTATATATAGAAAAATTTAGCCTTTAATACAAAAGAAAATAAAAATAGATTTAGTAATTAATTACAATTGTCACTTCATTTTTATGGTTAGCCTTTAACAAAAGAAAATAAAAATAGATTTATTAATTAATTACAATTATCACTTCATTTTTTATATTTAATCATTTGTATGTTTTTATATAAAACACTAGATGAGGCCCAAGTTTTTACTTGGGTAAAAATTTGAAAAAATTATTAAGAATAATTAAGTAGTAATGTACATGCTTTTAGATTTTATCTTGTAACATTTTAATATTGAATATGAACCTCTCATATTTCATTTTAATACTCTCTCAGTTCCATTATATAAGAGTTTTAAGGCTTTTTTGCTCTATTTTATAATATTTTCTCAAATTTTATGTATAATTTTTATTAATATAACAATTTATGACTATTTGAACTATATAGTATATTTTTCTGTTGGTTGAAGTTTTGTAAATGACATAATATTTATTGTTTATTAATCTTTGTGATTTTACCTTAAAACTCTTATAGAATAAGCAGTACCGTTTAAATATATATACCCTCATAATAAACCATATTTTAAGTTTAATTACATATTTCATCTTAATGCATAGAACTAAATATTTTATCAAACATAATTAATATATCACATCAAATCTATATCTTAGTAAGAATGGAAAATACAAATAAAAATTAACAAAATGTAATTCACAGAAAAAACAGAATCAACATTTTTTAAGATATATTTATTATGTTGTTATCTCATAAATACTAATTTTACCTCATGTCTTAATCAATTTTACATGAGTGAAATTTATAAAATAAAAACATAAAAGATATAAAAGCATTCTCATCAAATAACTGAAGATTTTAAAGATTCATTCCAATAAATTATAATTTATGTTGAATTATCTTATGTTTTGACATATGCATTACAAAAATACATGTGTTGAAATTATAAAATAAAACATTAAAAATTACTAATATTCTTAAATGATATTTTTTGAATGATACATATTAATATTTGAAATTTTTTATTCTAAAATAAAATTTATCGTTAGACATTCAGTTTTGTAATCACATTTAACTATCTATTTCATCGTAAAACCATAATTCACTTCTTCATGGATTATAGTTAAAAAAAAAAATTTGTCAACCAAACATGAAATTTGAAAATAACTCCAAGATTAGAGTAAAAATTTTAATAACAAAAATAATATGAGCATCATATGAGATAATATGTATATTGGTTAGTATTTTAAATTTAACAATAAAAACAATAAAAAAATCAGTTAACATCCACAAAAATTTTGGAATCCAAAAATATCCTAAAACCTTTGTAAACTTCCAAATGTAAAACAAAACTATTAACAGTTTTAAAATATTAAAAAACAATTATAAGAAAATTATAAAATTTAAAAAGATCATTATAAGGAAATTATATATATAAATATATATCATAAAATTTGAAATTATAATATAGTTTATTTATTTTAAATCAAAAGTATGTTCATGGGGTAGTGACTATTAAAAATTTTAAAAATAAAAATCTAAAAAATTCAAAACCTACCATAAAAAGGTTTATATAAAAATAAAATAGAGAAAATAAAATCTAATTTTATTTAAAATCTTTTAAAGAAAAAAAGCTTTGTAAACTTCCAAATGTAAAACAAAACTATTAACAGTTTTAAAATATTAAAAAACAATTATAAGAAAATTATAAAATTTAAACAGACACTACAAGGTTGGGATGATATAGCTTCAAAATTTGTTATGCAAATAATCTGTAGCAAATATTTGTGACAGTTACTTACCGATTAGTGACAAAAATTTAAATAAATTATCTTGTAGCAAATTTGTAGTTTTTTGTAGAACATAGTGACAATTTAGCTACAAATATAGTTTGTGGTAAATTGTTACTAAAATATAACAATGTTTTTGTAACAAATATACTGACAAACAATATATCCTAACAAAATCTGTAATAATTAGTTACTAATTATTCTCACAAATTGTAAAGTAGAAATACTTTTGATTTTAAATTCTTTTAAGTTTGCTACGATTAATTATTGTAACAAATGATACAAATTGTTACACAATAATTGTGATTGTTAGATATATTTAGCATCGTTTATTAAATGATGTGACTATAAAGTTTTAGCATCATTTATTTTTGGTTAGTATCATTTGTATTAGTTTTAGTATCGCTTAGTAAATGATGTCAAATATTTAATTAGTATCAAAAATATATAAATGACGTTAAATATTTAGTTAAGTTAATTCTGAGAAATGAGGATCATTTTTAGTCATTTTAAAATATTTAGTTAAATTTTTAGTATCGCTTGAAACGATTCAAGATATGAAAATCATTTTAAAAAATCTTTATCTTCTATCCTCTCCTCTATTTCGACTTAGGTTTTATTCAACATCTTCCTTTTAAGTCTTAATACTTTCGTTTATTGGCTTGAAGGTGTAACTCATCTTCATCCCTTCGCTGGTGATGAGCCAAGCGCCGTCGTCTACGGCGGAATCGAACGGACGAGAGATTGATTTTGAGGTTATGGTCTCCGGTGATTGGCGATGGTGGCTGGGTCGCTTGATTTATGGCTCTTCTATCTCCAGTTAGGGTTTTCGACAGTAATAGGTTATCAATTTCGACAGGAATAGGTTAGTTTGTCACTTCGAGGAGGAGAAGAAGAACAAAGCGACGAGGAGCAGATTCTCTTTGTCTTCTCCCTACTCTCATCTTCGTAAGCTCCTCTGCTTCTGCTTCTTTAATATAACTCTCTCTCGATCTCTGTTTTAACACGGATTGAGATTAATTGATTGTATTGTTTTGATGGGTATGTTTATTTGATAGTTTCCAACCTGAAAGTTCACCTCTTTCTCTTGTTTCTACAGTTTTAGTGTTGTGTTGTGGTGTGGTGAACGAGTCTTATGTTTATTGACCATGATCACATTGCCCATATCTCTATGTGGACGTCCATGAGAAGGTTCGAAATTTTTTTATAGCCGTTAGAGAAGAAGAGGAAATAAAGTCTTGGGCGGTGCATTTAAGGAAACAGTTAGAGGACGAGTTCAATCTTGGGAAGAACTAATTCTCCTTCCTTATTCCCTATGTGATTTATTGTGAAGGGTGTAGCCCTAGTTCTCTCGGTATTTATATCCTTTGTAAACCTTTGTAAGAATAACTTCAGGGATTTTAGTTCTATTCTCATTCTCTTTGCCGTTCTCTCTTCTTCTCTTCTCTTCCGCTTAAATCCCAACATGGTATCAGAGCAGTTCTTCGATCTTTGATTCTTTAATCCTATTCTTATTCTTCGTTACTCAAGTTTCTTATATTCTCTCTCAATCTCTTTCTTATTCTTGGAATACTTGGGTTCTACACTCTCTGTTCGATATTCTTAATCTCGTTCTTCCCATCCTTGAAGATGTGTGTTCTCAAGTTCAAAAAGAACAAGGATCACTAGGCTTGTTTAGCGGTAAGGAGGACTTGGCTACGGCCAACAAGGGAGTTTACAAACATGAGGACCGAAAAGTGATGGTTTGCGACCATTGTAAGAAGAGGGGCCATCTGAAAGACAAATGTTGGATCCTTCACCCACATCTCAAACCGGTGAAGTTCAAGGCAAATCTTTCGCAAGGAGGACCAAGTGGTCAAGGCACCGGAGCAACAAATCAAGGAGATGCAACAGCTATGGCCATGGCAGCTTCTCTTGGAGACCTGGTGAGAAAGTCGGACCTTGAGGCTCTCATCAAGTCCATTGCCGCACTAAAGGACTCCGGTATCACTTTCTTCACTTCAAAACCTAGTACCTCACTTGTTGTAGACTCGGGTGCTTCTCACCATATGATTAGTAACCCTAGTCTTATACACAATATAAAACCGGCATTAGGTAATGTTATCATTGCTAATGGAGATAGAGTACAGGTTAAAGGAATAGGAGAACTAAAGTTGTTTGATAAAAGTTCTAAAGCCTTCTTTATGCCTTCATTTACTTCGAATCTCTTATCGGTAAAGAAAGCTACTACAGATTTGAATTGTTATGCGATTTTTGGACCTAACAGTGTACATTTTCAGGATATTGAGAGTGGAAAGGTTCTTGGAGAGGGAGATGGTAGAGGAGATCTCTATGTCCTAGAGAAAGCTTCAAGTCCTTCTAATTCGTTTTCTTTTGCTTCGAATCTTAGTAGTAGTTTAAGTGATGTGTGGCATGCTAGACTAGGCCATCCTCATTCTCGTGCATTTGAATTAATGTTACCTCATGTTTCGTTTGATAACTCCACTTGTGAGTCTTGTATTCTTGGTAAACATTGCAAAACTGTTTTTCCTAAATCTAGTACCATTTATGAACATTGCTTTGATTTAGTTCATTCTGATGTGTGGACATCTCCTTGCCTATCTAGAGATAATAACAAGTATTTTGTGACTTTTATTGATGAAAAATCTAAATATACTTGGCTCACCTTGTTACCATCTAAAGATAAGGTTTATGATGCCTTTGTCAATTTTCAGAATCATGTTACTAATCAATTTAATGCAAAAATAAAGGTACTAAGATCGGATAATGGAGGGGAATACACAAGCCATAAACTCAAAGAGCACCTTGCTAAGCATGGAATTCTTCAACAGACCAGCTGTCCATATACGCCTCAACAAAATGGAGTGGCTGAGAGGAAGAATCGACACTTAATGGAGGTGGCTCGGTCAATGATGTTTCACTCGAATGTCCCTAAGCGGTTTTGGGGGGATGCAGTCATGATGGCGTGCTACTTGATCAATCGGACACCAACAAAAGTCTTAAATGACTTATCACCCTATGAGGTACTAAACAAAATTAAACCTTCTCTTGATCACTTACGTGTGTTTGGGTGTGTTTGTTTTGTTTTAGTGCCCGGAGAACAAAGGAATAAACTTGAGGCCAAAAGCACTAAAAGTATGTTCATCGGTTACTCAACAAGCCAGAAGGGGTACAAGTGTCACGATCCGATCAATGGCCGCACTATGGTCTCACGCGATGTCAAGTTTCTTGAACAACAAGGCTACTATGACAAGAGGGATTGGGAAGGCTTAAAAGACTTATCTCAATCTAACACTGACCGGGCAGCCAACTTGCGGTTCCTTCTTGACCACCTTGGCATCACTAAACCAACATCGCTCGGTGAACAGAACATCAATGCCGATCCTTTACCGTCGTCTCCTCACCAATCCGAAGATAGGCCGCATACGAGTTCTCCTATTGCAAGTCCACCATTGGACCAAGTTCCCGAACCTATTGCTCCATCAACTACGGAAGTGCCTACAGAATCCGATCACGTCGAACAACAAACAGGGAGAACAGATAGAGAAGAAACTCTTGAGCCACTAGACCAACCGATTACTCAACCCTTGCTACGGTGTAGTAACCGAATCCGATCTCATCCGTCTACATGGAAAGACAAGAGGGTCTACTACAATAATCAGGCTGTTGCCCACCCTATTCAGGCTGTATGTTCGCTTGACCTTATTCCCGCTGCTCATGCTGCTTTCCTCGGTAAGCTAGATGAGCATTTTGTCCCTCAAACCTACGAGGAGGCTAAGCAATATAAGGAGTGGCTTGATGCGGTGGACGATGAAACAGCAGCTATGATCCGGAACAAAACTTGGGACGAGACCGATCTCCCGAAGGGTAAAAAGGCTGTCAGCTCAAAGTGGGTGTTCACTATCAAATATCTTAGCACTGGTGAGATAGAGCGCTACAAAGCTCGATTGGTGGCACGCGGCTTCACTCAAACCTATGGTCTTGACTATACGGATACCTTTGCACCGGTGGCCAAACTCCACACAGTTCGGGTAGTATTATCCTTGGCCACTAACCTCTCGTGGGAGCTCTGCCAAATGGACGTCAAGAACGCTTTTTTCAGGGGGAGCTGACTGAGGAGGTCTACATGCATCCTCCACCAGGGTTAGAACATATTGTTACTCCGGGTAAGGTTCTCCGGCTCCACAAGGCGATCTACGGTCTCAAGCAATCTCCAAGGGCGTGGTACCATAAGCTCAGTTCTACCTTACGGACGAATGGCTTCAAGCGCTCTGAAGCTGATCACACGCTGTTCACCCTCCGCACTACCAGTGGTCGTGTCGTCGTTCTTGTTTATGTCGATGACATTATTATCACCGGCGATGATAAGGATGGTATTTGTGCCACTAAGGCTCTTCTTAACTCTATGATATAGGAACCCAGATGAGGGAACCCAAGTGGATAAATGGAAATAGGCAAATGGTTGATAACACTGTTCTGCCTATTCAGTGGATGATAGATGGAGTGCAGTGAAGAGATGGTGAATAGACAAATGGTTGAAAACACTGTTCTGTCTATTCGGTAGCAGTGGAAGATGAAAGGATAGATGGGTGGATTGAGGGACGCCACACAGATCTGTGAAAGGATCTATGATAAGTCAAATCTCAGTCTTCAAGGATTCACACACAAGAAGAAGGAGAAAAGGGTGGTTGCTTCTATCTCAGAAGAAAACCTAAGAAAACTCTCATTTTATTTCATTAAAACTTGAAAGGTTACAATGCTGAGAAGGGACCTTATATAATGGTCCAGCAGCGGGGGACCTTCTAGGGTCGAAATTTATTACAAATAAAAGGACTAAACTTGCAAAAACAACAGACTCGATTTTAGGACTTAAATAAATAAAAAGACTCATAAAGACCCAACGGTCGATTCCTGCAAAACAAGAAAGAACCAACATTTATTATTTGAATTCAAACACTTACCTTGATAATAGCTCTCATGCACGCTCCAGCCCTTCATTGATTGCTTCGGAAATGATGAAAAGAACGGGTTCTTTAATTCCTTGTAGAACTGGCAAAAATGATGCTTGTGGAGTCTTCTCTTTGGAATCTTCTAGTTCAATGAGAGTAATCAGACTTGCAATGGACTTGTTGAATTGTTCCCTTAAGGTCCTTGCTCCCAGCCTTGTCATAGGTTTGTGTATCATTGTTGGCAGAACGGGTTCTTCAGGAATTGGTAGAACGGGTTCTTCAGGAAATGATAGAACGGGTTCTTCGGGAAATGGCAGAACGGGTTCTTCCGGAAGTTTACTATTGATGTCCTCATCATTCCCTCCCTCTTGAGAAAGTTCTGTCTGCAGAACTATTTCATCTGCATGGAAAGGAGATAAATCAGCAACATTAAAGGTAGGAGAAATGTTCAACTCACCTGGTAGCTCAATCTTGTAGGCATTGTCATTGATTTTCTCTAAGACCCGAAATGGTCCATCTCCTCTTGGTGACAGCTTGGACTTCCTCTCCTTGGGAAATCTTTCTTTTCTCATGTGTAACCAGACCCAATCTCCAGGTTCAAACGTCAGCTCCTTGCGGTGCTTATCCGCAAGCTCTTTGTTCTTTGCGCTCTTCTTCTCAAGATTCTCTTTAACCTTTTGGTGGAGTTTCTTCACAAAATCAGCTTTGGTGACTCCTTCTGCACTAGAATAAACAGCTTGGGGCAGAGGTGTGATGTCTAATGGGGTTAGAGGATTAAAACCATAGACAACTTCAAATGGAGAGAATTTGGTACCAGAATGCTTAGCATGATTATAAGCAAATTCAATATAGGGTAAACAGGATAACCAGTTTCGGAGATTCTTACCCACCGTAGCTCTCAAAAGAGTGGAGAGAGTACGATTAACTACCTCAGTTTGGCCATCAGTTTGAGGATGACAAGTGGTGGAGAAGAGTAGCTTAGTTCCTAGCTTTTTCCACAAAGTCTTCCAAAAGTGGCTGAGAAATTTGGTGTCTCGATCTGAAACAATGGTCCTTGGGATTCCATGTAAACGCACAACTTCTTTGAAAAAGAGCTCAGCAGTTTGAGTAGCATCATTTGTCTTGTTACATGGAATGAAATGCGCCATTTTAGAGAACCGGTCCACCACAACAAAGATAGAATCTCGGTTGTTGATCTTAGGCAGTCCTAAAACAAAATCCATAGAAATATCTACCCATGGTAGGTTAGGAATAGGCAAAGGCATATATAAACCATAAGGATGTGACCTGGATTTTGCTTTCAAGCAAGTGATGCACTTTGCACAGAACCTTTCCACATCTCTTTTCAAATGCGGCCAAAAGAAATGTTCCATAAGAACACTTAGAGTTTTATCACGCCCAAAATGTCCCATAAGTCCTCCTCCATGTGCTTCTCCTATTAGCAGCTCTCTCATGGATCCTTGAGGAATGCACAGTCTTTTGTCCTTAAAGAGAAATCCATCATGTTGGTAGTATGACCCATAAGCGGCTTTGCTTGTTTCCTTAAAGGCTTCTTTGAAATCTGGATCCTCCTCATATAGACCTTTGATATGATCAAATCCCATGACTTTAGCCTCCATTGTAGTGATCAAAGCATGTCTCCTTGATAAAGCATCAGCTACAATGTTCTCTTTGCCCTTCTTGTACTTAATCACATATGGAAATGTCTCCACAAATTCAAGCCACCTTGCATGTCTCTTCTTAAGTGTAGTTTGTCCTCTTAGGTGCTTGAGTGTCTCATGATCTGTATAAATAACAAACTCTTTGGATAGCAAATAATGTTGCCAAGTTTCTAGAGATCTTACCAAGGCGTAGAGTTCTTTATCATATGTTCGATAATTAAGTGCAGCTCCACTGAGTTTCTCACTGAAGTATGCTACTGGTTTTCCTCCTTCAGTTAGAACAGCACCTATTCCTGTACCAGAAGCATCACATTCAAT
>NC_025696.1:8882362-8886649 GCF_000633955.1 Camelina sativa
TCTCTTTTCTCATGTGTAACCAGACCCAATCTCCAGGTTCAAACGTCAGCTCCTTGCGGTGCTTATCCGCATGCTCTTTGTTCTTTGCGCTCTTCTTCTCAAGATTCTCTTTAACCTTTTGGTGGAGTTTCTTCACAAAATCAGCTTTGGTGACTCCTTCTGCACTAGAATAAACAGCTTGGGGCAGAGGTGTGATGTCTAATGGGGTTAGAGGATTAAAACCATAGACAACTTCAAATGGAGAGAATTTGGTACCAGAATGCTTAGCATGATTATAAGCAAATTCAATATAGGGTAAATAGGATAACCAGTTTCGGAGATTCTTACCCACCGTAGCTCTCAATAGAGTGGAGAGAGTACGATTAACTACCTCAGTTTGGCCATCAGTTTGAGGATGACAAGTGGTGGAGAAGAGTAGCTTAGTTCCTAGCTTTTTCCACAAAGTCTTCCAAAAGTGGCTGAGAAATTTGGTGTCTCGATCTGAAACAATGGTCCTTGGGATTCCATGTAAACGCACAACTTCTTTGAAAAAGAGCTCAGCAGTTTGAGTAGCATCATTTGTCTTGTTACATGGAATGAAATGCGCCATTTTAGAGAACCGGTCCACCACAACAAAGATAGAATCTCGGTTGTTGATCTTAGGTAGCCCTAAAACAAAATCCATAGAAATATCTACCCATGGTAGGTTAGGAATAGGCAAAGGCATATATAAACCATAAGGATGTGACCTGGATTTTGCTTTCAAGCAAGTGATGCACTTTGCACAGAACCTTTCCACATCTCTTTTCAAATGCGGCCAAAAGAAATGTTCCATAAGAACACTTAGAGTTTTATCACGCCCAAAATGTCCCATAAGTCCTCCTCCATGTGCTTCTCCTATTAGCAGCTCTCTCATGGATCCTTGAGGAATGCACAGTCTTTTGTCCTTGAAGAGAAATCCATCATGTTGGTAGTATGACCCATAAGCGGCTTTGCTTGTTTCCTTAAAGGCCTCTTTGAAATCTGGATCCTCCTCATATAGACCTTTGATGTGATCAAATCCCATGACTTTAGCCTCCATTGTAGTGATCAAAGCATGTCTCCTTGATAAAGCATCAGCTACAATGTTCTCTTTGCCCTTCTTGTACTGAATCACATATGGAAATGTCTCCACAAATTCAAGCCACCTTGCATGTCTCTTCTTAAGTGTAGTTTGTCCTCTTAGGTGCTTGAGTGTCTCATGATCTGTATGAATAACAAACTCTTTGGATAACAAATAATGTTGCCAAGTTTCTAGAGATCTTACCAAAGCGTAGAGTTCTTTATCATATGTTGGATAATTAAGTGCAGCTCCACTGAGTTTCTCACTGAAGTATGCTACTGGTTTTCCTCCTTGAGTTAGAACAGCACCTATTCCTGTACCAGAAGCATCACATTCAATTTCAAACATTTTATCAAAGTTAGGAAGTACCAAAACAGGTGCATTTGTTAGGCTGTCTTTGAGCAGTTTGAATGCATCCTCTTGTGCTTGACCCCATTTGAATTCCACATTCTTTTTAATCACTGATGTCAAGGGTGCAGCAATGGTACTAAAATCCTTCACAAATCTCCTATAGAAGCTAGCCAGCCCATGGAAGCTCCTAACATGTCCAATGGTTGTTGGAGTTGGCCAGTCTTGTATAGCCTTGATCTTTTCCTCATCGACCTTTAGTCCCTGAGAACTCACAACAAATCCTAGAAACACAACTTGATCAGTGCAAAACGTGCATTTCTTAAGATTAGCATAGAGATGTTCAGCCTTAAGCGCTTTTATCACCATTTCAAGATGCTTTACGTGATCTGCAAGACTTGTGCTATAAATCAAGATATCATCAAAATAAACAACCACAAACTTACAGATGTACTCCCTTAGGACCTGGTTCATTAACCTCATGAAGGTGCTTGGAGCATTGGTGAGTCCAAATGGCATGACTAACCACTCATATAATCCTTGTTTTGTCTTGAAAGCCGTTTTCCATTCATCACCTTCTTTCATTCTGACTTGATGATAACCACTCCTTAGATCAATTATAGAAAAGATAGTAGCTCCATTAAGCTCATCTAGCATGTCATCAAGCCTTGGAATAGGATGTCTATATTTGACAGTGATGTTGTTGATTGCTCTGCAGTCTATACACATTCTCCAAGTTCCATCTTTCTTAGGCACTAGAAGAACCGGTACAGCACAAGGGCTTAGGCTTTCACGAATGTAGCCCTTTGACATTAGATCACGAACTTGCTTTTCCAGCTCCTTTGCTTCTTCAGGGTTTACGCGGTAGGCTGGTCTGTTAGGCAATGGTGCTCCCGGAACTAGATCAATTTGATGTTCGATTCCTCTTATAGGCGGTAGTCCAGGTGGTATCTCCTCAGGAAAGACTTCTTTAAACCTTCCTAGTAATTCAAGCACTTCTGGTGGTAAGTCTTTCTCCTCTTGACCTGAAAATAAACCTTCCTTAAAGATCATTAGTAGCACTTTGTCCTGTGAATTAATTGATTTCAAAACAGTAGAAGGTGTTATGTAAAGATTGGTTTTGTTTGACTTAGCTCCCTTTGACATGGTTTGTTGCATTTCATGCACTTCTTGAGGGGTGAGTGGAGCTAGAGTGTGCTTCTTGTTGTTGTGTGAGAAGGTGTAGTAGTTTGTTCGGCCATTATGTAAAGTCTCCTTATCAAATTGCCATGGCCGTCCTAGAAGAAGGTGTCCAGCTTGCATAGGAACCACATCACACACAACTTGGTCTGAATATTTGCCTATGGTGAATGGTATGGTGACTTGCTCGGAGATCCTTAGTTCAGCCTCATCATTGAGCCACTTAAGTCGATATGGATGGGGATGCTTTGTCTTTTGAAGACCTAGCTTATCAACCAAATACCTGCTGGCTACATTAGTATATGAACCACCATCAATGATTAAGCTACATACCTTGGAGTTTATGGAGCAGCGAGAGTGGAAGATATTTTCTCTTTGAATTGTTTCAGGATCAAAAAGAGTGCTAAGAGCCCTCCTTATGACTAGAAGCTCTCCCATCTCTGGATAGTCCACAATATCCTCCTCAGATTCAACACGTTCTTCTTCCTCATCTTGTGATTCATACTCTCCATTGGCTTTAAGGATCATTACTCGCTGGTTTGGGCACTCCCTTGCATAGTGTCCTTTTCCCTGACATTTAAAACAAGTAATATCACGAGCTCTTTGGTTAGTAGGCTTACCTTGCTCTGGTTTGGTTACTTTTGATGTCTCAGGTGCAGCTCTTTTAAATCTCTGGTCCACATCAAGAGATTTTCCCTTGTCTAAAGGTTTTTGAGGTGGTGGTGTCCATGGAGTCTTACTGCGGTTAGTAGAAGCTGCCTTCCTTTTGATGTGTTGTTCAGCTTGGACTGCTAGATGCAACAACTCTTCAAGATCATGATATGTTTGTCTTTCCACCTTTCTAGCAATCCGATCATGAAGACCATCTAGAAACTGCGCCATCAAGTTCTCCTCAGACTCTTCTACCTCCAATCTGTTTTTAAGAGATTCAAACTCTTCAAAGTATTCCTCAACAGATTTGCTTTCTTGTGATAACTTGCGGAACTTCTTTTGTAGCTCCCGGTGGTAATAAGCTGGGACATATCTCTTTCTTAGCTGAAACCTCATATCATCCCAAGTAGTGATTGGTATATGTCTATGCCTCCTCCTTTCAGATACATCTCTGTCCCACCAAGCTAAGGCATTATCTGTAAGTTGAGCAGCAGCTAGGGATACCTTTCTCTGTTCAGAATAGTTGTAGTAGCCAAAGATATGCTCCATACGTCTTTCCCAATCAATGTAAGCTTCAGGATTAACCTTTCCAGCAAATGTCGGTGGATTAAGCTTAAGATCATAGCCTCCTTCTCTTATGTTGCCTTCATCTCGTCCTCTACCTTGTTGGTAGTGTCTCCTTGGCCTTTGGTGTTGATTAAGATCTGGATATTCTTCCTCTGAATCAGACTGATCTCCATTATCAACCTCATGGTTTCCTCTTGGCAAGTTGCGAACTGGTGCTCTTGGTGCAGGTGGGGGTTGTTCAATTCGTGTCATGCGATCACCAAGCGTTTGGAGTTGTGTTTGAATAGCTGCAAGTATCTCAGCCATGTTCACATCTCCTCCTTGTTCTCCCATAGTTCAAAACGTTCCTGTAAAAGTAAGAAAAGAGATCAAGTGCACAGGAAGTCGAAAGGTCCAAAAACTGACAGATCTAGGAAACAGATCTGAACAGATCTAAATTTTTTTTTTTTTTTTTTTTTTTT
>NC_025696.1:8886669-8953841 GCF_000633955.1 Camelina sativa
AGAAGATGAACAGTCAAAATAGAACAAAGACACACGAAAATAACAGATCTAAAAGGTGAAAAACGAACTGAAACAAAATGAACTGAAAGAAGACACAATTTGAAGCAAACAAAGGGAAACAAACTGAAACAAAGGGATAGATAAAACCTGATTTGGAGCGTTTAGCTCTGATACCAGATGATATAGGAACCCAGATGAGGGAACCCAAGTGGATAAATGGAAATAGGCAAATGGTTGATAACACTGTTCTGCCTATTTAGTGGATGATAGATGGAGTGCAGTGAAGAGATGGTGAATAGACAAATGGTTGAAAACACTGTTCTGTCTATTCGGTAGCAGTGGAAGATGAAAGGATAGATGGGTGGATTGAGGGACGCCACACAGATCTGTGAAAGGATCTATGATAAGTCAAATCTCAGTCTTCAAGGATTCACACACAAGAAGAAGGAGAAAAGGGTGGTTGCTTCTATCTCAGAAGAAAACCTAAGAAAACTCTCATTTTATTTCATTAAAACTTGAAAGGTTACAATGCTGAGAAGGGACCTTATATAATGGTCCAGCAGCGGGGGACCTTCTAGGGTCGAAATTTATTACAAATAAAAGGACTAAACTTGCAAAAACAACAGACTCGATTTTAGGACTTAAATAAATAAAAAGACTCATAAAGACCCAACGGTCGATTCCTGCAAAACAAGAAAGAACCAACATTTATTATTTGAATTCAAACACTTACCTTGATAATAGCTCTCATGCACGCTCCAGCCCTTCATTGATTGCTTCGGAAATGATGAAAAGAACGGGTTCTTTAATTCCTTGTAGAACTGGCAAAAATGATGCTTGTGGAGTCTTCTCTTTGGAATCTTCTAGTTCAATGAGAGTAATCAGACTTGCAATGGACTTGTTGAATTGTTCCCTTAAGGTCCTTGCTCCCAGCCTTGTCATAGGTTTGTGTATCATTGTTGGCAGAACGGGTTCTTCAGGAATTGGTAGAACGGGTTCTTCAGGAAATGATAGAACGGGTTCTTCGGGAAATGGCAGAACGGGTTCTTCCGGAAGTTTACTATTGATGTCCTCATCACTCTACCTTTGATATTAAGGATTTGGGTAAACTCAAATACTTCCTTGGGATAGAAATTTCTCGCTCTCCGGAGGGATTGTTTCTCTCTCAAAGGAAGTATACTCTTGACCTTTTACATGAGACAGGTAAGATAGGTGCCAAGCCAGTGTCCACACCACTTGAAGAAGGCTACCAGGTCAAGCGAAAGGGGGAGAAGCCAACACCTGGTGCTCCGGTTCCCAAGTCGCACCAACCATACGAAGATGTGGGACGCTATCGAAGACTGGTGGGCAAGCTAATCTATCTCACGATCACGAGGCCAGACATTTGCTATGCGGTGAACCAAGTTAGTCAACACATGAAAGCTCCAACGAACTTTGACTGGCAAACACTTGAGCGGATTCTATGTTATCTCAAGGGTAGTCCAGGGCAAGGTATTTGGATGGGAAAGAACAACAACACGGAACTCGTCGGCTACTATGATGCAGACTACGCTAGTGATACAATAGATAGGAGATCTACGACAGGGTATTGTACGTTTGTTGGAGGGAACTTAGTAACCTGGAAGTCGAAGAAACAGAAAGTTGTGTCCCAATCAAGTGCCGAGTCGGAATATAGGGCTATGAAGAAGCTAACCAACGAGCTAACATGGCTCAAAGGCCTTCTTAAGGATCTTGGAGTGGAGTCTGATCAACCAATCACCATGCATTGTGACAATAAGGCGGCGATACACATAGCAACCAACTCGGTCTTCCACGAAAGGACTAAGCATATTGAGGTCGATTGTCATAAGGTACGAGAAAAGATTGAAGAAGGTGTTGTCTTGCCGTGTTATACACCGAGCAAAGACCAATTGGCGGACATCTTCACCAAAGCCACGAGCTCTCAGATTTACGAATACATCTCCAGCAAGCTTGGACTAGTTGATCCAACTCATCCGTGAGGAACTCCTCTAACCCGTGGAGATCATACTCTTTTCCTTAACATAGTTTTGTCCCATGTGGTTTTCTATGTTGAGGTTTTTAATGAGGTGATCTTATTCGGGTTCCAAGCTTAGCCGTCTCCCTTGGCTAAGCTTGAGGGGAAGTATTGACCATGATCACATTGCCCATATCTCTATGTGGACGTCCATGAGAAGGTTCGAAATTTTTTTATAGCCGTTAGAGAAGAAGAGGAAATAAAGTCTTGGGCGGTGCATTTAAGGAAACAGTTAGAGGACGAGTTCAATCTTGGGAAGAACTAATTCTCCTTCCTTATTCCCTATGTGATTTATTGTGAAGGGTGTAGCCCTAGTTCTCTCGGTATTTATATCCTTTGTAAACCTTTGTAAGAATAACTTAAGGGATTTTAGTTCTATTCTCATTCTCTTTGCCGTTCTCTCTTCTTCTCTTCTCTTCCGCTTAAATCCCAACAGTGTTGTGTGTCCCTCAGCATAAAGCTTTGACTTTTGTGGCTGTAGTTTAGATACTAGTTCAACGTATGATCTGAAACTGTGTAAAGATTAAAAAGATCATTATAAGGAAATATATATATATATATATATATATATATCATAAAATTCGAAATTCTAATATAGTTTATTTATTTTAAATCAAAAGTATGTTCCTGGGGTAGTGACTAGTAAAAATTTTAAAAATAAAAATGGAAATATTCAAAACCTACCATAAAAAGTTTATATAAAAATAAAATAGAGAAAATAAAATCTAATTTTATTTAAAATCTTTTTTTTAAACCTTTGTAAACTTCTAAATGTAAAACAAAACTATTAAAAGTTTTAAAATATTAAAAACCAATTATAAGAAAATTATAAAATTTAAACAGGTTTAAAATTTAAAAAGATCATTATAAGGAAATTATATATATAAATATATATTATAAAATTCGAAATTATAATATAGTTTATTTATTTTAATTTTAAGTTGCTAATTTTACAAGACAAATGATTACTTTTCATATAAGATGAAAAATGATTGTGAAAATATACAATTAATTACTGTTTCCAAAAAATGTAAATACTCACCTTTACATAAAGAAAAAGATGGTTGAAGTAAAAAAAAAATAGATCATTTCATTTTTTTTTTCACCAATCAAATAATTTATTAAAAGACTACTATTGTAATATATAAGATAGGAGTATGTAATATTAATATATGCGTTTTTTAACTAAAATGTTAAAGTGAAGACACATATACAGTAATAGGTTATTTAATGTGTTCATGAAGATAATTTGTTAGTAGTAGTAAAGACTAAAGAGCATATTTTAATAGTAAAACAAATTTGTGTGTACAAAGACATTTTTAGTGGTAATGTATATAGTAGATTTTTAAATGGATATACATTAGTGTACTACAGAAAAAAAAAATAACTATTTTCTATAACTAAAAGCAGTTTATTTCTTTACTTTTTTACATTGTTTTTACTTATGAAAAGAATTAAATATATATTATTTGTTAAATTTAATTTTATTTTAATAACTTTGAACTGATCTACAACTATTTTCTTTAACTAAAAGTGTATCTATTTACCTTTTTTTTTCAACCAAACAATAAATTAAAAAAAAATCTTCGGTTAGTTGTCCAAGCTGGAGGGAAGGGGTTTATAAAAGAAACTTCAGAGATAAAAGAACATGAAGCACAAGCAAGACAATCTGCCTTCGTATTTGACGCACAGAGGATCCAAGAGATATAGAATATTGGGAAGGACTCCAGCGAGTTAAGCTCATCGAGCAGGTTGGAGAAGGACGGTCAATCTTCAGGGACTGCACAATAGTGAGTAACTCAGCACAATCAGTCTCGAAATGTTGACAAGTGAATCTTGCAACACGTATCCGCTCCATGACCGACAACAACGCTTCTAACTCTGAATGTAGGGGGAGGAGCTCCGTCTTAGACACTTTGCCCCCAACAACAAGGTTTGCTCCTCACCAACGCAACACCACCAGCCCAATCCTGAATGCACATTGGTTGCTTTCCAAGAACCATTAATCTGATAACCAGGTGAAGAAACTTGGACATCCGAAGACGGAGATGGAACTGGCATGACCGCCGTAGAAGAGTGCGCCTCTTCTCAGGCTAACTTATCGCCCAAAGCCTGAGCAATTATATCATTCGCCTCGATCTCTAAATCTTGAAAAACTTTTTTATTTATGGCCTTCCAGATTACCCATAAATTTTATGGTAATTGAAGAAGTTGATCAGGATCACCCTGTTGAGAGGCACCCCTCCAGAAAACAAAATCCAAATTCGAGTACATTGACTCATATGGAAAACCCTCTGACGAGACCAGAGTCGGAGATAAATCCCAAACTTCACATGAGCAAGGACATTCAAGGAAAACATGATTAATAGTCTCAACCGCATAGTCGCACCATTTACACCAAATATAACATTGGACAACTCCGTGTATCAATTTATTTTTATAAATAGTTTTTACTTATTAATTTTATTTTAAAAAATCTAAACCCGCACCTCGGGCGGGTCCTAATCTAGTTAATATATAACTGATATGACGAGAAATTGAACATATTATTTCATGGAGATACAAATTTTAAAGACATGTCCAGCGATAGTTTCTTTTAGGGATTACATTAAAGTAATAGTAAAGGAAGATAAAAATTGAGAAACGTTTTTCCTTATAGAACCGTAAGAATCGATTCTCTAAACATATGACAGTTTATGATAAGTTAATTTTCTTTTTCCAGATTTATTATTTAAATATATAATAATGTAAAAAGAAAATGCTTAAAATATATTATTTTGAGCAATGATGAACTTTGCTGGCGATGTAGATGGTCTAATTAAGCGGAATGCGAGTTTAATGTGTTCAATTTTTTTTAAAAATAAATTCTATAAACGAAATCTATTATATTTATTATTTTATGTATAAACATCGATTCTTTAAGTCTGAAATCGTATATAAATTAGATTAATGGCCAAATGACACAGATTAGTTAAAAATTATTTTGAAATAGTTGAACTTAAATAAAGTTATAACGGTAATATGATATTATTTTCACAATTTCGCGAGGACATGATCCTACTTAAAACCACAAAAACAATTCAATATGATTAAAAATACAATATATTAATATATATAGAGCTGATAGCTAGTTCTAGCTAGGAGAAGTTTTATTTGAATTTATTAGATAATAATAATAATTGTAATAACTAGATTAATATCATAATTCTAATCGATCGGCTGATCCAAAAAGATGTTGACAATGTTCACACACGGTTCCAACACTTCCTTGTTCCATATCTTTCTCTGCATCTCAGCTGCATCTTCACCTTCTTTGGCTGCCCTAATTGCCTCTCGAAACGATGCTGTAGCATCCACCTTCTTTATGTCCCACCCGGCATTTCTCAACTTGTAATCTTCCTGATTTGATCCTTTGTGAGCTGAAACGTGTTTTCTTTGATCGATCTCACCGCCTTCTCATAAGCTTCCTTTCTCACAGGATCCCATTTCATTATCTCATTGTCCCCAAACTTGTACATTTTGAGATAGTCACCAAACTCTTGCACTCCTATAGCCTTCCATATCCCCAATGGCTCTTTTGGGGCCTTGCTAGCGCGAAGGAACTCAGCGATCTCCTCGAACATACCTGACTTCATCATGACATCCAAACGTAAGGAAAGATACTCGAATAGCACAGGCTGATCCACATCTATCCAAATGAAACAACAATCATATCTCAAATTGGAGCAGATTGAGCCCTTGTGATCAGAAAACGGATAGTTTTCAGGGTCATGAGATCAGTTTGCAAGGAGAGCGTAGATATAGGAGTTGGATCCACCGGCAAGTATTGGGAGCTTTTTACGTAGAGTAATCTCAGAGATGGCTTTAGCAGCCATAACGCGAAACTCTGCAGCTGTGACTTCTTCAGCCTCCGGGTGTAGTTTACCGAGAAGGTGATGTGGCACTCCACGTAGTTCCGCAATGGTTGATTGATTCGTGGTGATCTTCAAGCCATCATAGAACTGCATCTTGTCAGAGTTGATGATCTCGGCGTTGGAATGTAAAGCCAGATCAACCGGGAGTGATGACTTGCCGGAACCGGTGGCACCCATGATCAAAACCATATTGTCTTTACACTTCATTTTGTAAATTGAGATTGATATAAACACGAATAGACAAACAATGTTGCTAATATCACGTTTTGGTTACGCCATAGACACATATATATATAGCGTATGAATGTGTTTATGAATGAATATAAAGTACATAAATAATTTTAGTTCTATCTCTATAGTTTTAAATTGTTAGGGATTCTTTATTATTAATTGTTCATTCATTATTTTGTAAATTAATGACTTAATTAGCATTTTTGAAGATATTTTATCTAGATAAAAATGAAACTCTTTTATATTACTAATAAATAAACACATATCTATATATATAAAGTTAACTTTGCTCACTTCTCCTTCCTCCACATCAGCATCCACCTAATCAATTTTCTTTTATTTTTTTTGCATAAAAAAAATATTTTTAATATTCATTAATTGCATATTTATTAATTATAATTATAACAGTAAAAAATAAACAAAAAAGGAATTAATTAAAATTAATTAAATTTTAGAATAGTATAAACAATAATATATTTTTTAGTAAATTACAAAATTAATAACTATCTAAAAAATGAATTAAGTAAATTCAATGAAAATTTTAAAATAGTAAAAATAATACTATAAATTTGTTTTAGTAATAATATTGTTACTAAAATTATAACCAAAAAATGATTATATTCCAAAATTTAGAATGGGTTAATGGGTTTTAGAATGTAAGTAAAAATTTTAATGCATGGTGGAATAAAAAAAAAACAAGTTATGTAATTGTATTTATAAAAATCTAAACATGAAAATAAAATTGAAGTGAAACATTAGTTTCTAAGAAACACATACCATAAAGATTTATTATTAAATTTTACTTATAAGAAAGAAAATATTAATTACTTAACTTAAAAGTTTTGATCTAAAACAAAGGGGCATACTTTTTTTTGAGAAAACTATGAAAAAGAATTTTGAAGAAATAATCTATCTAAAAAACAAAATCAATGGTCAGGAAATATAGAAAAAAGAATATGCAAACCGTTACAAAAAGTGGCATGTGATCTGTGTAGCATATCTCATAAGGTGGAGATACAATTTTATAACATGATATAAAATATATGTAACAAATATAACCCAAAACATTGGAATTTTGTTCAAAACAAAAAAAAAACCTAAAATATTGGCAAAAACAACATATTTAAAGTATACTATATCTTTTTTTAGAAGACGAAGATGGGGTTACATCACAATATTAACATCTGCAAATAACATATGAGATTTTAGAAATATATGTAGCTTGGATTAATGAATAGATATTCATTGTGGGGTTTAAATGTTTCATCATTTAAGCATTTTTTACTTAGTCTGAAATTATATTATGACAGATGATGCATTTGGACAACCTCATTGTAGCGACATAGCAGTCAAACTATTCATGAAACTTTGTCTATTCACATTTAATGTTGGATATCAATATGTTTAAATGGTCTCTATAATTAGGTTAACGATCGACATTGACGTTAGAATTTTTAAAATTATGTTTTCATGGGATATGAATATGGAATGAACTCTTTTAAAGATAAAATGTCAAAAGATTGTCGACAATATTATTGCGACACCAAACAAAATATGTTATATATAGATTAGTAAAATAAGTACGGCATTTATATAGATTTATCTTTTAATCTTTAAATTATATTCATATTCAATGATTCTTTTTTTTCGTCAAAAGGTCATTTTATTCATTTAATCAATGTTTGGATGATACATAGTAGCAATGATTCTTACTGATAAAAAATTTAACTAAAATCCCACGTAAAATCGCAAATAGATATAACAAAGAAATATTATCTTAAAAATTATATATGTTGTATATCATTGAGTAAAGTAAGTTATATATTTATACTCAAAAGTTGGAATTATTATATTTGAGCTCAACAATTTCTGTTGATAAGAAATATTTTAAATTAAAATCCCGCGCGTGCGCGGGTGCAAATTCTAGTATAAATATAAATTATAGAGATTTGATCTGATAATATCTTTTCACACATGTCCCAAAAAAAATAATAACTCAATGATATTAAAAGACATGCATGCAAAGGGGTCACTCAGTCAAAAGTAGATACGTTGATACAAAAAAAGTTAATATCTGAATCTATGTTTACATTATTATATATTTTATAATTAATCATAATTTTTAGGGTGTACTCTATGGCCCTGATTGGTAACGACTGTTACTTGTGACTATAGATGCTTTGACTGTAACGACTTTGTTGTAGAGACTTTTGCTTTAGAAACTTTAACTGTTAAAATTTTAATGGCTGTTATGTTTTCATAAATATAAATTATGCTAAGAATAAATTTATGTAGTAACATAATAAATTTTATTTAAAAAATAAAAATTTTAAAATTAAAAGACAAGAACTCATAAAAAATGAATAGATAAATATTTTCAACAAATTAAAAAATATAAAGATATGACATAATTGATTATGTGTTATAATTGTTTTTGATGCAAAAATAATTATGAAAAATGGATCTCAAAATAACAGAAATAAAAAATTTATTTTTAATGAATTATAATATATTTATGATAAATTATACATAGATTGAAAATGAATGTTTTAATCGTCATGGATAATAAGAAAGAAAAAAATAACAACAGTTGTATTATTATTTATTTTTTTACAGCAAAAAAAGTCTCATATTTGTGACTTAAAAAATTTGTACGTACAAAATAAAAAAGTGGGCAGTTAAACTTTTAAGACTTTTAAAATTAATAAAACAGTAAAAGCATGATTGGTAAAATTTTGGCTTTTAAGACTTTAAATTAATTTTAAAGTCTTAAAAATATCTCCCAATCAGAGCCTATATCTATAGAAAAAGAAAAAAAAAATTGACGCAGGCAGAGCACAATTGTAGTAACCCTAAATTCTCTCATCCGTAGCTTTCGGACGAAACCATGTGTGATCGTGATCATCCGCAGCCATCCGACGAAACGATATTCGATTGCGACGAAGCCACGTATAAGAGCCTCTATCCGCTGATTTTTTACAAGGGTAAGATCGATCTCTAGCTATATGCATCTGATTGGTTCTAATTTATTCGTAATTTGTATAATCGTTGTCTGTTTGCGTAGATGGTAAGACGTGTGTGTTTTGGGATGTGGAGGATTACCCAATCCCAGATGGTCCCGATCCTGCTTCGATTTACCAAAGTATGAAAGAGGCTGTAAAGAAGCATGGTTGTGATGCGGAGGTGACGATTCATGCTTATGCTGATAATAATACGGTTTCCGATGACTTGACACGTCAATTTTTGGATGCTGGATTCGAATTCGAAGTCTTTACCGAAGGTAAGAATTCCATTATTTCTCAATTAGTTAGGCTCTTTATCTGTTACATATATAATATATGTATGTATCTGTAAATCTAAAGATCTACGTTGTTGATATGCATATTTACCTGCTTTGCAGAGTGTAAATATGCGAGACATTGCGCCATGTTTTGTGACGTTATGTTGTGGACACTGGAAAACCCGACACCATCAAATGTGATTGTGCTCGCAAACATAATCGAAGACGACTTCGGTTATGGTATCGGATTTTTGTCTACCGTCTGGTCATATGGTGTTCTCTTATCCCAACCTAAGCGAAAATGGTTTTTGCCTATTGGAAGCGCACCCTCGTTTTTGACAAGCATATTTGATGGAGGAGAGGAGATATTAGCGGAAGCTCACAAGACAATATTATAAGCGGAAGCTAAGCTAGCGGATACTCTGCCTGATTCCGAGTAGTAACTTTTTGTATATCTATCTATCTCAATAGGGATGTAGGATGTTCTATGTTATTGTCTTGGTGCTTAATATATATATATATAGTTAGAGATGTCAAGCTTTTGGATGTGACGAGGGTTGAAAACGTTTTTATTATTGTCTTTCTATAATACCGATGTGGGTTTGGACATCTTTACTGTTGTTGTACTTGTGCTCTGGTAATGATAGGCGTTGAGTAAACAATACAGACAAAAATAAGGAGTAAGCAAGAAAGCAAGCATCATTCATATATGGATACAAAAAGCATAAATAGATGGTGATGAACAAAGGTTATACATACTAATGATAAGTAGCAAATAAAAAAGGGATTTGTCAAATAAATACAGACAGGCCGATGATACAAGTTAAGCTTTGTCTTCAGGGGTACGGGCAGTTCTAAGGCGAGCGAGAAGATGTGAGAATCCCGTAAGGTTTTGGTGGCTCTGCGAGGGTAATTGCCAAGGCAGATGCAGTTTCAGGGTTAATGAGAGACTCAAAGTTTGTTGCGACAACGTACAAACCTTTGTTTTCTAAAGCTTGACAAAATCTGCAGAATCTGGGGTCTTGTTCAATCTTGTCATAATTTTCTGACAGTATCAGAAAATTTGTATTATGTGGAGCCTTCAAGTTGAATGACCAGAAAGTAATATCCCTTNCTTTACCGAAGGTAAGAATTCCATTATTTCTCAATTAGTTAGGCTCTTTATCTGTTACATATATAATATATGTATGTATCTGTAAATCTAAAGATCTACGTTGTTGATATGCATATTTACCTGCTTTGCAGAGTGTAAATATGCGAGACATTGCGCCATGTTTTGTGACGTTATGTTGTGGACACTGGAAAACCCGACACCATCAAATGTGATTGTGCTCGCAAACATAATCGAAGACGACTTCGGTTATGGTATCGGATTTTTGTCTACCGTCTGGTCATATGGTGTTCTCTTATCCCAACCTAAGCGAAAATGGTTTTTGCCTATTGGAAGCGCACCCTCGTTTTTGACAAGCATATTTGATGGAGGAGAGGAGATATTAGCGGAAGCTCACAAGACAATATTATAAGCGGAAGCTAAGCTAGCGGATACTCTGCCTGATTCCGAGTAGTAACTTTTTGTATATCTATCTATCTCAATAGGGATGTAGGATGTTCTATGTTATTGTCTTGGTGCTTAATATATATATATATAGTTAGAGATGTCAAGCTTTTGGATGTGACGAGGGTTGAAAACGTTTTTATTATTGTCTTTCTATAATACCGATGTGGGTTTGGACATCTTTACTGTTGTTGTACTTGTGCTCTGGTAATGATAGGCGTTGAGTAAACAATACAGACAAAAATAAGGAGTAAGCAAGAAAGCAAGCATCATTCATATATGGATACAAAAAGCATAAATAGATGGTGATGAACAAAGGTTATACATACTAATGATAAGTAGCAAATAAAAAAGGGATTTGTCAAATAAATACAGACAGGCCGATGATACAAGTTAAGCTTTGTCTTCAGGGGTACGGGCAGTTCTAAGGCGAGCGAGAAGATGTGAGAATCCCGTAAGGTTTTGGTGGCTCTGCGAGGGTAATTGCCAAGGCAGATGCAGTTTCAGGGTTAATGAGAGACTCAAAGTTTGTTGCGACAACGTACAAACCTTTGTTTTCTAAAGCTTGACAAAATCTGCAGAATCTGGGGTCTTGTTCAATCTTGTCATAATTTTCTGACAGTATCAGAAAATTTGTATTATGTGGAGCCTTCAAGTTGAATGACCAGAAAGTAATATCCCTTATAATCCTGCGCAATCCGGCATGTGCATCCCCTGCCAAAAAAAAAAAAAAGTATCAATAGAGATTACTTTACTTACAGATGAATAGAATCATCATCGAGAGAGGGTTTTATTATATGAGTTAAGAGGACAATTATTAGGGAATTGATTGATCACCTTTGTAGAGAATGACTTGAAATCCGGCTTCCCAAAGTTTGTCGAACATTCCTTGCAACCATGTATTCTCAGCAGCACCGAAAATCCAGACGGACACGACCCCCCCCCTCCTTATAATACCATTCTTGCTAAGAGCTGATTTGATTTGGTCGTGGATAAAAAAAGGATCGAAACTTTCAGGGACTGAGTAACTATCAATCTCCCATACGACTAGTGTTTGACGCACTCTAGGTCTACGAGGTCCAGGTCCTAACAAAAGAAGAATTAAACAACAATTTACGAACAAAAATCAAAGGATCGCTATGAATCAAAAATTATATCTAATCCAAATCGATCATAGACAAAATATACTACCAAAAAACTATATATGAAATTATCTTACCGACGATGGTCACAGGGGGCAATTTTGACATGGTTTCGGATCGATGGCTGATGACTGTTTGTGAATTTAGGGTTACAACCAGAGAGATGTCAAGTTTTTTGGGCGGTTATATTTTGGGCTCAATGGTCTTTAGCCAAACTGACCCATTTATATATTTTTATCATTCTATAACGGTTTACAACCATTAGTGGGTTTTTCTGAATTCTTTTTTGGTTTGGTAAACCAAAACAAACCTAGGAAGCTATTAAGAACGTGTTGGTATGGTTTTCTTGAGCTGCGGTTCAGAACCATGCTTATCATTTGTTATACTCCTGTTTGATGTGTTCATTTTTCCTTCTTGCATGTGGTAGCATAGTACTACGTTCTACTTTCTGTTGATTTTCGAATTTTAGATTTTGTGTCATGGCCTACTAGTGCCAGGCCCAGCCCAATAAGATCCTATATATATCAAGATAGACGCAAACACACAATTTTAGTAACTCCAGTAATTCACAAAAGTCTCTCTCTCATCCGCAGCCCTCCGACGAAACTATGTCCAATCTCGACGAAGCCACTTATAAGAACCTTTATCCGCTGAGGTTTTACAAGGGTAATAAGATCTCTAAGCTATATATATGTGCCTAACTGAAATCTAATTTATTCGTAATTAGTATAATCGTTGTCTGTTTGCGTAGATGGTAAGACGCGTGTGTTTTGGGATGTGGAGGATTACCCAATCCCAGATGGTCTCGATCCTGCTTCGATTTACCAAAGAATGAAAGAAGCTGTAAAGAAGCATGGTTGTGATGCGGAGGTGACGATTCATGCTTATGCTGAAAATAATACATTCTCGGATGAACTGCGTCGTCAATTTTGTGATGCTGGATTCAAAGTCGAAGTCTTTACCGAAGGTCAATTTCTTTTAATTAAATACTATTTTTTTTTTTTCTGTAGATGTAAGATCTTTGTTGTTGTTGAAATACTTACCGTACGTTACTTTTTAGCAGGGGATAAATATGTGAGACATTGCGCCATGTATGCTGACGTTATGATTTGGACACTGGAAAACCCTAAACCATCAAATCTGGTTGTGCTCGCAAACATAATGGAAGACGACTTCGGTTATATATAGAACATCCTAAACCATCAAATCTGGTTCTATGTTATTGTCTTGGTGCTGATATATATATTATTGTCTAGCTATATATAGAACATCCTACATCGTTCATATAGGAGTAAACCGAGTAAACGATAAAGACAAAGATAAAGGAGTAAGCAAGCATCATTCATATATGGGATACAAAAGCGTTCATATAGATAGTGACACATATAGATGATCCAAGTTAAGATTTGTCTACTAATTTGGTCGTGCACCAACTCTAAAAGTGGGTCGATATTTTTCGATATCTTCAGGGGTAGGGGTAGGGGCAGTTCTAGGGCAAGCGTGAATTTTTGGGAATCCGCAAGCTTCAAAAGTCCTCTCGTCGTAAGTTGCGTGAGCTATCTTAAGAGTCTCGTTGTCACTTGCGTATTCATAGTAAGCTATGGGGGAATAACCTCGTCGTGGGTGCTCTTCCAAGGTTTCATTGTCCCAGAATGACTGAATGTGCTGTGTGTAAACGCGGACACCTTTGTTTGTCATAGCTCGACGAAAGCGGCAGAATCTGGGGTCTTGATCCATGCCCAGGTCATCTGAGACCATCACCAAATCTTCTGGAGCATACAAGCGGAATGACCAGAAAACAAGGTCCGACATAACCCTGTTAAGGGTGGTACGGTTATCCCCTGCAAATAGTACACCCATAGATATATTACCTTAGTTACAGCAGATTATAGAAAGATTCATCATCGAGATGGAGAAAGAGGGAGAGTGTTTATTATATATATACACACACATATACATATAATATGAGTCAAGAGAAGAAGGAATTGATGATCACCTTTGAAGAGATGGACTATAATTCCGGCTTCCCAAAGTTCGTCTTCCATTTCATTCAACCATCTATTCTCAGCAGCACCGAATATCCAGATGGGCAACATCCCCTGTTTGAAGGGATCCTTAAAAAGCTGATTTGATTTGCCACAGATCGAGACCTTCAGGGAATGAGTAATCATCATCAATTACCCATACGAGTAATGTGTCATGCACTGCACCTGATCATCAGGTTTTTAACAAAAGAAGAATTAAACAACAAATTTTACGAACAAAAATCAACATCTTCAAGAATATCAAAAATTAGACCTAATAATCCAATTCGATCATAGACAAAAAAATATACTTCCAAAAACACTATATATATGAAAGATGGATAGATATAGAGATCCAAAATCATATATATCATTAAACAATTATTTTGGAGAAATCATCTTACCGCGGATGCCGAAAGGGTAGCTGCTGGACATGGTTTCCGCCGTACGAAATTCTCAAGAAAACCAAAATCAGACACGCTAGCTTTTCGTTGAAACGCTCGGCTTTATAGGGGCGCGCGGTGGCTGATGAGGGGACTTTGTGAATTAAGTAGGGTTTACAGCCAAAAGTTTTTGGGCGGTTAAATTTTCGGCTCATATGGTCCTTTAACCAAAACTGACCCATTATAATTTTTTTTTTTTTAATCATTAATAATCTGTACCGTGTTAATAGGTTTTCTGAATTTATATGTATTGTAATTTGTACACCAAAGTTAGATCATTAAAAGTTAATGAGTTACGTCTAATTAACATGACCTTTCCCAAAATAAATATTAACTCTCTTAAATTATAATTTAAAAGTCTAACCCAATAGATATATTAGCCCAATAAAACTCATTATTTTCTTATATTTTTCTTTCATCCGGAGAATGGTTGAATACCACTATGCTTTTATTGAATACTAGGTGTTTACAGTATAGTTTGGTAAAGCCAGAATTTGTAGTCGTCAGTTGGATCAGAACGAGTTTCTACATCCAAACGCGAACTTCCTACCAAAATGTTGAAGTTTAATTGTCGCTTGATCTTGCAAGCATCTGAGAGGGGCGGATAAACTTCACAACAGCGATCCAAACTCAACTCAATAGCTCTTAAACATCGGCAAAATCAAAAGCCAAAGCTGAAGAATATATGTTTGATGTTTCTGTAGGAAGGTATTAAACTTTAATTTGTATGCGCTTAATTTGGTGGAGCAGGGGCTGCCCAGCCTGCCCTGGCTTTAGAGGAGGGACATAGTTACGGGCGGCTGGTCTGTAAGTCGAGGTTAACTTTGCTTTTTTACAAAGATACCCAATACCTAACCGTTTATGTAATATTGAAGGTCAATAATGAATATAGAGATCTGACTATGCTAACGTATAGGCCATAATATGCGGCAAAATAAAAATGTCGAGTACATGTAAAACTAAATCGCTACTAAAAAGAATGTCCACAGTTAGCCACAAGATCAACTAATAAAGTTTCTCAGACTAGGGCCATATTATGCCATTGCCCATTGGTTCCAATTTTTTTTTTAATGCTATATATACTATAGACAGAGATGTGACGGCGGGAAGGCACACTATACTCAGGTTGACCAAAGTTACCAAACATACTATTGGTAATTAATTAAGTACAGTTTCTTGTTCTAGACCCGGAGTCGTTTTTTGCTCTAAGATTCAAATCGATGTAAGATATTTTTGTAAGAGATGCAAAACTTGACCACATATTTTCACAAACTGAATTACTAATTTATCATAACACAGTTTGTATGTATATATGTGTATGCATGTTAATTAATTAATTTCCACTTGTATTGTGAACAAAATAAAAAGCAAAAAAAATGACACCAGCTCGGTTTAACATCCATCAGACGCGAAGGCGAATGTTCTCATCGTCGTCGTCAACGGCATCGGCGGCTCCAGCTGCAAGATCGATGAGTTTCTCCATCTGCACATTCATTTCCTTGAGTGTGGTTGAAGCCTTGTCACTGTTTTTCCCAACCAATTCATTCACGAGCCTCATGTGGTCGCTTGAAGCCCTGACGTCGTAGTCAGCTGTGTCCGGGGATGTCTTGAGCTTCACATTTGCGCTCTTGAGAGCAGCCGCGACGGCCACGTAGGCCTTGTGGCATTCCGTAAACGCAACCTTCACCGTTGGGTCTTTCTTCGCATTCTCGTCCACGAAAATGGCTGTCTTCTCTGCGTGGGAAATGGCCAAGTTAAGCACAGCCTCCGCCAATGGAACCTGTCGGAGAGATAATTTTTAAGCATTTTTATTAGCGGAAACTTGTAATGATCATTCCCATTTAAGATTGAGATGTCACAAGATCCAAAAATAAATAAAGTTTACAATAAAATGAAAAAACATAGAAGTACCAGGCCAATGGGAGCAGCTGTAGGAGGATTACTAGTCAAAGTTTTAACACAGTAAGCTTGGTCATGGGAACGATCGCAGATAGCGTCAATGTATTTCATGTGAGGGGAGGCTGAAGCTGGAGACAAGAATAGTTGCAAAGTAATTGCCGCCGCAGCGAAGGTGGACAGAACGGAGGACGTTGCCATTTTTCTAAGCGTCGGAAAGATGTCTTAGCTAAACTCAAGTTTCCGGTTGTTATTCAGTTTTATGATGTTTGGCTTTATTTATATGTACACTCAGGGTGTCATATAATTAGGGCTGGATAACTTTAGGATGTGCTATGTTATAATTGGTATCAAGTAAAGTTAAATTTACTAAAATTTTGCTTATATTTGCTAAATTTGGAAAGCCTATGTTAATAGTTGGTGGTTGTACAATTTTAGTCAAAGACAACGTCCATTGTTTATCATCTTTCTTTGTTTAGAAACTGGGATACGTAGTATTGAGGAATATAGAAGAGCCTAAAAAGAAGAAGATAAATTTGGCTAAATATTATCGCCATTAATTGGGTGGGATTGTCTTTTTGAATTTCATTCGCTCTTTATTCGTGTTTTAGATTAAAATAAACCGTAGAAATATAGTTATTTTGGTCATATTACAAAATGCTACAAAATTATTGTTTGATTTGATAGTTGGTGCTAATTGCATGTACAAGACAACAAGACGATGTTAACTTGGATTTTGGCTTGAGTTTTAAAAGATAGATGGTTGTGCATTTTCTTCAAAAAAATTGCAATAATGTTGTTCATCATTTAGCAAAGTCTGGTTGTAATTCAAATATTTTATACTCATAGTGTTTTTTACTTCCACTTTCAAACCAATTGTATAACGATTATCTTCATTCGTTAATGTAACTCATTTTCGCTAGAAATAAGATGATTGTGCATTTAATGTTTTTACTTTTATTAATTAAACATTGCCAATAGTACATGTAGAGAGATGTTGTAATGTATGATAAATCACACCAATTAAAAATTCTTAATTCTGAATATTGTATATCATGTATTATTATTTTAACTCCAACCTATCTATATTTCTACATATACATTCATCAACATAATAATTTTTACTATATATATACATACGCATTTATCAATATGACTTATTAACATATAATTTGTATTTATCCCATCAAAACTTATTTACATGATAATTGAATATTATCATTATACTTAACATTTTTCATAATCCCTTTGTTTATTCAAGTTAATGAATATTCTCATTATCATGTATTATATTTTCAACTATCAACCTATCTATATTTCTACATACATTTATCAACATAATAATTTGTACTATATACTTATACGTTTATCAACATAATTTATCAAAAAATTTTATTTAAACATTTGAAATATTTGAATATTTTGGTTGAATATTATGTTTAAACCTCTTCAATTCAATTTTACAATCATTTGAAATGTATGGTTCGACTTCCACCCGTAAGAGAGTGTATATTGTTACTTTTTCATTAATAACAGTTGAATTTGTGGATCTCTTCTGGGATATCAATACATCACCGCTACATTATCCTTTTGATAAATAGTGGTGAATATTGAAAGTGCTTTAAGACAAGTGCATGAAAATAATCCAAATACTCATATATATACCGCTTGTCATAGAATAAAATTATATGTGGAGATGTTGTTAAGAATTTGAGTGAATGTTAGAATTCAACTTCGACTACAAGGTTTCATAATGAAATATGCATAAGAGAGGTTTGACTTTTTTTCAAACGACATTTTAAACCTATCAATAGAAACTCATTTTATTGTGTCGGCAATCATTGGCAATTTGGCTCCAGACTCTAGAAATATTTTTCTAGTTACAAGTGATTTTGATTTTGCATATTATTTGGAAAAATTCTATAATCATGGCTATACAATCCTTTTAGCATGCATGGTTGCATTCCAAGTTTCAAACGTTACGCAAACAATACACACAATTCATGGGTATGAGAAAGAATGCAAGACTTTGGTGGTGGTTTGCTTAAGTAATTGAAATTCATTAAGCACTGAAGTAAGTGGTTGTTTTTGGAGGTGTGATTTTTAAATCTATATACAATTGTAAATTATGGAAATCAAAACATATGAATTTTGAAATAACATGTTTTATCATTGGATTTGAATCTTTTTATTTTACACTTTCAAATTCATTCAAATCCACTTAAAACATAATATGGATTTTGAAATCCAAAAACAAATCATGAAATGAATAACATGAGATTTTCACAAAAATTTGTAAATTATATAACCAATAACACATAATTTTGATAAGTATTTTAAAATCAATTATTGAATAACACATGATTTTTGTTTATATTTCTAAATTCATTAAAATCATATAACCAATAAACCCAATTAGAGGCGAAGGAAGTGGTATGAAGACCTGAATATTTCTATAATTTTTTATGTATTTTCTAGTTTTCATGAAATTTCCCTATTTCTATGTCCTGTTCAATTAATTTCATGTAATTTCTTTCTTATATAGTTATTTTTGGTTGGTTGACCAAAAAAAAAAAAATAGTTATTTTGGTCATATTACAAAAAGCTACAAAATTATTGTTTGATTTGATAGTTCCTTTTATCCCATTTCTAATTGCATGTACGAGAATGCTAATTGCATTTACGAGAAGATGATAACATGGATTTTAGCTAGAGCATGACAATTTTAAAAGGTAGGATATTATAGGGGACGCAAATACAGAACGTAATATTCACATAATATCAAGAAAATAGCACAATACACATTAAGAAAACGAAAAGAAGACAGAGCTACTACTCTTGGTATTGTATATACTCAAGATTACATGAACTGATTCGCAAATCCCCAATACCAAATCACATCTACCAACTTCTGTCCTAATAGAGACCCCCTCCCCTAAGTCTTTGAAACAATCAAAACAAAGTAAGATAAACTCATCCTCTTCCTTCCTTCGCTGTTGTGAAGCTTCGGCTTTCCCTCACATCTGATGTTGATATATCCCAGCTCCCACTTCTTCTTCCCCAGCTTCCATGCCTTGTTTCTGTCCTTATCGAGCCTGCTCTCTCATGGTCTATGTCCAAAGTGTGATGAGGCTGATCGTTGGTGGCCTCTTCTGCATTACAACGCTGTGAGAGATTCATCAGATCGTCCCCAATGTCTAGATCGTCTTCTACTTTCTGTCGTCGGGTCCCATTTTCCTCATCTGCTTCAGCTGATTCCCTGGTTGTGTTAGGCAGAGTTACAACTCTTGGAGGTTCTTCTTCTATGAAGGCTCTAAAGTTGTTCCTCGAGGGCTTCACCTTCGAGCAAAATACCTCCAAGAAATTGTTTGCACAGCCACGGTTATAGACAATGCTTCTGCTGCTTGATCTGTACTTGAAACTCTCATAGGTTGTCTGCAAAACTTGCACGGTATCGCCATAAGTTGATTCACAACATGCATATGATACTATTATCAGAAGAAAAAGTCCAATGATTCTAACTAGAAAACAAAATTCTGAAACAATAGGGGACCAACTAACCATGTTTGTACTTATGAGGTACAAGTGAAACGCTGTGAGTCCTCCAACAAACCACAGGGCAATAAAGCAATATATCATCAGAGCAACTGACCATGGTGAAGCCTTCATTGCCCTCCACACAGTTCCGTGTTGATTATCCATCAGAATCTTGATGTAGAAAGCCGACATCGAGAACACATAGATGCAAAGAAGTGTTGACGAAGAAACAAACATAAAGAAATACCTATAGTTTCTCTGCCAATGGACACAAATTTCTAAGTCAGAGTCTACCCACGTAACAAAACAAGATTGCCCAATCAGCAGAACAAACAGATCTTGGCCTTTTTCAGATAGGAGAAAAGAAACCTCGGCCATAAATTTTGTTTTTATGAAGTTTATCCTTTTTAAAAGTCAATATGCTTTTGAATGAGCGTACCTGTCCAATACATTGGCCCACCCAGGGGCAATGATGATCAAAGCGCTCAACACAGTTGTTGCAGATGGAACAATGAGAGCAACGAGGAGGCCTGTAAAGCATGCATGTATCACAGTATTTCACTCTAACAGAAACACCATTAACCATGACTTCTTTGGTCCTAGGAATTTGAACACTTGGTGTTTGTCTTCCATCAGCTGATATAGTTGTCTCATAGCGTAGTTCTTCCTCTGGTGGGTGCAAATTTCGTGGAACTATACCAGGATCTCGTGCAGATGTGAAGGAGAGGAGGATCAATACCTATCAAAACCAACTAGGCGATTCAGCAAAGGAAAAAAAAAAGTAAAAAGTCTGAATGCCACGCAACATATTAAGCTACATGATTTGCCGGGTAGTCAAGTCATTTATCAGGTTATATATATTTGTAACTAAGCAGGGTCCATAGCAGCGAATTAAACTCTGATGCTTTGTAAACATAACATCTAACCACCAAAAAACAGCTGACAAATGTTGATGATAAACCAATTAAACAGAAAGAAACAAATGTAAATAAATAGGAGTATGAGATGGGCATCGAAGAAGACTAGACTTACATAAATAGTGAATAGAATTGCTACCACCAAGATAGCATATCCTGCATTGTAGGAAGAAAACTCATGGCGAAGATGTCTTGCCACAAATACACAGAACAAAGCAACTGGAACTATGATCAGTAGCAAGGTAGCAGGCAGTGACCTAGCATCTGGTCCAAATATCAATCTCCCACCAAGGATGAATTTCTACAAAAAGGAGAAAGGAGAGAGCAAATCAAGATAATATAGACCATTCATTTAATGGTCTTACCTAGTTTAAAACATGTACAGAGTCAAGGCATTCAAAACCAAAGGATTGATTAATAAGATAATGCTAAAATCAAAATGCAGTGTATACAAATTCAACAAGAATCTCAGCCCCCTTTAAACCATCAAACCAACATACACAGCTTATGAATCCCATAAACCACTAATTATGTAATGTAAGGTCATTCAAAAATGGTTGTGATTTGTGAACCCACCAAGCCCTTACAGCTTTTCGCATCTGCAACATTAGTTTACACGTACCAAAGCGAACCAATCAGTGATATTTCGTAATCCTCAAAAAACAAAAACAAAAAACCTAATTTCCAATTAAAATTGCTCAAAACAAAAGAGAGCAAAATAAACCAAAACCTACCAAAAAACAAAATTCAGAGAACCTAATATCATAATCCGAGACTCAATCGCTCAATGATAAAAGAAAGAAAAAGACTTACATTGCTTCCTTTCCAGGCTTCGAATACCCGTTTTGTCATGGAGAGAAGAAGAAGAAAAAAAAAAAGCAAAACAGAATCAGAAACTCCTAATTCGAGGAGGATTAAGCTGTATAAATGTCTCTCTCTCTCTCTCTCTCCCGCCGTGTTCTATTTCATTTCAAAAGTCTTGCAGAGCCAAATCGCCCTCCGGCGGAAAGAAGAGGGTTTTTAATCCCGATTTGAGGAAAGCCCTAATAGTTAACCAGAGAGATCGCTAGCAAAACCCTAAAAAAAGGATTGGATTTATTATAAAAGGCTCGCGAGCGACTTTCTGGTCTGACCCTCCTCCTCCTCCTCTCTCTATGGGATGATGGGGAGAAAGAACGAAAACGATTTGTTTTTTTCTTCTTCTTCTTCTCTTTACGTTTTTTTTTTTTTGTGCTCTCCCTTTCTATTGGTTTTAATGACGTCATCATCATGTTTATCTTCTAATAAAACCACAAAAATTAAAATTATCAAAATTTTCTGCGCGTTTTGTGTCAGATTCATTCCTCGTGCAAATTAACTATACAAATTTCTCTAAATTTAATCTTTTATTTTATTTTTTGTTTGGATTTAAGAGAACTACATACAATACTTTTATTTATTGACATTTTATGAAAAAAGTAAAATAAATACCATTTATCTGTAATTGACTCTCAACTACCATTGATTTGATTGGAGATAGATTAGTCTGACTAATTGTAATTGAATTGTTTGAACCATTTGGTAATTGTTCCTTCTTAATGAGACAAATGATTTTTTAGATGTTTGTATATAACTTATCCTTTTTATTTTAAAAAGAAAAATTTCTTATGTGAAATCTACTATAGTTTAGATTTGAAATTGTAAAATGTTTGATGTACAATTCGTAATGACATTTGTTTATTCTAGGAGGTAAATGGTTTTTTAGAAATGAGGGTATTCTTAGGCAGTGAGTGGTGACATGAAAATGCGGAATTGAGAAGCCAAAAACATTAAATACGCATATTGTTACCAATCACCAAAAAGTAGAAGGAAACTGCGGTTTTAGAAAAAAAAGAGACACGTAAGTTTTGCGGTTTTTTATGCTGTATAATACAAGTAGACCGCAGTTCAGATAACAACCCTCCATTATGCAGTGGTTTTGTGCAAATACGCCTATGTCCACTGTATAATTTTTTTTTTAAATTTTGTGCAAATACGGTTTATCTGAACTGTATAATTTAGATAACAACCCTTCACAAATGCGGTTTTGTGCAAATACGCATTACTAAATTTTGTCCCGGAATAACCGCGGATTTAGTAGTACGGGACAAAAATTTTGCTAGTGCGGTACGGTTCAACTGCGGTACGGTTCAACTGCGGTACGTGCGGGACAAATGTATTTGCGGGACAAGTGCGGTTATTCCAAAATAAGTGGTACAAAATAATGTTTGATTGGTGAAATATAATTTGCGGTACGGACTTTTAATATTAAGTATTATTAACTAGTATAATTCTATAGGTTTATTTTTTTATATTAGTTAATAAATATCTTTATACATATACAAACCAAATGTTATATAATAGTGTTTAAAAAATGTTACATGTTAGTGAGAGAGTGAGAAGTATTGGGACTAGAGAGGAAAGTAAAAAAAAAATATATGTGTTTTATTTTTTATTTTTGCTTTTCTATATTTGTATTAGATATAAATTATTTAAATATTGAAAAGGAAGTAAAAAGCTAGATTATTTTCTGTGGTTTCAAAAACCGCTGGGTAAACACTATGGATTTTGCCACCATATATTTTGCTGAACAAAACCGCAAAACTTTTTTTTTTTTTTTTTAGAAAAACGCTTATATGTTTTAAAAAACTTGAATGGTGACCATAGTGCGTTTTTTACAAAAATAAGTTGAAAACCGCCTTTTAATTTAACATGTTAGACTTTTGTAGATGAATTCTCAATTTTAAAACATATTTATAGCTGTCAAATTGGTCCGTTTGTATGTGAGTTATATATCGGTCAAAATCATTACAGACGAATCATGAATCATTGCCAAACAAAAACAAATCATTACTGAAGGAAACAACTAACCCACTAACCAAATGAGTGTTTTCTATAGATTAATATTTTGTGTCTTGTTTGTCCTCTAAATATCAAATTTGTATTTTGGGAGTCTCGCAAACTATACTACTCCGAATCAACAAATCAAACTCAACATTTCATCCCAAACACATACAAATTAAACTCAACATTTCATCCCAAACACATATCATACTACAGACGAGATGGTTTGAAGTGCTAGTTTTGTTTTTTTCAACTAAAAAGAGTGGTAGTTGATTGATTCTGAACAGAAAAGAAAACAGAACATCTTAAAATGGCGGGCCATGCGAAGCAAACTAGAATATGATGCCACCCATAATGGTATCTCTCTATTGAGACAATATAGTATTATAGTACATAAGTATAGTCGTCATAGAAGAAGAGTGAGTGATAAAGCTTGTGAGAATCCTAATCTAAGCAGGGCCGTTCGCTCCCACCAAAGGACAAAAATCTCTTTCCGCAACTCATCTCTGTTCATTGGTTTCTCCCAAATATCAATCAAATCGGAATAAACTAAACGGATCCCTCTAATATAAATAATAAAGCTCCACCCTTTCTCTCTCTCTCCATTGTAGACTCTCTCTCTCTCTCTTCCCTCGTAAACATCGCTGTCTCTCTAAGATGGCCTCTCTCTCAGGCCTCTACTCTTCTTCCCCATCTCTCAAACCTTCCAAAAACCTCTCCTTTAAAGCATTGCCGCCGGCGCAATCCCGTGATTCCTTCTCTTTCCCACATACCTCCAAACCCACCACCAACCTACCGTTGACTCTCTCCTCGGCTCGTTCCTTGGCGCGCGACATTTCTCACTCGGATTATGCGAAGAAGAAAGAGCTTGTGAAAGATCCGGATGCGTTGTGGAAGCGATACCTCGATTGGTTTTATCAGCAGAAAGACCTCGGTCTGTATCTCGATGTCAGTCGGGTCGGGTTTACCGACGAGTTTGTGGCCGAGATGGAGCCCCGGTTTCAGGCTGCGTTTAAGGCTATGGAGGATCTTGAAAAAGGGTCTATTGCGAATCCAGATGAAGGAAGGATGGTTGGACATTACTGGCTTAGAGACTCTACGCTCGCACCTAAACCCACTTTGAAGACCTTGATCGAGAATACACTTAATTCTATCTGCTCTTTCTCCGACGACATCATCTCTGGCAAGGTTTAGTATTCGATCCCACCTTGTTTTGGTATTCTGATCATTTGTGATTGGCCTCAGTCTGTACCATAGCTGATCTTGGAAAAAAAATATTTCTTTGCAGAGTGTCTTGTTTAGCTCTACTTCTGAATCTTGTTTGCTTGCGAGACCTACTCTAATTTGTTTCTACACTGCAGATAAAGCCACCAACTTCTCCTGAGGGTCGTTTTACTCAGATACTTTCTGTAGGCATTGGAGGTTCGGCTCTTGGACCTCAATTTGTTGCTGAGGCCTTGGCTCCTGATAATCCTCCCTTGAAGGTATCTCACACTGTTCTAATTCTAGTCAACATTGCATTCCCTTGTGTAAGGATCTATTGTCTTAGATTTTTCTGATCCAAAGTGTCTAATTTGCTGTGTGGTTTTGTTGTGCTTTTATGGTGTTGATAGATAAGATTCATCGACAACACCGACCCTGCTGGAATAGATCATCAGGTTGCACAACTTGGGGCAGAGCTTGCCACGACTTTAGTGATTGTTATCTCAAAGGTGTGTACTATATACCGTTGTTTTATATGATGGTTGGTCTTGATATTGGCGAGCATGACTTAGTATTTTACGTGTTTCTCAGAGTGGAGGTACTCCTGAAACTAGAAATGGACTTTTGGAAGTGCAGAAAGCATTCCGTGACGCTGGTCTGAATTTCTCAAAACAGGTGTTAATCTCAGGTTTTTGTTTCCGCTTATATTCTGAAATCCATGTCTCCATGAATATGGGAAGAATGCTGTTTATAAAATCCTAACTGGTTTAGACAGCTAAAAGTAATCTTATATAAGTGGAACCAGTAATTTGTCTCAGTTACAACATAGTTGCTTTCCATGGATCATTAGGCACCTTCAGATATATTGCATATGATTTAGCTTCAACTTCTGCCCAACTGTAGTTTCTCAGCAGCAATTTCCCGGTGTATGCATATGCAGGGTGTTGCAATAACCCAAGAAAACTCGTTGCTGGATAATACAGCCAGAATTGAAGGTTGGCTAGCTAGATTTCCTATGTACGACTGGGTGGGTGGAAGAACATCAATAATGTCTGCAGTTGGTTTGCTTCCAGCAGCACTACAGGTAATTAGTCCATAAGCTTAAACTTAGTATGATCACTCATTGCTTTTATGTATGCTAATGCACTGACATCATATAGGGGATTAATATTAGAGAGATGCTTACCGGTGCCAAAATAATGGATGAGGCGACTAGAACAACTTCAGTAAGTCTTACTTGTTGCAGCTTGTTTTAAAACTACCACTTCTTGTCTTGTTGAAGATGAATTTACTTACCAGGGTTTTAGTAGAATGTTATATCACAAGGTTGGTTTCCTAACTCATACACTTTAGATAATAACCATGACTCACTCTACCCTATGGATTTCTTTCTTCTTTCAGATAAAAAATAACCCTGCAGCTCTCTTAGCTATGTGTTGGTACTGGGCTTCAGATGGTGTTGGCTCCAAGGTACTTTCCCTCAACTTTTTCGAGAGTGTCTAAGACTAGCAAGGAGATTGAGTTCTTATTTGCCCTTTTAATTCTTTTTTCATTTCCTTTACAGGATATGGTTGTTCTTCCTTACAAGGATAGCTTATTACTATTTAGTCGGTATCTGCAGCAGCTGGTAATGGAATCACTGGGAAAGGAGTTTGATCTTGACGGTAACACTGTAAGCATACTCTTTTCTTTAACTTTCACCGCAACACTTCCGAACGGGGGTTCATGAGAATTTACTGAGAAGTGTAAATTGGTCTTGCATTTAATACCACTCTTAGGAATCTTAAGATCTTGGTTACGTAATTGCTTGTGTGCATGATTGAGTTCAGTTTGTTACACCGCCTTCATCGAAGAATTGAAACCTGTGTACTGTTTCCTCAACCCTGTTTTTACGAGTGTGATCACTAGAACGGTTATTCGAATTTGCAGGTTAATCAAGGGTTAACTGTATATGGAAACAAGGGGAGCACAGATCAGCATGCGTGAGTTTCCTTTATTCAAATAGTTTTCTTATCGAGACATAGCAAAAATGGAGCTCTCATGCAACAGTATTTAATTTTCCTATTTCACTAGCTACATTCAACAGCTGAGAGATGGTGTGCACAATTTCTTTGCAACCTTTATAGAAGTGTTACGGGATAGACCCCCCGGTCATGATTGGGAGCTTGAGCCAGGTGTCACTTGTGGAGACTACCTCTTTGGGATGCTTCAGGTCTGAATTTCGCACGAATTAAAAGATATTCTTCACTCTTTACACACACTGTATCTAGACTATCTTCCTAGCTGATAAGCTGGTTTGAATTTGTCCAGGGAACTAGATCTGCATTATATGCAAACGGTAGAGAATCCATTAGTGTTACTATCGAGGAAGTGACACCAAGATCTGTTGGGGCTCTTATAGCTCTTTATGAAAGAGCGGTCGGACTGTATGCCTCAATTGTGAACATAAATGCTTACCACCAACCCGGTAGAGATATTCCTCTCGAATCTGAAACCGGTGTTTTGTAATTGCCTAACTGAAATTTGTTTACTGAAAATCTGAATGAAACAACGGTTACAGGTGTGGAAGCCGGCAAAAAGGCAGCAGCAGAAGTTCTGGCTCTGCAAAAGCGGGTGTTGTCAGTTCTTAATGAAGCCACGTAAGTATCAGACCATGTCCGCTTCTCCTTTCAAATCTTGTGTCAAGACTCGATAGAGATCACTTATATTGTAATTTTCTTTATCTGCCTGCAGGTGTAAAGATCCGGTAGAGCCATTGACATTGGAAGAGATAGCTGATCGTTGCCATGCTCCTGAGGAAGTAACGTCTAAATCCTTGCAGTTTATTTTATTTGTAACTTTTCGAATGGACATATCAAGAAGTCTTTTATCTTTGAAATTGCAGATAGAGATGATATACAAGATCNCTGTATGCCTCAATTGTGAACATAAATGCTTACCACCAACCCGGTAGAGATATTCCTCTCGAATCTGAAACCGGTGTTTTGTAATTGCCTAACTGAAATTTGTTTACTGAAAATCTGAATGAAACAACGGTTACAGGTGTGGAAGCCGGCAAAAAGGCAGCAGCAGAAGTTCTGGCTCTGCAAAAGCGGGTGTTGTCAGTTCTTAATGAAGCCACGTAAGTATCAGACCATGTCCGCTTCTCCTGTCAAATCTTGTGTCAAGACTCGATAGAGATCACTTATATTGTAATTTTCTTTATCTGCCTGCAGGTGTAAAGATCCGGTAGAGCCATTGACATTGGAAGAGATAGCTGATCGTTGCCATGCTCCTGAGGAAGTAACGTCTAAATCCTTGCAGTTTATTTTATTTGTAACTTTTCGAATGGACATATCAAGAAGTCTTTTATCTTTGAAATTGCAGATAGAGATGATATACAAGATCATAGCGCACATGTCTGCAAACGACAGAGTTTTGATAGCTGAAGGAAACTGTGGATCGCCACGGAGCATCAAAGTGTATCTGGGAGAGTGCAATGTGGATGACCTGTACGCATAATATAATAAACCCCCAACACTTTCTCAAAAACCCCAAAGAGTTCTCATTCTCTCCATTCCTTATTTATTTCTGCCATGTCTATGATTTTGAAAAGGAGAAAAGGATTTTCACTAAGGGCCACGAAACACTTGTGTACTTTGTTTCAAAATAATGATAATTTCGGTTCAGAGTGTGGAATATGTTTATTGTAATGCAAACATTGGAGATGATACATCAATCAATCAGGCAACAATGGTATCAACACTCTTTCTTATGCTTGTTTTTGGTTAGGTTATCCTTTTGTTGCATCTCAACACTTTAGTCTTTATAATATACACAAACAAAAGCTTAATCAAATCAGCAGGTAAAGAAGCTCAACAAACATCCTCCATGTGGTTAGATAGTATTTGACAGTTTTGCAACTCAAGCAAAGTGATATGTTTCTTATTTGTGATGGAATTCCCCTTCTTTAATTTCTTCAATAAAACATACTTTTTTACACAAGTTTTTAATACTACCAAACATTTAAGTAAGCTTTACATAATCAAAGGCTCATAATTTCCCAAAATAACTTTTAATAACCCACTTTTGAAATTCAAATGGAATACGTTGACAAAAGAAAATGGTAGAAAACAAGACCACCAGTCGACTCCGATAGTCCCCACCACCACCTATTTAGTAGCCTACCATAACAACAAATTACAAAATCGTAACGTTACAATTCCTTTTGGTCTATTTTTCAAATACCACTTATATAAATTATAATGCTAAATTACTTTTCCACGTCACCTACCCGTTATGTGCAGCTCCCCCGTGAGCGTACTAAACGACACCGTTCTCGGAGGTCTTCTTCATACCCACTCGATTGCCTTTCTTCTCTACCCCTTTCCCAAATTTGAATTCCCAATTTTTTTTTTTTCAAATTAAAAAAGAGAATCAAAAAGTAAATTAAAAAAAGAAAAAAACAAAAATCATATTGAAGAAGTGTGCACACAGATTTCAATCGTCTCTCTCCCACTCTCTCTTCTCGGTGAAAGCTTCCTGATTAAGCTTTCATACTCTCCACCTCCATTGCAAAATCAAGCTCGATCTGTGAAGCTTTTTCTCTGAGTTCTTCCACAAATCTCTCTTCTAACGGCGAGACTTCAATTTTAGCAACTTCCTTCCCAACTAAATTAACACTTGTGCTTCGATTTCAACTTCACATTTCCCCATGATCCCCGACGGACAATTGAGATTACCTGCTCCCAAGGTCCGTGACGGCCGCGTGTCTCCTTCAGCTCCTGTTCCGGTCACCAAAACCCTAGCGGTGGCCACCGAGACTGACGTCACTTCCGAAGACGGTATGAGTACTAATTCCGAGGACGTCTCTCTCGATTCGTCTCCCGAGGACAGTAGAGTCTCCAGCGCCGTTGGTCGCAGCTACGGTAGAAACTCGTCTTATTATACTTACTCCGAGGTGAGCTCATCAAGAGAGACTTTAGTCGGTGCTCGCGAACAAACGGGACCCAGATTTGATGGTGATACTGACGAGGATGATGAATCCACGGATTCTGCTACTAGCTCGCAATTTTCTCCTCCGCCGCCGACAGCTGGGAGGATTGGTGGCGGCGTATCTCAGGTGGAACAAACTCATTTCCCTAAGACGGACGGGAGAGCAACCGTCGAGAAGGTTTAACCTTAAATTTTCGTTTTAAACTCTCTGATCGTAGAGTATTTAGTATGATGGATGATTATTCCGCGTTCGTAGAGTTAAGGATGACCAATAAAATGACAGATATGGAATGATTTTTGCAATCGCGTTGTTCTCATCTTATTTGATTTTGGTTTGAAGATTCGGATTTTGTGATAATCGTCATAACGATGTCAAAATATGGTCAGGAGCTTGTGGTTTAGCTGATGCTATAAGGTCTTTATGTAATACTAAGCAAGAGTTGCTTTTCTTGTTTAAATTTGATATATGTCTGTATTTCCTTGTATAGTTGTGGAACAACAATGATGCTTATAGGATTTGTTTCCTTATTGATCTTCTCAAAACTCTTTTTTCATATTGCAGGAGCTTGATGAGACGTTTTCTTCTGAAGAAGTAAGCGATATACCCAGTGCCCCTCCATTTTCCGGGGCAGCAGAGGAATCTGAAGAAATTAAACCAGAAACTTCAAGCGTTCAGGTTTCAGAAGTCAAAACAGGAGATTGTGTAGAAAGTAGAAAGACTGGCCACTTTAATAGGTATTTCCTTTTTTTGCTTGTTATATGAAATGAGTTCTCAGTTTGATAAACCATACTCACTTTTTGCTTCTGTTCCTATAGACCTAGTGCTGCTTCTGAGTCATCTGGGCCACCTGATCAACATCCAGCTCGGCTACCAACTTTTCATGCGAGGTAGTTCTGATCTGATTAGTTTTTTCACTGCTTGAGAAATTGGATGTAGATCACTAGACACATAGAGAAACCCCGTTGTTATCTTCAATCAGTTTAGTAAACAAGTAGTATTCTTTTTAAGCACTCTGTCGCTTCTTTATGTACCCTGATACAGTTCTCGTGGGCCATGGCATGCTGTTGTTTCCTATGATGCATGTGTACGACTTTGCCTGCATGCGTGGTCAACGGGTTGCATGGAGGCTCCCATGTTTTTGGAGAATGAGTGTGCTCTTCTACGAGAAGCATTTGGGTGAGTTTATTATGTAGCTCTAAGCTCCTTTCTTAGTTCTCATATGTATTCCTCAAATTTCTCTATATTAGTGCCTTGGATAGAAATACTTTAGATTTCTCTATGCAAACTGAAGTTGAAGGATAATTTTTTCGTCCTCATGCCTTCAAATGACTGAATAACAGATTTGTAATTGGGCTAATTTGACTAACAGGTTGCAGCAGCTCCTTTTGCAATCAGAGGAGGAGCTTCTGGCGAAGCGATCTTCACAAGCTGCGCACGAAGGAGTTGCACCTAAACAAAAAAAAAATATTGGCAAAATGAAGGTCCAAGGTAAACTTGAATTTTGTGTTCCATCTGCTTTCTGGCTACCCCTCCTATAATCAATAGTCGTAAAATATATTTGTCTGCTTGTTCAGTACGACGTGTTAAAACAGTTATGGATGGTCCAACTGGCTGTAGTATATCATCTTTGAAGCCATCATTGATAAAGTTCGAGAAAATCCGGATTCACTTTTCCAATATGTCAACACGCTTATTTTCTGGATGGCGGGCTCTTAGGAAGATCCATGTCCGTGTACCGGCCAATGGTTCATCTCTTCCTCGTCAAAGTCTGGCATATGTACATGCCAGTACACAGTACTTAAAACAAGTCTCTGGTCTCCTGAAAACTGGTGTCACAAGTCTACGTAACAATTCAACGTCTTATGATGTTGTACAAGGTATGTGAAAATTATTAACTGCTTGCCTATTCGGGGAGAATAAACTTTACAAAAATATGCCATATATATGCAGTATGTGTAGGAGAAGTTAAAAATAAATTGTATCTCCATGTTTCCCACTTCACTACTCTCTGTTTTTGTACAAGAACTTTTTTTAAATATTGATTGATCGTTTGGTTCTGTCATTCAGAAACATACTCGTGTNACCTAAACAAAAAAAAAATATTGGCAAAATGAAGGTCCAAGGTAAACTTGAATTTTGTGTTCCATCTGCTTTCTGGCTACCCCTCCTATAATCAATAGTCGTAAAATATATTTGTCTGCTTGTTCAGTACGACGTGTTAAAACAGTTATGGATGGTCCAACTGGCTGTAGTATATCATCTTTGAAGCCATCATTGATAAAGTTCGAGAAAATCCGGATTCACTTTTCCAATATGTCAACACGCTTATTTTCTGGATGGCGGGCTCTTAGGAAGATCCATGTCCGTGTACCGGCCAATGGTTCATCTCTTCCTCGTCAAAGTCTGGCATATGTACATGCCAGTACACAGTACTTAAAACAAGTCTCTGGTCTCCTGAAAACTGGTGTCACAAGTCTACGTAACAATTCAACGTCTTATGATGTTGTACAAGGTATGTGAAAATTATTAACTGCTTGCCTATTCGGGGAGAATAAACTTTACAAAAATATGCCATATATATGCAGTATGTGTAGGAGAAGTTAAAAATAAATTGTATCTCCATGTTTCCCACTTCACTACTCTCTGTTTTTGTACAAGAACTTTTTTTAAATATTGATTGATCGTTTGGTTCTGTCATTCAGAAACATACTCGTGTAAGTTAAGATTGAAAAGCTTAGCTGAAGATGATGCCATTGTGATGCAACCCGGATCTGGTGAAAGCCATGTTTTGTATGTTCTGTTCCCAACTCCTCTTTCCACTCTACCAAATCCATATCTGTGATGTCTGACAAAGTGTATGGAAATTCAACAGCTTTCCTGATAGTCGTGGAGATGATCTGATTGTTGAGATCCTTGATCCGACGGGGAAAGATTTTGGGCGTGTGCTTGTCCAACTAGCTAATATTTCTGAAGATTCGGTACGTTGCTTTGACTTGCCTTTTTAATTTGTTGCTCTGTTTCAAATGCTTCTAATGAAGAAAACATACAGGCTGAGAAAGTTCGCTGGTGGTCTGTTTTTCGTGAGCCAGAACATCAACTTGTGGGCAGACTCCAGCTCTATATTGACTATTCAGCAAGTTTTGATGATAACAGCCATTTGAAGGTGGGTTAACAAATGACTCATTATATATTCTGTTGGTAATCTCTCTTCTGATTTGTGCTCTGTTAGTGGATTGGCATTTCTTTGTTTTGACCAGAAAATATTATCTTACTATAGTTGTTGATTTTAGACTTAATAAGTTGTTATGGCTATCTAAGTGCTAATTAAGGTATTTTCAGCTCCTCATTCAATTCGTTCATTTGTAAGTCCATTAATTGAAACGTTTCTCAAAACTTTTTGAAGATATATCTTCTATCCTCTGAAGATTATGTTTCTGAACACCAATAAAACTCATTATATTGTGTTCATTTGATTTTGGTGTATTGATTTCCTTTTTCATCTTCCTTTAGTGTGGTTCTGTTGCGGAGACAGTCGCATATGACCTAGTCCTGGAAGTGGCCTTGAAAATGCAGCGGTTTCAGCAAAGAAACTTATTGTTATATGGTTCATGGAAATGGCTTTTGGAAGAATTTGCCACCTACTATGGGATTTCAGATGTCTACACCAAGCTTAGGTATATTGTACTCACTTTTTGTTAATTATTATTTGAGGGATACGCTAGAACTCCGTTTTCACTATCTTGCTTTATCTGTTGCTTTTAGATACTTGTCCTATGTAATGGATGTCGCTACACCGACTTCCGACTGTCTCCATTTGGTGCATGACTTGTTAACACCTGTCATCATGAAGGGAAATGGCAAGAGCGCCTTGAGTCATCAGGAGGTACGTACATGTGCACTCTGCAGTTATCTGTTATTAATTTACTTTGCGGGTTTACTTGTGTGTGTGGGTTTTGGAGTTACGTATTTCTGGCCTCAAGTTAAGGGACGGACATGATATGACCCTAAAGTTAGCTTGTTTACGTTGATCATAATACTTAACTTTAGAGCACAACACTAGAAATTTTCCTGTGTTATTCACCATTATATTCATAGGTGTAAAATGTAAATACAATGGTGAATGACAGATTAGAATCCTCGCAGTTGCTAACATGGCATATTTAAGCATCAGACAATATCTCATATCACCCAAGTTAATCCGTTTGCTGTTGATTTTTTCTTCTTTTTAAAGCATAATAGTACTTTCTGCTTATGACTGCTTAAGGATCTTTATTTTGTGTTTTTGCTTTCAACAGAATCGGATCCTGAATGAAATCAAGGACCAAATCGAGCAGATTCTGAAACTGGTCTTCGAGAACTACAAATCTCTTGACGAGTCTTCATTTTCTGGAATGATTGATGTGGTCAGTTCTGCATCAGGAGTTCCAGCGCCAGCGCTCACTCCTGCTGTGAAATTGTACACGCTTCTGCACGATGTCTTGTCTCCGGAGGATCAGACTAATCTTTGTCATTATTTCCAGGTACAGCCTCCCAATTGCCTTACCTTACTCTTGATCAGCCATTTTTCTCATCTATTTGGCATCATTTCAATTATAGGCAGCAGCAAAGAAGAGATCTAGAAGGCACTTGGGTGAGACAGATGAGTTTGTTGCTAACAACAGCGAGCCCAATTTTTGGGATACATCTGCAATGTCCTCTGCTTACCAGAAAATGACTATGGTCTGCAAGAATGTAAAGAATGAGATTTATACTGATATTGAGATCCAAAATGAAGATATACTTCCCAGGTTAGTATGCAAGTAGAACCACTGTTGTACATTATGTCATCAAATTTTCTGCGATTGAGATGTTTAGATGTGTGTACTGCACTTAAAGCTCTTGTAGAATCTTCTAGCAGCTGCTGATTTCCCCTGTGTTTGTTATATTTTTATATGCAGTTTCCTTGACCTTCCAAACCTGTCAGCATCTATATATAGCACTGATCTCTGCAATAGACTTCGAGCATTCCTTGTTGCATGTCCGCCCTCTGGCCCTTCGCCAACAGTTGCAGAGCTTGTGATTGCAACTGCAGACTTTCAACGTGATCTTTCCAACTGGAACATTAGGTAAGTTGTTTAGATTATTTGATTTGGTGTTTTTCTGTTATTTTTGACTGGCATCATATTTCGATTTACAGTCCTATCCAAGGAGGTGTTGATGCAAAAGAGTTGTTCCATCTATATATCATGATTTGGATTCAAGATAGACGCCTTTCATTACTTGAGTCCTTGAAACTTGATAAGGTATGTTTACTGATATTTTTTGTGAGGTTTCCTTCAGATTTCTTTTTTCTTCTTTTGCAATTCAAGATAGAAGCAAAGTTAGTTTCCCTCGTCTCTCGTTCTTCAAACTAACTTCTTTGTATCATATCACTACGGAACTGTCATTCAAGCAGGTAAAATGGTCTGGAGTCAGGACACAACATTCAACAACTCCATTTGTTGATGAAATGTATAAGAGGCTGAACGAAACCATTCAAGACTATCACGTTATCATTTCCAGATGGCCAGAATATATCTTTGTTCTGGAGAGTGTAAGTTTAGCTGTTCCTTGATGCCTTTAGATTTTGCGATTATGAAAATATTGCTTGTACATACCATTGCATGATATAAGCTTACAACTTAATTACATGTATGGTGTGATTAGGCTGACATTGATTGTGTTTCTTTAGGCCATTGCTGATGTTGAAAAAGCAACTGTGGAAGCTCTGGAGAAGCAGTATGCAGATGTCTTATCACCTCTCAAAGAAAACTTGGCTCCAAAAAAACTAAGTTTCAAATATGTCCAAAAGCTGACGAAAAGATCTGTGATTGCATATGTAGTCCCGGATGAGGTGAGCATAATGTTCCTACATTTTTTTCTATTTTAGAAAAAAGAGAATAGTTTGCTGAGAAGTTTCTGAATCTGGTTGATGCAGCTGGGCATTCTATTAAACTCCATGAAGAGGATGCTTGATGTTCTACGGCCTAATATAGAGGCTAAATTTAAAGCATGGTCGTCATGCATCCCTGATGGTGGGAATGCAGCTCCTGGTGATCGTCTTTCTGAGGTGACAGTGATGCTCAGAGCCAAGTTTCGTAGTTACCTTCAGGCTGTGGTTGAAAAACTTGTAGAAAATGTGAGTTTCCCTTAACTCTTTTATTTCCTTGCTATTCGTATGTTATAGGGCTGAAACCTTATAAAAGAAAGAAGCTGACTAATAGATGTTATCAGCATCAAAAATAGAATGATTTGTAGTGTTTGTCCTTGTTTTGTTATGTTGTTGGAAAGCATGTTTGAAAATTTCCCTTTTATTATATGCTTGTGTGGTAATCATTTATCTTGTTTCTTTTCAGAGCAAGCTACAAAAGGCAACAATGTTGAAGAAGATTCTACAAGATTCTAAAGAAAGCGTTGGAGAATCAGACATCAGAAGCAAAATGAATAACCTAAAGGAGCAACTCACCAACACAGTGAATCATCTACATTCAGTTTGTGAGACGCATGTCTTTATCGCATTGTCTCGAGGATATTGGGATCGTATGGGGCAGGTAACTATTTTTAATGCCCTATCCTGAATATTTGTTTGCGGTGTTGGAGAGCTAATTCTTCTTCTGTGCGTGACAGATTGTTTTAAGCTTTTTGGAGAACAGAAAAGAGAATAGAGCTTGGTACAAGGGTTCTAGAGTTGCTGTCTCTGTAAGTCCCAATAAAAACAGCAGTTACTTAAATTGTATGAGTCAAGCCTTCACCTGATCTTACAATATTATATGGAATGATGCGTATTTTCAGATATTAGACGATACATTTGCAGCACAGATGCAACAGCTGCTTGGCAACTCGTTAAGAGAGCAAGACCTGGAGCCTCCTAGATCGATCATGGAGGTTCGGTCGATTCTTTGCAAGGACACTGCAGATAATAAAGCCAAGTCATTCTACTACTAAGCATCGAACAGCTAAAAAATGCTGCAAGGTTTAGATCTCATTTGCTCATCTGCTTGAAGCTGCAAGTATTTTGCTTGGTGGAGCAAATTGTCGAAACCTTCAGGAAGCTTTAGATGTATAATAAAATAAAATGGTTACCACTTACCACATTTTTCTTTAGTACTAAATGTCAATATATTCCAAAACTGGCGTCACATCTGACACGAGTTAACAACATGATGAAGTAAAGTTTACTACAAAACTATTTACTAAATTTGAATGAACGTGACAAGAGTATTAATTCCAAAAGTTTAGGGACAATAAATCTGATAAATCTTTAGCAAAGCGATAAGCAATAATCGATGTTTCAAGGCAGTCTTCCGGAGTTGAAATTCATGTCAACGATGCCAAAGATGTTTCAAAACTTATCAGAGGCATCCCGATTTCAGATTTATATCGCATTATAAGTATTAGTATAGTTGTTAATCGTTTTAGTTTCTTTATTATTTCTAAGAGCTTATCACACTTGACTTCAGAACAAGCTGGCATATCAAATTGAGAGATCAAACGAATCATTAAGATTGCATGTTCAGGATACAATGGAAAAGGGAGGAGGATATCACAGACAGAGATTGAAGAAGCAACAAATGGCATATGTACAGAGATTAATTAAATGATATATATAGAACATTTGTTGTAAGGTATGATCCAAGTGTCTATACTTTCAGACAAGCTTTGATATAGCCTGGCACGAGATCCAGAAGGCTTTTGATGCAATACTCAGGATCATCGGGTTTTGATATATCCTGTTACCAATAAGGGCAATTAGATCAAGTGAGACAATGTCAAACATTCAGACATACAAACTAATGACAAGATATAGTATTAAAGAGGGTGTTTTTGCTCGACGTACCCTATCGCAGTTGCGCTCCATGATGCTACATTGTAAATAACTTTACTTCCCTCCCACGCTTTACGAAGCTTCCCTTTTCTCTTCTTCACTGAAAACATCGTGCTAAGTGCTACAATGCCAATTCACATGCAAACTCTTAGTATCATAAGGAGACATAAGTGTCACCATCACTAACACCCAGTTGGAAAGGGAGTTTTAGGGGATTGAACAGATAAGTTGGTTTGTCAAGTATTTGGTTGATTTGAGGCCTTGGGGAAGAAAGAGTTTTGACGTTCTCTACAACAAAACCTTAGGCTACTACTATTTTTTCCCCCCGAGAGAATAACAAAGCAGAATTAGGAACTCGTTACTGTAAGTTCAAGATTTACCTTTCTGAAGCTGATCAGGTGATATATCCTACACAAAGATATCACTCAGAATAAGTTTTGCATGAAAAGTTGATGAGACATTCATAACTCGAGACATAAAGCAAGCAAGATATGCGTATTGTTAAGTGTACCTTAGTCTGCTTAAGGGATGATAAATATGTAGCCATGAAACAAGCGATACCGTCTGCTATATCTTCTTCCCTAACAAGGACATAATCATCTTCCGTTTGACCCATATATTCCTCACCCCATACATCATCTTCACTAACTACGTCCCAAGAGCTACCATCTTCTGCCAAATGCAACAACTTATATCACTAAAAGTGTTTATCTCTACAACCTAATAACACATCCATTGACAAAAATCTTCTCATTGAGGTAAAACAAACAAACAGAAACTTGTTACTTACCAGAAAGATCTTGAGGAACTGAAACTTGAGCTAATTCTATCCTTTCACGAAACTCATTACATTCAACTCTAGACTTCATGAGATCATAAAACTGCACAACAAAACAAAGAATCATGTAAAATCAAGTCACAAGCTTATATATTCTAAATTAAGCTATCCTCCATCACAATCCTATAAACTTTAAAGAGATTAAAGTATATGTAAGCATACGTTATCAGCTTCAGGATCTCCTGGATCGGAAGAAGAAGAGTACTCTTCCCTGTCCGATTCATCCTCCTCCTCCTCTTCCTCCGGTGATTCAATCCGTTCGCCGACGTTATCATCGCCGGAAGGACTAGGATTATCGGTAAGTTCAAGCAGCTCAAGAGCTTTTTGGCAATCCTCAAGCAATTTATGCAACGTCTAACGCTTGACACGAATACTATCCAAATCGATGCGATTTCCTTTGTTGTCGGTATCATGGGACAAGCTAGAGACCTCAATTTCCATGGCTGCCGTGAAATCGGAAAAGATCTGCTGCTCAAAGAGAAAGATTGAAGACGAATTTGATTCTTCTGCTCCACAATTTTTTCGCCCTTGTTGGATTGAAGACCTATATAATTTATTTATTTCGACCCATAACAAAAAAAAAAAAAAAAAAAAAAAAAAAAAAAAGGGATAAAAGAGAGTCGTAAGTAGTAAGACAAGAAGCAACTAATTTTGCTGAAAATAGAATCTAACTATTGCATCCTTTAAGCACATTTAATATTTTTAAAAAATTATTTTAATTGTTTTATTTATAAATACATTAAATCAACAAGCGTAATGATTTAAGGAAAAAAAAACCAGTAGCAAATCATAATTAACCAGCATTAAACCATAATTAAATTAACATTTACTATAGTGATGATACAGATTGGCATTCATGGGAATATGGATTATCATTATCCCAAACAGTGACTAAATAATACTACAATGAAGACGTCCAAATTTAATTAATATTTCGGAACTTAATTAATGTACATGTTTGTCTAACATGCAGTGCACATTAACAATTTAACATTAACAAAAAATATTAATTAACAATACTATATAAATGTTTTGAAAAACATTACCCAAGACGGTGGTAGTGCCAGGCCCAGCCCAATAAGAAGAACCTATATAAAAAAGATGTACTGTAAACCCCAAAACATTCACAGAGTCGTCGTCTGTCTCTCAATTCATCCGTAGTCCTCCGACGAACGGACGAAACCACCATGGGCGATAACACGTTGGTGGGATTTTTCTACAAGCGTAAGATCTCTTTCTCTCTCTATATATATCTCTTTCTCTTTAATATATGTCTTTGATAGCATCTCTAATCGGATCTAGTTTATTATTTGTCTTACGTACCTCGGGGGTGTAGATGGTAAGACATGTGTGTTTTGGGATGTGAATGATTACCCTATCCCAGATGGTCTCGATCCTTCTTCGATTTACCAAAGTATCAAAGACGCTATCAAGAAGCATGGTTGTGATGCGGAGGTGACGATTCACGCTTATGCTGATGATAATACTGTTTCGGATGACTTGCGACGTCAATTATTGGATGCTGGATTCAAATTCGAAGTCTTTAGCCCAGGTGAGAATTTTAATTTTTTACTCTTTGTTAAATTAAGCTCGTTTTCTCTTACATATATATATATGTAATCTAAGATAAATCCGTTGTTGATATTAGGGGGTGATCATGCGAGACACTGTACCATGTACTGTGACATGGTGTTGTGGGCATTCAAACATCCTACACCTCCTTTAAATCTGATTGTACTGGCAAAAGTATTCGATTGCGAAGGCGATTTTTATACTTTTATGTGCGCTTTGCGTATTAGTTATCATGCTGTTCTCTTTTCCGAAAAAAAACAAATATGGCCTGGTGCCCCGTTGTTTACTAGCATATTTGATGGAGGCCGAAACAATATTAGCGGAAGCTCTCTCAACGTAAGCGGAAGCTAGTAGGGGATACTCATACTATTTCCATAGACTAATTAACTTTTGTGCCCTTCCAATGTTATTGTTTGTTTGTGTTTGTTACCATTGCGATGTTTATATTATTGTCTAACTATGATGTGATTTTGGACATATATAATAAACAAGTGCACTTCTATTTCTTTCTCTCACCATTCGTCACTTGCGTTTACTGTGGTTGCTCAACATTAAACTTTTGTTCCTCATAACTCTTTTTTTTTTTTTTTTTTTTTTTTTTTTTTTNTTTTCAATCAATAATTCGCATACGGATACAACAAAACCATAGTGATATATGAACAGAGGTTATTTTATATGACTTTAGGATTTTAATTTTAAAACAAGTCTTAGCTTAGCATACACGCACGCAATATTGTCTATTACTCGGGCCGATCATAAAAGCATCATACAAGTTAACTAATCAATAAAACTGGGAGATAACTCTCTGTTCCATATACACAGGCCTTTTAAAATTTTAACTAGGAATACACCTGGGGCGAAATTGTTACAAATCCACAGGCATTTCAGAGACAGTTTTTGAGCTTTGGCTTTGGAAGTAATTTTTTACTACTTAAAAAACTTTTTGAGAGGAGCTTCTCTGCTTTGGGAGTAAGCAGACTCTTCTTGACGTGCACATTCCAAGCCATATAATATTTCGTGGTAGTTTCTTCTTGGTTAAGGAGAGTCTCAGGGAGACCCCAGATTCTCCACTCTTCGTGAAGCCTTAGAAAACAAAGGTTTCCTGTTGTCAAAAAAAAAAAAAAAAAAAAAAAAAAAAAAAAAAAAAAAAAAAAAAAANTTGTATAAAGACTACAAAATCTAAAGGGTACAATTTGTAGAAAAAAAAAACAATATTATAAATCTTCAAAGAGTATAACACAAACAATAACCCTCCTCATGATTACCTCTTACTGGGTCCGCCATTGAGTTTGATATAATTTTTTTTTTTTTGTTCCTACAGTGAATAACATATAGTTAAATCTGAAAAACTTCATGAGAGATGGAGAAAAAGAAAAGTTAAAGCTTGCAATAGTTGCATAAGTTATAAATGTGAAATGAATAGTATATTGAACCACCTATCACAAAAAAAAAAAAAAAAAAAAAAAAAAANAGACGAATGAACGAGTCCCCATGCACGCAGCATTATTATCGAAAAAGATAAAATCGTTTTATACTAATGGTTCATGTAGATTTATCATTTATATATACAATTATTCAAACTCAAGAGAGATGCCTATAAGCCTAACTCAAATAAAATAAAATAAAGAGAGAGAGTGGTGGAGGGAGGGTCGTGCCCAGCACGATTCAGAAATATTACTGAGGAGGTCAAATCAATTGTAAGGTTGTCATTTTCCTTCTGTCACAAGGAGATAGATAGAGGCTCTTTGATACCATCTAATAATTAATTCCAAAATTAATGTGTTAGAATGTATTAATTGGTGAGACTATAGAGAGATAGATCAAATTAGCACATAATCCATATATATAAACTATAGAGTAGAGAGTTAATTATAAGAGTGTTTATTATTATTTGGGTTAAATAGAGAAAATACTCAAATAGTAATAATGGTTGGAGTTGGAGAAGAGGTCAAAGTGGGGAGAAAAGAAGGAAAAGAAATTTCCCTCCAAGAAAGGAAGGGAGATGATGACGTGTACAACTGCCAGAGAGAGGAGAGAGGAGAGAGGAGAGAGGAGAGTCTAGTCTGGGGGTTCCTCTCATTTCGCCCATTTTTATCGCTTCTCCTCAAACTCCGTTGAAACTCATCAAATCAATCAATCAATCACAATAATCAATAATCATTCTCGCCATTTCTCTCTATTCTCACCCCCTAAAATCAGTAATTTTTTTTAAAAAATTTTTTGATTAATAATTTTACTAATTATCAAATCATCCTTCAGATCGAATCAAATCAAAGGTTTGTTTCTCGAATTCATATTATTCATGGCATCTTCTGGTCAGAATCCGATTCCGTTTACCCTCTCCTCGAATTTGATGATCGTACATTCTTCTTCTCTTTAGTGTGCCCCGTACCGTACGTACGTATATGGCGTGAACCCGAGTTATGGTTAACAAAAACGCAGAATCGTCATCATCATCATCATCATCATCATCATCGTCCTCACAGCCTCAGGCGCAGCCAAACCAACAACAACAACAACAGCAGCCTAACGCTCATGAACAACAAGAGCAGGAGTCTCATGTGCGTCTCTCTCTCTCTCTCTTTTATGATTTTTTTTTGGATATTTATCTCCGAGAAAAATCCCAATCAATGTTCGTTTTTTTTGTTTGTTTGTTCCGATCTCAGGGTGATACCTGTAGCATTCCTCAAGCGCAGTCTGGGAACACAGACTCGCGTACCCGTGCTGGCAACACGGTAATATTGACTCCCTCTATTTGGCATTGTGGTTGAATTGACTCTGTAAATGGAAGAAGACTAGCTTGGTGAATATGTGAAAATGCTCCTTCAGAATCCCTTTTTGGTTAAAATTCCCCTGTCTTCTCCTCCATCGGTCATTGTTGTGCCATAATGAGCATTTATATAATCAATCATTAGGCTTGTTCTGGGTTTCTTATGATCAATTTTACATTCCGAGCTAGAAGGATCGTTATATGCTTTTATTGAATTGGATTCATTGCGTCACATTGACTTAGGGATTGAGTTTTTGAGGTTTAATCATTATGCCTGCTGTTGTTGAATTCATCTTAAAGATATCTCTGACTCTCATGGATTTTGTTTTTTATGTCGACTTTGTAGGTTTTCAAGAGTGGACCGCTATCTATATCATCAAAAGGTAATGTATGCTCTATTCTCTTAGGATGTATACTTAGTTCAGTGTAGCCTTTCTTAGGATGATGACTGATGAGAGTTGTTCTAGTTAGGATGAGATGTTGGCTTAATTCTGACTGGGGGTAACTGTTACTGGCAGAGAGTAAGGACATTTATCACGTTGAAGTGGGTTTTGTAGGCGGGGTTGAACCCTGATAGTGATACTTTACTACGACGGCACTTGCAGAAAAACCACTAGGCTACATGTCCTGTTCAGTGGTTATATCTCAAAAATTGTCTCTCATCACTTTCTGTTTCATTTAATACAGGGATTGGCTGGACATCATGGAAGAAAAGATGGTTTATTTTGACGCGTACTTCACTTGTTTTCTTTCGAAGTGACCCTGTAAGCACTTTTTTCTTTGAAGATATTGTTGAAAAAATCCTAAATCAGATATAGTTTTTACAATTAATTTATACGAGGCATGAGCCCGTTATTATTACAGAGAATGGGTATCTCATATTGTCTGTTCATCTTTCAGAGTGCAGTCCAACAGAGAGGCAGTGAGGTTAACCTGACCCTTGGGGGAATTGATCTCAACAATTCAGGCAGGTTGGCTTATTACTCCAATCATTAAAATCTTCTTCTTCATATATGATGATGTATTATGTTATTCTATGGTTCGGTGTTACTGACATCATAGAACTTCGAACTATCTTTTAGTGTGGTTGTTAAGGCAGATAAGAAGCTGTTGACTGTTCTCTTCCCTGACGGTCGTGATGGACGTGCCTTTACACTCAAGGTTTTTCTCATCACTTTGTTTTCTGTCATTGGTCTCCTTAATCTTGTTTATATCAATTGCATCCACCTCATTTTGCATCTTATATTACGCCCTGAAAATTTCTATGCATTCAGAACCGTTCCTTTTGCTTTTTTGGCTACATGGGTGCCAGTGCCACAACACCGGAATCCAACCTTTAGCTCCTTAAAACTGTTTTTTATTTATTTAGTGAAACTCTGTTTTGTTATGGATGTATTTTCTGACTACCAAGAAATGTAAACCGATTCAACCTTTAGCATCCGCTGATTAATTGTCTATTCTGATGTGCTTTTATCTTTATTATCGTGTTAGCATAGCAGCTTGTGTAAGTTCAAGTTTGACTTAGAAGAATATTTTGGCCTAATCATAAATCACTAAAGGACAGAGAATCAATGATGGATAAACTTTGACCTTATGATTTTGTTTTTTTTTGAAGGCTGACACTATGGAGGATCTATATGAGTGGAAAGCTGCTCTGGAAAATGCTTTGACACAGGCACCAAGTGCTTCCCATGTTATGGGTCAAAATGGTATATTCAGGAATGATCATGCCGATCCCGCTGTTGGTGCTGATGAAAAGAGTATGTTTGTCACCTTTTCAATGGTTTAGTCTTTAAATATATAACAAGATATGTTATGTCTTAAGTGTTGTGAGGATGTCAAATTTTCCTCTCTAGAAAATAAGCAACGTGAGAATATTATTATGTTAAAGGCTGACCAGTTCGTGTTGAAAGGCTCCCCAAAATATGGGCATTCAGTAGATATCGAAATATTAGTTTCTCTTTCAGTTCATTAGACAATGATGCACTTTTTCATATTCTTACAGAAGATGAGACACCAGCAAAATCAACTGTCCTTGGAAGGCCAGTATTACTTGCTTTAGAAGATGTCGATGGAGCTCCATCATTCTTGGAAAAGGCCCTTAGATTTGTTGAAGATCATGGTATTAGTTTTAAGCTTTCAGCTTGATTTGCTGCTTCTTTTACTCACTCTGAACTGAAATAAGACAACAATATCCTGCAGGAGTCAGGATTGAAGGAATCTTGAGACAAGCTGCCGATGTTGATGATGTTGAACACAGGATTCGCGAATATGAGCAAGGTTTGAGTTTTTAAGTATATGTACACGATTACGTGTATTTTATTCTTCTTCTTTTTTTTGTTTCTTTCCTGCTTTGTGCAAGTTATTAATACGTAGGCACTTGGTTCAGGAAAAAATGATTTCAGTCCCGAGGAGGATGCTCATGTTATTGCTGATTGCCTTAAGGTACCTGCTACTATTCAGTACAATACTGAGTTAGCCTATCACTCTTAAACCTATCTAACTGTATCCATAAATGTGCAGTATTTTCTCAGAGAGTTGCCTTCCTCTCCGGTGCCTGCATCTTGTTGCAACGCCCTTCTGGAAGCTTGCCGTAAGTTTATCATTCTCTTTCTGTTTTCTTTAATGTGTGTGTGTGTCCTCTTCCTTGGTGCTCCATCAAAAGCATTTATCTTCCTTGGGGGTTACTGTGATCATTATATTGCTTACTGTTAAGGACAATCAGATGTCTCCATCTTAAATTTGACTGAAAATCTCTTTTAGACATACATATCTACTTTTGTTGTGTTTGTTGTTTTGTACAGAATTGACATATTAGTTGACAATAAAATTGGAATTTGCTCGCCTATTCTCCTTGCAACATATCATATTCCCAGTTTTCTGACGCGTAGCTTTACCAGGTACTGACCGTGGCAATAGAGTCAATGCTATGCGGGCAGCAATCTGTGAATCATTCCCTGAACCAAATCGTCGCCTATTGCAAAGGTTGTCTCTTTTCCACATTTAGCTTACGAAACTGATTTAACATGCTTATAGGGTAAAATAACTTTTGTCATTAGTTCTGATTATTTGTCCTCTTTCAGAATCCTGATGATGATGCAGATTGTAGCCTCTAACAAAACTGTGAACCGGATGAACACAAACGCCGTTGCAGCTTGTATGGCACCTTTACNACTGAGTTAGCCTATCACTCTTAAACCTATCTAACTGTATCCATAAATGTGCAGTATTTTCTCAGAGAGTTGCCTTCCTCTCCGGTGCCTGCATCTTGTTGCAACGCCCTTCTGGAAGCTTGCCGTAAGTTTATCATTCTCTTTCTGTTTTCTTTAATGTGTGTGTGTGTCCTCTTCCTTGGTGCTCCATCAAAAGCATTTATCTTCCTTGGGGGTTACTGTGATCATTATATTGCTTACTGTTAAGGACAATCAGATGTCTCCATCTTAAATTTGACTGAAAATCTCTTTTAGACATACATATCTACTTTTGTTGTGTTTGTTGTTTTGTACAGAATTGACATATTAGTTGACAATAAAATTGGAATTTGCTCGCCTATTCTCCTTGCAACATATCATATTCCCAGTTTTCTGACGCGTAGCTTTACCAGGTACTGACCGTGGCAATAGAGTCAATGCTATGCGGGCAGCAATCTGTGAATCATTCCCTGAACCAAATCGTCGCCTATTGCAAAGGTTGTCTCTTTTCCACATTTAGCTTACGAAACTGATTTAACATGCTTATAGGGTAAAATAACTTTTGTCATTAGTTCTGATTATTTGTCCTCTTTCAGAATCCTGATGATGATGCAGATTGTAGCCTCTAACAAAACTGTGAACCGGATGAACACAAACGCCGTTGCAGCTTGTATGGCACCTTTACTTCTTCGACCCCTTCTGGCTGGTGACTGTGAAATTGAAAATGATTTTGATGTCGGCGGTGATGGTTCTATGCAACTTCTGCAAGCAGCTGCAGCAGCGAATCATGCCCAGGCTATAGTGATAACATTATTAGAAGAATATGAAAGTATATTTGGAGTAAGACTATACTTCTCTCTATGATTAAGGACCTTCTTAGTCGCATGATCATAAATGATGAAGTGGTTTCCTCTCTGCATAGTAATCCGTTCTTTATTACATTAGTATAGTGAAAGCATTGGAGTCAGTGTGAAATGACAACTCCGGATCTTATCATAGTTGCACTTGTGTGCTTATTTTCAGACACTGACTTCTAGCTTCATAAATGGTCTCTGTCTGCAGGAAGGTTCCCTGTCACCGGGCTTGTACTCTGACTCAGAAGAAAGTGGTAGTGGGACAGAGGAGGGATCTGATGATGAAGAGTATGATGAAGAGTATGATGATGGCACCCAGGGATCTGATGACTACACAGATGAGGAAGAGGACCTAGAAAATGAATCTGATGGATCATACAGTGAGAGTGCCGCCTCAGACGACAAATATGCAGAGAGCATTGATCCTGATGACCATACGGCACGTTCATATACTAATCTTCAATATTTAATCTATTTCTCGAAATCTGACGATTACAAGAGTATTTCCATTACAAATGAGTTGCATATTTGGATTCTAGAATTTATTTTAAAGTTTACATTGATGGTACAAGTTCCTTGGTCCTCATCCTTTCTTACTATTGTGTTTGCACTGTTTTCTGCAGATAAATGATAATTTAAGTCCTGTATCAAAATCCCCGAAAGCAAGTAGGGAGCCTAAGAAGCTTTTATCTGGCTCCAGACGATCTTCACTACCACGACACAATGACGGAAAAAAGGATGAGGAAATCGTGTTAAGAGGAGCTGATAATGCAGAGGTAAAGGCTGTTGTAGAGGTCTCAAAACCTGAAGATAAGAATTCATCAACATCAGATGTGGCATCTAGCACTCAAAAACCGTCAACATTATCTGATGCACCAGGAGGAAGTAAAAGGCACTGGGGCCGTACCCCTGTAAGTTTATTTTTCCTTCTGCCTTTTTTATTTCGAGGGACCAGCTCTCTATGTGTTTTATCTATCTCTTAAGGGGATCCAGACATATACTAAACGGTTGGTGTTTTATGTTCTCAGGGGAAGAAAAACCTGTCAATGGAATCTATTGATTTCACAGCGGAAGTGGATGAGGACAAGTAAGTATTATCATCTTGACAAATGATTTACATCGTTATGGTTCTTACAAAAATTCATATTTGTTTGGACTAGAATTCATGGTTTACATGGGTTTCATCTGACAATGTTAATATTCTGCAGTGCTGACATTGAGAGACTTGAGTCAACCAAATTGGAGCTGCAAAACAAAATTACAGAAGAGGTCACGATAAGTCCTTTTGAGTATCTTTGCCTTTGCTACCTCGTTTGGCAATACAAGTGATGATTTTAAAATACCTCCATGTTTGGTAGAACAGGTCAAAAACAATGCAGTTCTACAGGCTAGTTTGGAGCGACGGAAGAAGGCTTTGTACGGGCGGCGCCAAGCTTTAGAGCAAGATGTAAGTGTAAAATAAAACCATATCTTAGCTATGTGAAGTTTGTTTTATTGAGTGTCTATGTTTAGGTTTATGAATTTGTGTTATACCTTCCTCTAGGTGGAAAGACTACAAGAACAGTTGCAGCAAGAGAGAGACAAGAAATTAGCCCTGGAAACGGGACTGAACGTGTCAAAAGGGAATCAACATATTCCAGAAACAATTGATGAAAAGGTTGCTCTTCATCTTTGTCTAGAACTAGTTGATCTTTTGGCTGGTTATAAAAAGTACATAACTTCGAAGACATGTCTGCAGTTGAAGAAAGATTTGCAAGACGTAGCTCAGGCGGAGGCTGATATTGTCAACTTGGAACATAAAGTTGATGATCTTGAAAATAGACTTGGTCAACAGGACGTTAAAGCCTCTGGTTCCACGCATGGTAACAGCAAAGAATCTCGGAAAATGCCAGAGCACAATGCAAAGATGTAAAGGATTCACAACAGATCCACATTTAACGTCACAACCTTTGATTTAAACCATATCAAAGCTAATTAGTAGTTTTCTTTCAACTTTGTCACACAGGAAGGAGAAACAAAAGGATACTGAAGCAGCCTCTACTCACATTTTTGAAAGGTCAACGTCCAAGGTAACCACTGTGATATATGTCTATCAAATTGTGTTTTCTTCCTATGTATTTATCCACTACAGACGGGCAACAATTTGCAGGATGGGCAAACGGCTGCAAGAGAAAATGAGACGGAGAAGCAACAGGATTCACGGAGCAAAAGCTCGCAACAAGAAATGTCACGTGGCACCTCAAAGCTGGCAGGCATGTCAAAGAGGTCTGGCACAAAGGGAGATGTAAGTTTACATACTGAAACCATTAAATTTCATTCAAATATCGTTCAAAAACTAGATGCTGAGTGCAACAAACAGGGAAGCACAACAACAACTTCTGCACTTTCCAAATTGACAATGCGACTCAACTTCCTGAAGGAGAGACGAAGTCAGATTGCAAACGAGCTCCAAAACATGGACAAAGGAAGAACTTCAGGGCAACCCAGTCCATCCTCAGGGCAAAACCGTGTATCAGAGGAAACCGAGAAAGGATCAGGGTCGAACTCGAACAAGGACTCAGACAGTGGCAAAATCCAAAGCGCACATGTTCTTGACAGAGGAAGATCGGAGAACGGAGGAGGAGACAGAGGCAGAGGATCATCTGGAGGAAGCCAGATTCCCAACACTACACCGAGAACCTTTTCCAGATGAGATCTCTTTCTTAGAGCTGCTTAACTCCAGATGTACAGCCGCCAAATTAACCCCAGCACCATTATATGCCTTATTCTTTCACCCCAACAACAAAATAACAGATTCATTCTTTTTTAGTCCACTCCCCACTCTCTCTCTCTCTCTCTCTTATCTTGCTTCAGCCTTTTCTTTGACCAAATAAACTACACATTTTTTTTGTTTGTGTTTCAACTGTGCGTTGGATCTGTTGTTTTGGTAGTGAACATTCACATCAGTATAGAAACCAAAAATTGAATTGTATTTATAACACCAATGATTGAACAAAAAATATATTGAACTCCTCTTCTCTCTTTGGGTTCACTACTGTATTTCAAAAATGAATAAATCAATTTAAAGTAGTCGTCATCATCAATAAAAGAATAGTAGTAGTAATATCAAAAATCACGAAGCAGCTTCTTGATTTGCTCCAAGGTAACGAAGAGAACAACAGTGAAAGGTCCTTGCCTACAAACCGTAGGAACAAAGCCTTTATAAAGAGCCATTGCTCCTTCAGCTCTAACCGTCTTAACCGCACAATCCAACGCGCCTTCGTAAGCTCCCACCTTCATATTCATCACTCTCGTCTTTATCACATCCACCGGATTCGAAGCCACAGAAGCAACAAACCCCGCCGCGAAACTCGCAACCACGTGAGTCCCGAGCCCATCCTCAATCACACCACTCTCCAGTATCCCTTCCTTGAACTGATCGTAAGAGGCAAGCTGAGCTGCAGTCACAATCATTGCTCTGTTAATCGTCAGAGCCGAGCCACGCCACAAGCTCGTTACGCCTTCTCCTTTCACCATGCTCTTGATCGCGTCACCTACTCCGGCGTAGTTACGACGCTGTGCTAAAGGAAGTCTCCCGTCAGCTTGCATCCTAACCATCGCCACGTCGGCTGGATTTCCAACGGCGGCTCCGATCCCACCAGCGACAAGCCCCGCTCCGATCTTACGGCTCAGACTCAGCTTCCCTGACTCAGGATCAGACCATTTGGTCTTAAGCACTTCGTATAGACCCATCCTGGTGGTGGAATAGAGAGTCTGACGGAGAAGAGTAGCGGAGACGCCGGAGAATAACGCGGCGGCGCCTTCCGACTTGACGATGTTGATTCCGAGTGAAATCGGTCCAATTTTGGGAACGGAAGACGTGGTGGTGGTCTCGGCGGCGAGAAAAGCTGCAGGAGAAGAGTTGGGGAAAGCGAGAGCTGGACGGAGGAGAGTGACGGTGGTGGAGGTAGGAGCTTCGCCGTGGAGCTGAAGACGAACCTTGATGAGATCGAGAGGGTGAGTGGAGCAACCGGCGATTACAGAGGCAATACCACCTTCAACGAAACTTTTAGCGCTCATTTTTGTGGAAATCGGAAGGAAGAGAGGATGAATTGAGGTTGTTGTTGTTGTGTGAGTGAAGACGATGAAGGAGAAGAAGAGGGAAACAAAGGGTATTTATTTATTTGTAGTGAAGTTTTTGGTGACGCGGTTTTGTCTTGTGTTCAATGTTGACGACGAACGATGAGTGTTGAGACTTGAGAGAGTGTGTCTAAAATCTGAAGTCTGAACGATCTCTCGATCATTAAAGTAAACCCTAATTAAGTCAGTCAGATTTGCCGGGTCCAAAATATAAAAGTAGTCAAAAAAGTAGAAAAACGTGTGAGTGAGTCAGAGACAGCCCACTGTTATCTTTATGGGCTTATCACGACCGAGACGTGTGTCTTAATTGGGCCTTTTTACCTTTTATGTCTAAAAAAGAAAAGTAATCGTCGCCTGAGAGATTCGAACTCTCGCGGGGAAACCCCATGTACTTAGCAGGCACACGCCTTAACCACTCGGCCAAAGCGACTTATTGTTAATAATTCTAAATAATTAGTTATAGACGCTATTATGATTTCTTCTAGTGTGGAACTAGTACAGGTTCTTTGTAGTTTGCTAGTTTTATTTGTAAAATTTTCTTTCATGTAGTCAGAAGAAATTTTACTTCACACTATTATTTTACTCAATTGTTAGGTTCATTGATGTTATATTGTTTTCTTTTGGAATAGAAATGAATCTTAAATATTTTTTTAAGTAAAGAAATAAGATGAAATTTGACTTGAAATAAATAATGTTCTACAATATGACTCTTTGTTGATCTAGTCTTTACGTTTGATATCGACTATTATCTTTATCAATATGGTGAATTGAATATAATTCTCGCCGGATATATTCTAACAATTTTTTTGGAATACTCATTTCATTTTGAACCAATAATTTAGTTGGCAATTACATGTTTAGTGTAATAGTGTTTTTACATTAACCAAAATTTGATGATTATCTTCCAAGATATACATAATACAAGTTTACAATCTTGAGTAAGTATTACTGGACTAACTTGCTGGGTAGCAGAAGATGAAAACGCGTAACTAAATTTTGTATGTCATAGATATAATAATAATTTGTGTAGATTGCAAATACTGGATTAATGGTTGTATATATGGTAACCATTTATAGTAAGTTAATTTTTTTTTTTTATCATATATCAAAAGACGACATAAATTTATATATCAATTTGTAAAGAAAAATAACAAAAAAAATTAAAATGAAAGACAAAGAAATTGGCACTAATATATACATTTATTTATTAAAGTAGATAATTACAAGTTCCCATCAATATAATTTTTAACTTGACTAAGACAAAAACTTTTTTCTTTTTGTCAACAGGCTAATACATATTTTCCATTGAACAATTATTATTATTAAAGAAAAAGAATTGATGGTAATAAAAAATCCAAAATGACGTTAGAAAAAAAAAAGTAATCTGGTAATAATAAAAAAAAAAAGCAGAAAACGTCTTGGTTTAGAAAAGTAATATCCTTTGTCTCATATTTTCTTCTTCCTCCTCCTACCGTAGAAGAATCTCTCCACTCTTTTCCTTCCCTTGGAAACCCTAAAACCAGAATCACCCAAATTTCTCAACTTTTTTAATTTCCAGAGAATATACAAAAACAACCCAACTTGTGCTCTCGAAGGGTTTTTGTTTATACCGTCTGATCTTGGAATTTTCCTGTGTCGTCATTTCGGAAGCTTACCCACCAGCGAAATCCCAAAAAAAAACTATTTTCTGGGTTTTGTTTCCTTCTTTCTTCTGCATGTGCTAAAATCCACCGGAGTGATCTTCACAGTTCACCTCCGGTCCCGGCTAATTTTACGCCGGTGGAGAAAATCTATGGTTGGTGGTCCAGATTTGTTTCCAATTGTTTGTGCATCTGGTGGAGGATAAATGCTCCTTGTTTTGGATCTAGGGATTTCGTCTCTTGTCCTTGTGATCTCTTTTGTTTTACCTTTGATCGGCTTCGTTGTCCGACACAAATGGAGGGTCGCTGCTCAAAGAAGGGAAGAGATTAGGAGACTTCTTATTCATGCCTCTGAAGAGGCTGCTAGGGCTGAGCAAGAGGCTTCTTTTGAGTTCTCTTCTGTTGCCGTTTCTAATGTCTTCCATTGTCCTGTGTGCTATTGTCTTGCCACTACTCGTTGCTCTCGCTGCAAATCCGTTCGGTATTGGTATGCAAATTCCTATCCTTTCAATTTCAGAATTTAGTGTGTATGGTTCTAGAGTTATGATTGTACTGCATTACCTGGTGAGACTTGGTCAATTGGAGTGAGTAGAAGGGAAAGAATAAGATGTACTTCTGTAACTTTAGCAATACTCAAAGTGCATCTGGAGAGATTAGTTAGTTTGGGAGGAAGTGCAGTATATGTATCTGTGATAATGTGCTGTTGATAAATTTATTTTAATTCGATAGTTTAAGCTTTGCGCTATAATGTCTGTCAAATTCTCAACCTTTTTCCCCATCCGCATATGTGAAGTTTCGTTCCCAACATGTCTTAGTGATACTTTGGAACTTATTTTGCTTTTCTTTTCTCAGTTCTGGGAAATGCCAAATCATTCACTGGCGGCAAGGTCACAAAGATGAATGTCGTCCTGCTCCCATTATATATGATGATGAAGATGAGAAAAGTGATTCTGATCTGAGTTGCATAGAAGAAAATGAACCGAGTACTGCTGATGAAACTTTATTGGAGCATCCAGAACCAGTTTCTATGCCTAGCAAGGAAGCAATATTCTCTGATCCTGCTAAATCTCCTGAAGATGGGAATGGAGATATTGCAGATAACAAAGATGACCTTATAGATAAGGAAGAAGCTGTTTCTGTTGCTGAAACATCTGGATCCTCGTTTTCTGGTTTCTCCTCCTCCCCCCGTAATGACTCTGGTGATGAGATTTCTTCTCGTTGTGGGAGCTTCAGTTCTTCTGATTCTGAGAGACCAGAATCTCCACTTGATGCTCGTGTTTCTGCACAGTCAGAGGAGACCTGTTTCAACACCATTGATGATGCTCCATCCAAACCGTTGTCTCCTAAATTTGTGCATTTGGTTGAGTCTGTAGATAACCTCGCTAGTATACCTAAATTAAGTCTGCATAAACCTGGGGGTGATGCTGGGCAGAACCAGATCCAATCAAGTAGCTTACGCTCATTAGTTACGGATGGGCATCCAGGATCCGCTGACCCGTCTCCTCTGAAGTCATCTGATTTTTGGGGTACGGCCCTTGGATCAGCTGAATATCTTAGTGACAGTTGTGATAGTTCTAAATCTGATGGACCTGGTAAATCTTCTCTGCATTTCTCCTATGGCTCCTCCAGAGACGCTTCAGTTACTAAAGTTTCTGGGCATAGGAGTAGCATTTCAGAAGAAGCTCCCAGGGCTGCACCAGTGAGTTCTTCTATTGAAGTGAATTTAAAAGAAAGAAAGGCTAAAAGATCTGTTAAAGCTGAAATTTCATTACCAACTTTCTCTTCTACTGATGCGCCAAGTTCTTTGGGCACTACTGATTTGTCTCCTATGACCCTTCAGAAGTCAAAGAGTGCCAGTAGTGAAAGTCGCTGTATGTTGGACCCTAGGAAGGTTGGGGAAGTCCAACTTTTGGCATCCAAGGCCTCAAATACTAGGGAGTGTACTGATGTTATGAAACATTCTCCTCTAGGTGCAAAAACGGGAAGAGTTCTTGACCATCAGAAACAGAATGGTGTTACCGTTCACCATATAAATTCTCTACATGGAAGATGTGGTTTGAAGGCATCAGCACAGAAAGTTGTAGACCAGTGGAGAAGACCGAAGTCATCATCTGAAAATGAGATGGTAGGAAGACATGGTCGTAAGGTAATCACTGAGTTCTAGGATGCTATCATCATTCTGCAACACATACTTCCTACATTAACAATCAGCACAGCTATTTATTCTTATTAATCTATTTGTGACATGCAGGGGCTCTTTCCATATGAAGACTTTGCTAAGCTGTATACAAATAAAATTGAGTTCCAGCCTTGTGGCCTCATTAATGTTGGGAATAGGTGACCCCAGTTTCCTCTTTTTATAGTCCTTTTTATCCTGGGAATTATGCTTTCTGAAGAAGTGCATATTATTTTGTGGCTTTTATAAAGTCTTCAGCGCTTTGCTGTAATACAAAGTAATGTGTAGCTCACTCGCTGATGCAAACAAATATTCTTGTTCTTTCAGCTGCTTTGCTAATGTTGTCTTCCAATGCCTGATGTTCACTCCTCCTCTGACGACATACTTCCTCCAGCAATTTCATTCTAGAGCATGTGCGTCACTGGTCCTAAGTTATTTTCTTTTTGATGCGCTATATGCTACTTATTTTGGAAGGTTATGTTCTACAATCATCGTTATATCAGGCTCTTACTAGGTCGTTTAATTATAGGTCCAAACAAAGAACAGTGCTTCACCTGTGGGTTTGAGAAGTTGGTCTTAAAGGCAAAAGAAGGGAAGTCTCCACTATCCCCTAATGGGTTGTTATCTCAGTTGCAGAGTATTGGAATCTTTCTTGGGAATGGCAAGGAAGAAGATGCACATGAATTCCTTAGGTGAACTGAAGTTTCTGTAGTCGAGTGAACTCTCATGCATACATTTAAGAATATTGTTTTAATTTATTTTCCTTGCAATTTGCAGGTTTGTTGTCGATACAATGCAGTCTGTGTGCATTAAGGCATCTGAAAATGATATGCCGAAGACTAGCAAATTAGAAGATACAACTCTTATTGGTTTGACATTTGGGGGATACCTCCGATCAAAGGTATCATTACCTAGTACATTTTACTTTACTCATTTTACATAGGTTTGGAGGGAGTTATAATCCTTTTTATTTGAAAATTATGATGTCTGCCAGATTAAATGCATGAAATGTCAAGGAAAATCTGAGCTTCGCGAAAAAATGATGGATCTAACGGTTGAGATTGATGGGGATATTAGCACCTTGGATGATGCTTTGCGTCGATTTACAAGGACTGAGATATTGGATGGAGAAAACAAATACAGATGTGACAGGTTGGTCAGCACTTCCTTATAATGTGTTGAAGTTCGCGTGGTCCTTTGATATGTATATATATTTTTTTCATGTTTTGGAGATAGAGTTTTTACATCAGCTTTATGTATGGTTCTTAGATGGGTAGGATACAAGTTGATTTAGAGTTCATGGTCAACCATATCATTCCCTTTTATGAATTTTAATTACAATACCTTGTTCCATGACCAGCTGCAACAGAGTTCCCCTCTAGCTATCATGACAGAATTTTTTTGAGTATATCATGGTCTTGTATTTGCGTAGTTTAAACCAATCATCTGTGGCCTCTTATAAAACTACATTCGATTCTGGCTGTGAGGTTTACATTCGAAGGTTAATGGGTGCTAACTTTTGTATTTCTGTGCGCAGCTGTAAATCCTATGAGAGAGCCAAAAAGAAGCTGAAAATTACGGAACCTCCTAATGTCCTTACAATTGCACTAAAACGATTCCAGGTAATTAATATCTTCAATGAAGACCTGGTTTGTTTCTGTTGAGTTCCATCTGTGTTTTCTTGTCTTTTCACAATTTCGCTACACTTAATTCTTAAAGGCAGGAAAGTTCGGGAAGCTCAATAAGTTTATAAGGTTTCCAGAAACTCTAGATTTGGCACCATATGTCAGTGGAGGGAGTGAAAAATCACATGACTACAAACTCTATGGAGTCATTGTTCACTTGGATATAATGAATGCGGCGTTTTCTGGCCACTATGTCTGCTATATCAGAAATCAAAATAAGTGGTACAAGGCTGATGATAGCACGGTAAGTTTCTCATATATTATCATTGGAATGTTGGTTGTGAATTGGTTTCTAAATAAGCTTTGTTTTTGTTACATTTTTACCTGTGTTTGATATATGTTGCACTTTGGAAGTAAATAGAATTTCCTACCTCTCTGACAACATTATAGGTGTACATTGTTTGCTTCTTCCTTTTCTATGTCGAATTTCTTAGTTTTGAATGGATAATAATTATATAATTTCCCCTTCCCTTGGAAAATGAGATTATATTGTAAATAGGATATATTGTAGCTGGTTTTATTGGCTTTTCTAGAACATTTGTTCCAACCTCATTGAAGTCTGAAAGTCTTTGGATTGGTTTTGTGAGAGGAATAGCGTTGGTTGCTACTCATTTACTGGTCTCTTCTTGTCATCTTCATCTCTTGATCACAAGTTTGAAGAGAAATTCTATGTTTAATTCTTCTGGTGTGCATTGATTGTTTTCAGGTAGTAACTTCTGATGTTGAAAGGATCTTGACGAAGGGAGCGTATATGTTGTTCTATGCAAGGTGAGATACCTCTCTCACTCTTTAAGATTGTGGATTATAATTGATCTGATTACTTATGCTACGTATCGAATGAATTGACAACAGGTGCTCTCCAATGCCTCCAAGACTAACAATGTGTACCAAAGCCGAAGCATCCAATAAAAAATGCAGGGTGCCAGTACCTAAAGCTAATGAGAAAACTACCATATCCATACCACGGCCTGTGTCTACTTCAAGTCCTGTGGTGTCTTCCAACACTCCCGGTGGTGGTCGATCTGGCAATATACAGTCGTTTTATTCCAGTTTCCAGAGGCTGCAGAGAATTTTAGAAGAGGACTCATCAAGTGACAGTTCTTCTCTCTTTGACAGCAACTCAGATGAATGCTCTTGTAGCACAGACAGTACAAGCACGGATGACTTTGCTGATTTCATTTTTGGAGATCATCAGGGACGGGCTCACGGACAGTCTGAGGCTCCTTCACCAACATCATCTTCTTCTTCGTCTTCTCCTGTCTTCACAAGGCATTCGCCTTTGAGTCGTTCTTCTCCAGAAACGTACGGAACCTCAAGACATCAGTTGCCTTTGGGAAGAGAAAGGTGAGAGGGATTTTTGTCCACCGGCCCGATTAAATCAAAGTAGTAGAACAAGTAGTTGATTACACGTAGATGGAGTGGTTTTATTAACAACCTCCCCTAGGCTTGGTGAAAGTGGTTAATGGGAAGTGGTATATAGTAGTGTACAGTGGGGAAGAGAGATTTTGCCCATGAAAATGTATCAGGTAATGGAAGGGAATTTACGTTTGTTAATAAGTTGTATTGATTTCACTATGATCATCAATAAAGCTAATCTAATTGCATCTCAACGCTGCTCTTTCACTACTTTACGATTTGCGTAACGTAGAATCTTGGAATTGACCAGGAAAGATTCAATGGATGTAATTCTGCAGATTACATATTTGGAGATCATATGATGTTTTCAGGGAAAAACAAAACAAAAGAATCAATGATACCAAAGAAGAAAATATCCAAAAAAAAAGAGAGAACATTTAACATGTACTGCAAAGCAATCCTCTTAAAACTTGAAGAAGTATGATCCGGAAATAAACAGACATTGTGGAGAAGAAAAGAGACAGTATTATTAAAACATACAAGTGACAAACATTATCTGAAAGAAGTCATATCCGAGCCACATATGAATTGGCCTGTGTAACGTATCTAACCCAACGATATGGATTGTAACTACTTGATTTCTTTGCTATCTGCAAGTATTTGACCTGCATCACCCAATCCATTAGAGATGGTTGAAGAGGACGGTTAATGGTAATACAAGAAGGAAAAATCTCAAGAACCGGCGTTATACTTACCTGAAGTTTAGAAACATTGTACATTGGTATCGTGAAAGTCATGCTGACCGGCCCTGCTTCCTTTGTGATATTACCTAAAATTGAAATTGAAAACTATCAGCAAGCAATACTTTATTTTTCTCTGAGAGAACGAATGAATAACTTTTGTCTTAGGGGGGGTCACCATGAAATTCCTGTGAAAACGTTAGCTTTGCACGCAGTGTATGTTCAGCCCCGCCAACAATCTACAACACCACAGTTGTTAGCTAATGGTAGCACAATACAATAGTTCAAAATACCACGTGAGAGATTAAACACTTGCCTTTTTTAAATTCCATTCAAGCATTTTGCTCGATTCCTTGAAATCTGTCCTCTGTCCAGCCGCACCGAGTTCCAACTCAAAACTAGCCCTGTCACAACAAACATAATCCGTTGAATCTATCTCAAGTGTGGTTCAGATTTTGGAATACCCAAAGCTAGAATTTATGAAACTGTATTTATGAAACTCTTCCCACATGTATCTCGGTAATGCACTTGTACAATAAAAAAAGTGATGTACCTGGAAGTATAATTTGGCAATGGCATCTGAACTGTAACTGTGTTGGCAATTATGTCTGAAGGGAATTCAGCACGTATTTTGATTATCACTTCAGCCTAAATTTTAGCAACCAGAAATATATGACTTAAGCACTGGGATAAAAAGTAAGAAATTTTTCTAGTTTTCATCTGACTCAGAAAACTTGTACGCATGAAATTTCACCTTAAGGCGTCCAGCCTCTTCAATCAAGGTATTAACATGAAAAGGAGGCTTGAACTCCTGGGTCATACGGTAATTCATTACTGGAAATTCACCATCTGGTGGAACCTGAAAAGCAGAACGCACGTTAAATAGCAATACAACATGCTATGACAAGATGTTTTCTGTGAAATATATTTTAAAGCTCACCAGGGACAAAGTTCTATCAGAATCGAAGGTATCCAGACGAACAGACTCATGAAAATTGCAATCATCAAGTATCACCCCTGAACCTGAAGAACTCCTATAATCTGCAACATTTCAAGAGTGATGTTACCAAGGGTTAGATAGTCTTACCAGATCAACCCTACTTGATAATGATGAGCCTCAAAGAAGAATGCTACAGTAGTAGCAATATCTATTCAAGAATCGGGTTATGAAGAAAGCCTTGTAAGTGGAAACATGCAGTTTAGTTGACATTTAAAGCATTCTCAAAGCCCAAATTACGGAAAAAGACACCAAGATTTCAAAGAGTGAGACAAGATAGAATATCACGTAGATTCCTTCCTAAGATAATAATGTTGATTTAAAGGGGTGTAACAAGCAATACCATATACTGATCTTCCTCCTCTTCCTATGTTTAGGTCTTCATTAAGAGCTAAACGAATTTCTGGATTACCAGAAAGATAGCTCTTCATTTGAATGGTGCCATCAATCTCAGAAGTCAGTATATAACCCTGTTCACAAATCAGAAAAATATGGATCATTTTCAATTTTCATCAAGACACTAACATTACGATGCAACTACATTTATTAGGACATAGTATCACTGATATGGCAAGGTGAAAAGAGTATGGCAAGACTTATATAGTTTTGGTATAATAAACTTCAAAAGAGTAACTACTCACGCTTGAACTAAAAGTAACACTGATTTTCTCGATGATGTCCACAAAAATTTCCTCTCTTCTCCGACCCCCAGGGTCATTAGCTACAACCGATTTCGTAACAGCTGTTCCAGGCATTCTTTTGGCTCCTTGCTGCATAACATTAATATAAAGGGCCAGTCACATATGACATACATACAAGGAGGAGGAAAAAAAGAACAATCTTACTGTGAAAATGGCGGCAGGATCGATAGGTTGAAGACGTGCAGGAGAAACCACAATAGGCTCATTGAATATATAGGATTTCAAAACCTCAGTAGATGTAGTTTGCACATAACCAAAATCCTAAATCAATTAGAGCAATGAGGTCATATTAAATTAAACACAAAACATCTACTAAACAGAAATATACTTGCTAATAATGAGACTTACAATTACTTCATCGAGCAACTCATACACAAGCACAAAATTCTTCCTGAATGAATCTTCATTCAAAACACCAAGATAATCCTTAATAACACGAGCGATCCTTTGTAGAAGCTCCAAAACAAGAGACGGTGACACGTTAACTCTCGTTGTCGCAACAAAATAAAGTCCAACAACCTTGACATGGAAGTAGTTCACGCCATCCACATTCTATAATCACACACACAAAGCGTCAGATAAAACCATTATAGCTCACAAACAAACAGAAAGGATAATAATACCTACAAAGATAGGTGGTGCCTCAGCATTTCCATCCTCCTTCCAGAACTTGACTTTACGAAAGAACGTCTCTGTACTGCCTTTTGGTACCTCAGCCCGGTCTGTATCAATAAAATGTTAACACATTTTGAAATTTTCTAGTGGATCCAACTAAATCGCATCAGCTCAAACAAACAGAGAATCTAAAGGGATTCCATATCTCCACTGATCATTACGATTCCAAGAATTACATCTTCTCCAACTAATTGAATAGTTACAATCTGATCTGAGAATTCAGCTCAACATATATGTCATCGGATAGGAAATGCTGGTAGATCAAACAGATCAATGAGCTTAGAGAAGCTTCAATGTAAAAATTCTCAGAAAACAGTGACAATGAGTCTCGACTCTGAAGAGGGGAAACAAAAACAAGGAAGAAGCAGAGAGAGGGGATCAGATCGGGAGAAAAGGAGCTTACAGTCACGGAAGACGATGTTGTCTCCTCGCTGAGATAAGACGAAGAACTGAGAGATCATCATGTTTCCTTTAGCGGTGGATTCCGACGATTCACCGCGAGTTTGGTTTTGAGTCTACTGAACGCCGATCGGTTTTCGTCTTCTGAGTAATCTGGTTCTGGTGGTGAGGTGGTTCACGTTTTTTTACCAATTTGCCCGTCGTTATCGTAAAGCCTCTTCGTCGCTCAGAAGGTTCTGTGCTTTCGATAGATTATGATCTCTTGTTCTTCTACGGGCCTATTTTTGGACATTACTAAGGCCCAAATCCTCTCTTTTAAATAAAAAAAAAATCCGGAATTTTTAAACCTGCAAAGTATAAATATTCAATTTCCATAACTAGTTTAAAATTAATCAGATTTCTATAACCGCAAATAAAAATAAAAATTTATTATTATTTGTTTTTTACATGTATTATGTTATAAATACTAAATTATCTTCTTAAAATTATAATAAAATTTTTGGTTTTAATGATTTATCAGGCAATGATGCTAAGTGCATAAAGCTCAGAGAACTCACAAAATGACCAAGTATTCCAAATAAAACATTTAAACTTTATTTTTTAGATTCGAGTCAGAAACACATGACATAATAACAAATATTAGCAATGTTCTAACAAGAAGAGGAAATTTATAAATATGTTAAATATACATCTTGAACATAATTACATTTTAATCTCAAATTTATACAGTCTTAAGAATCACTTAGCTCGTCCCCAATCTATTTCGACTTTTTATAAGATCCTTCAGAACAATATTGATCTACACCAAAAATTCTCACTTATAATTTGCACTCACTTAATTTTTTTCTCCCATGAACAAGACCAAAACACTTTCAACCTAGCTATCTCTCTCTCTCACATCGTAAATACTTCTTTTTTTTAGTCATAAAAACTTAAACCTTATACTGTGGAAGGTTTGGGCACCTTCTTAACAGGTGTCCGAAACCGTTGATGAGAAAGAAGTTCGGTTCTAGAGACAATGGCGCCTTTACTCTAGGAGGAACTGCAGTTGCGGACACAGAGATCCCGTTAGGTGAGAGGAAGGGTCAGAGGTTAGAGGAAAAAGTTGGTTATGTGGTTCAGGTTCCGACTAAGGTGAAAGAGTTGGAGGAACAGGAGAGCAAGAGGCATCCTGTTAGGGATGCTACTAGAAGGAGGGAAGTAGGAAGGAGCAGAAGCCTTCCTCCACAAGAGAAAGTCACTAGCCATAAGAGTGATTTGACAATGTCAGCCAGGACTCAAGAAGCGGTCAAGTTGTGGATAAGAGAGAGTAAGGAGCGGAAAGAGAGGAAGGAACCTCCTTCTCAAGGAACTAATCCTATTGAGAAACCAGAGGAGAAGGAATGGACTCTGGTAGAGTCAAAGTCGAAAAGGAGAGTGAAGGACAAAGGCTCGGTTTTGGAGAAGAAGATTATAAAACCGTCGTCAGTTGAAGTAAGGAAGCCGATGGCAGGTATTAAGAGTGTGAGGAAGCTTGCCAAGTTAGAATCCAAGATGGTTTTTGTTAAGAAGACTCCACGGAGGTATCCACTGTCTGAGGTAGAGGAGGTGGATAAGCTCGGGATCTTGTCCCATGCCTCAAGTGATCAGCTTAGTCGAGGTGATACCTCGGCTAACACTGGATCTCTATGAAAGAGCGTAGCTCTACTCTCACCTTTTGGTCGTTTAAATGAGAGTTTTTTGTTGGAATATTAGAGGCTTGAATGGTCTTTCTCGTCAGGCGTTTTTGCGGAGATGGATTAGTAAATATAAGCCTTTGGTCGGAAGTGTGTTGGAGACACATGTAGCGGAAGAGAATGCAATGCAGGTTTTTCAGGCTTCTTTTTCAGGGTGGAGGGGGGGAGTTTGGGTATGATTGTGTAGAGAATGGTCGGATTTGGGTTGTTTGGGATCCGACAGTGTCAGTTATCTGCTTTTTCAAATCACCTCAGCTTATGGTTTGTGGCGTTTTTGATCCGGCAACTACAGAAAGCTTCGCGGTTGCCTTTGTTTATGCTTATAACACTCAGATTCAGCGGAGAGATCTCTGGTTAGTACTATCCAATATAGTTCAGAACTCTCCTGCAAGGAATCATCCTCTGTTGGTAATGGGCGACTTCAATCAGATTCTGTCTACTAATGAACATTTCTCGGTGATTCCTCACTCGATACCTTTGTCTGGTATGAATGAGCTTCGGGAATGCCTACAAACAAATGAGCTTTCAGATATGCCGAGTAGGGGAGCATTTTTCACTTGGTTTAATGGGAGACAAGAGGATCCAGTCTTGAGGAAACTGGACAGAGTACTTGTCAATGAGACATGGAGAACTCAGTATCCGGAGGCTATTACGGTTATTGAGGCGCTTGGAGATTCTGATCATTCCCCATGTATAGTCTACTCTACGGCTAGGGTAGAACAATCAAAGAAGCCCTTTAAGTACTTCTCCTTCTTGTCTACTCATCCTCGGTTCAGGGAGAAGATTCGAGAAGCTTGGCAGAGGCCTTGTTTTGTTGGATCCAAGCTGTTCACCATGGGACAGAAATTTAAGATGGTTAAGGAAGCTTGCAGGCAGTTGAACAGAGAAGGGTTTGGTAACATCCAGCAAAGGGCTAAGGAGGCTCTGGAAAAATTGGAGGAAGTCCAGGCTGCTTTATTGACCACTCCCTCTGATTCTTTGTTTAGACAAGAGTTTCTAGCCCGAAAAGCTTGGCACTTCTTTGAAAAAACTCAGGAATCCTTCTACAAACAGAAGTCTAGGATTCGATGGTATAAAGATGGGGATGCGAACACTGCTTTTTTTCATAGGACTGTTCTTGCAAATCAGGGAAGGAATGGGATAAAGCATTTGAGAGGAACTGATGATGATCTGGTGCACAATATGGCTCAAGTGAAGGATATGCTGTTAGCATATTATAAAAATCTCCTAGGAACAGCAAATTCTGGCGTTCAGCCATTATCCATTGAAGAAATCAGGGATATCTCTTCTTTTAGGTGTGGTTCTGAGCTCGCTACCCAGCTGCTTCAAATCCCTACTATCGAAGAGATACGGAGAACAATCATAACCATGCCAAAGAACAAAGCACCAGGACCAGATGGGTTCCCTGTCGAATTCATATGGGAAGCATGGGGTGAAGTGGGCAATGTAGTAGTTGAGGCTGTCCAGGATTTCTTTCGCTCGGGTACTCTACCAAAGGGCCTCAATGCTACTATTATTACTCTTATACCAAAAGTGCCTGGCGCTGATCGGATTACTCAATTCCGTCCTGTCTCGTGTTGTAACACGGTGTATAAGATTATTTCTCGACTCCTGAAACAGAAAATGAAGCTGTTCGTATCTGATGCGGTACAGGGTAATCAGGTGGGGTTTATACAGGGGCGTTACCTCTGTGAGAATGTGCTATTAGCTTCGGAGCTAGTTACAGACTTCCATGTCCCAGGGGATACTACGAGAGGGTGCCTCCAAGTTGATCTCGCCAAAGCTTATGATAATGTAGATTGGCAGTTAATGTTAAATGTTCTCCATGCTCTAGACTTGCCACAACAATTCATCGAATGGTTGAAGGTTTGTTTCACAACTCCAAGCTTCAGTATAGCGGTGAATGGAGAACTAGTGGGATATTTCCCGGGGAAGAAAGGTTTGAGGCAGGGTGATCCAATCTTGTCTCTCTTATTTGTTTTGGCAATGGATGTATTGTCCAAGCAATTGGACAGAGGCCTTTTAACCAGAGGTTTGGCCCTCATCCTCTCTGTTTGGCACCGGTGGTGACGCACTTAAGCTTTGCGGACGACATACTCATATTCTTTGATGGTCAACAAGACTCTTTGCAAGGAATTCTTTATATAATGGAGGAGTTTGAAGGTCAGTCAGGGCTGGGAGTAAATAGGGACAAAACTGCCCTGTTTCTCGATGGAGGCAGCTTCATTCGAACCCAGACAATGGCAGAGGAAATGGGAATCACTCAGGGATCATTACCAGTGAGATATTTGGGAATTACACTCACATCTAAGAAGCTGGGAAGACAGGACTATCAGCCTTTAATTGATCGCATCATGAGCAGATTTACGGCGTGGAATGTGAGGCATTTGTCCTTTGCTGGGAGACTTCAGCTCTTACAATCCGTCATATACTCAACTATAACTTTCTGGGCTTCAATCTTTGTCCTACCGAATAAATGCATAGAGGAGATAGAAAGGATATGCAGCTTTTTTTTAAGGAAATGAGCACCAAACTCAGCAAGAGGAGCTAGAGTCAGCTGGGAATCAGTATGCACCCCTAAGGAGTGTGGAGGGTTGGGACTAAGAAGATTGTTGCCCTTGAATAAAGTTTTAGTGTTGAAGCTCATTTGGTTGTTGTTCACCTCAGCGGGTTCTCTGTGGGTTTCTTGGACAAGGAGAAACTTACTAAGGCATGGAAATTTCTGGGAGATGGCGAATGTAACCTCTGGAAGCTGGATATGGAAAAGCATATGCAAGCTGAGACCTCTGGCAAGGCCGTTTGTTGTATGTAAGGTGGGAACAGGAATCACGTGTAGTTTTTGGAGTGATAATTGGACAGAATTGGGGCCTTTATTGGAGTTAACGAGTGATAGAGGACCAATGGTTTCGGGGCTGTCCAAACATGCAGTGGTTGCTGATGCAGTGAGAGAAGGGAACTGGTGGATTTCTAGGAGTCAGAGTAGGAGCCCTATAATTCTTCTGCTGAAGGAGTGCCTTCCCCCGCCGTCAGTAGTGAATATGCGGGAGGATGGGGAAGATGACATGTATTTATGGAAAGTGGGGATTGATGAGGCTTCGTCAAGTTTTTCTACGGCGAGAACATGGGAAGCTTTGAATCCTCCAGCTCAACGGGACGAGTGGTATGCTTCGGTGTGGTGCAAGAACAGGATACCAAAGCATGCTTTCATAACCTGGTTGGTTGCCAGAAACAGATTACATACGAGAGATAGACTAATACAATGGGGGTTGGCAACTCCATCTGTTTGTCTCTTATGCGCTCAAGAGGACGAATGAAGGCAACATTTGTTCTTCGATTGTGCTTTCTCTGGGGAAGTTTGGGGATATTTTCACTCGATGGCTGCAGTAGTCCCTCCCAACTCGGTTCAGGATGCTCTGGTGTGGTTGAGAAATCCATGTAGGGACAAGAATGTGGCAATGATCTTAAGACTGGCATTTCAAGCTTCGGTATACTTTCTCTGGAAAGAACGTAACTCTCGTCTACACTCTGCGATCTCGCGAACTCCAGCCGCCTTGATACAAGAGATTAAGGTCATTATTAGAAGCCGCTTGGAACCTCTTTCAAGGAACGACAGACCAGGTCATGCTTCCCGTCTTCTTGGAGAAACGGAGTTGGTCACTTGGTTTGGATTGTTTCAAAACTAATGTCATCTGGTATGAGGGTCGTTTGTATTATTCTTCCCCTTTTGTTGTATGCTGTAGGTGATACTCCTCCTTCGCAGTTGTAACCAGTATCCCGGTTTTCTGGGAATCTAAGGTATGAATTGAAAAGACAGTTAAAAAAAAAAAAAAAAAAAAAAAAAAAAAAAAAAAAAAAAAAAAAAAAAAAAAAAAAAAAAAAAAAAAAAA
>NC_025696.1:8954040-8955589 GCF_000633955.1 Camelina sativa
AAAAAAAAACTTAAACCTTACACGGATTTTGTGCCGGATTAATTTTCACATGTATATTATGAGGTGGTAGCCCACGAATTTTCTCAATTTTAATTTGATTTTTAGTACCACTTCCAGAAAGAGATACAAGACTACTTTTCCCGTCATTAATATATCACATTAGTACTCAAACGTGAGATCATCTCTAATTAGGGTTAAAACTTAAAAAGGGTATAAATGGCTCAACCAAATATAAAAGGTAATGATGGTGGTACGATGCGAGACATCTAATCAGGTGTCGCATCTATCGTGAGTGAACGATTTGAAATAAAACTAGATTCATGAAATATTTAATAGACACCAGCTTATGTGAAAAATCAAATCCAAAGTGGGTAGATGAACAGCTAGCATCTACTAATTATAATCCAAAGCTAGCTTTCCATTAGAATTGGTGCATAGTTCCAGCTTATGTATCTTAATTCTTAAATATGTATCATTTTATTTGACCTAGCTATATATAATTAAAGATATTTAAATTATATATTCACTTCCATCTTTATTTTGTTTTCTAGTTCGAGAATCCAAACTAAACTAAACAGTAAAACTACTGTAAAGTTAAAGTTCCAGATGAATCCATGACCACTGTTTAGCTATCAAGTTGAGTTACAACAGGCTAGTTGGATTAGAAGGTGAGGTAATAATTTAAAAATCACAACTGTAGCAGTAGCAGTCTCTTCACCTAGCAACTCAGTCAGACAAAACACAAAGTGTGTTTATGTGGTATATTTAATGATTTTAGTTTGGGAAAATGACGGAAACAAAACCTATGGCCCATTGATCACTGTTTAGCTAAAAAAAAGCAGACTCGTCTTTCCAATCTTGAACACACAAACACAGTAACCATCTCTTTCTCACTCCCTCTCTCTCTCACATATTAGGGAATAAAAAGCTACCAGAAAACCTTTTTTTTTTATCTTCTCACAAAATTTAATAAAAGTGGGTGCTGAGATTGCATAACCTAATCCAAGATCCTCCCATTCAAAGAAAGGTAAAAGCTGTGAATCTGTGTTCTTTCTTCTTTAGCAGGGGTATTTGAAGGATTCATCTAGTACTGTTCATTCTTTTGCTTCTCATGGTTTCTGGATCTGATCTCTCTTTCTCTCTCTCCCTCTCTACCCATCTAGGGTTTCCTGAGAATATATTTATAAACACTCTTTTGCTAACCGTTGTTCCACTTGTTTTCTTTGTTTTTTTCTTGGTCTATACTGTGTTATGTGTAGGCAAGATTCAAGATTAGTAGTGAAGGAGATCGGGTAAAATGGCGAGAGAGAAGATAAGGATAAAGAAAATAGATAACATAACAGCGAGACAGGTTACTTTCTCTAAAAGAAGAAGAGGAATCTTCAAGAAAGCCGATGAACTTTCAGTTCTTTGCGATGCCGATGTTGCTCTCATCATCTTCTCAGCCACCGGAAAGCTTTTCGAGTTCTCTAGCTCAAGGTATCTCCTTCTCTCACTCTCTCTCTCTCTCTCTCTCTCTCTCTCTCTCTCTCTCTCTCTCTCTCTCTCT
>NC_025696.1:8962579-9012403 GCF_000633955.1 Camelina sativa
TTTTTTTTTTTTTTTTTTGCTTTCTACAGCTAATTTTCCTTGGGCTTCGAGATCATGTACGAAATCAACTTCTAGTTAATCACATATAGGATTTTATGAGGTATCGATTAGTTACGTTCTAACTTATGTTATGTTTTAACTTATAACACGTGATTAATTACGTTGAACTTTTCTGAAACCTATTATGGGATACTAACTTATAATTTTTCAATAATTTTCATTAAGACTCATGTTATGATTTCTATAATCGATGATGAGATGAGAGCAGAATATTATAGTGCGACTTTTGTTAATTATGGAAGCATATGTATATATGGATACATAGTACTTACCACAATTAGAATAAATTTATTTTCCTTTTTTATAATTTCTTTTGACTTTATGAATTACAAAAGTCTTTGACACTGTCACTTGGTATGATTGGGGATTAAGTCTTAACCACTCGTTTATCTTATCTTGGGAAGCATTACTATAACTGGGAATGGAGTCAACTAATTATATAAATGTTGTCAGCACATATTTTTTGACTTGATATATAGCTACTTCGGATTACATTTACTTTATTATAACTAAGAAAACGTTTATGGTGTACATATTAGTAAATTAAGTAAATTTACAAATGCTTATATAGTCGAAGGAAATTAAAAAGGTTCAACTGAAAGATGGATTGTTTGTTGAAACGTGTAGAATGAGAGACATTTTGGGAAGGTATAACCTTCATGCAAGTAACATCAACAAACTGATAGATCCACCTTCTACTCATCTCCAGGTATTCTTATTATCACTCACTCTTTTCTTTTTATTTTTCATCAAACTCTTCTCTCTAAAATACTCTCCACTATGCATTTGTTATGCGTCTTTGTTTTAGGTTTTCAGGTGTATGTCTAAACATAGAAACAAAATGTGGCATAGCATTATTAATCTTGAAGCATCTATTTAATTAAGTTTCCATATCAATAGCAGAATCCTGAAAATATTGACTTTGCATCTAGCAGCTTGAGAACTGTAACCTCTCCAGACTAAGTAAGGAAATCGAAGACAAAACCAAGCAGTTACGGTATGGCTCCATTTATGTTATGCTGATAAGAGACAAATCTATTTCATGTGTGTGTGGTTGTTTTGTTTTGACAATCATGTGTGATTGTTATTTATAGGTTTTAGAATTTATATATCATCTAGAAGAAGAACGAATGAGTTATTACAATATATAATTAAGTAGGTTCTTCCTGTTCAGGTGTGTCTTGGAAATTGATGTTTTGTTATAGATTTTAAGCGTTATTTCTAAAGATTGCAAGACTTTGTAGTGTTCAATCATTATACTCATTCTTATTAAAACACACTCCTATGTGGCTATGTAGCTGCGCATCAACTAGTATATATAGGTAGATAATATCTTAGTTTGGCAGACACAAAGAGCCGATGTATGATTCGATAAAGTTCTGAAAGCTGGGTCCAAACAAACTATATATAGAGAGATACTTGGGTAGTTGGGTAGAAATGAGTGTATGTGTATGATGTAGTTTTGAGTATTCTAATAAAATTGAAGTGAGTATTATGTTGTATTTATAACGTAAAACAGGAAACTGAGAGGAGAGGATCTTGATGGATTGAACTTAGAAGAGTTGCAGCGGCTGGAGAAACTGCTTGAATCTGGACTTAGCCGTGTGTCTGAGAAAAAGGTTTATTACTATACATAAACTATAGTAGCATGCATATTTCCTTATAGACGTGGAATATATGTAATCATAATTAAGCTGTATATATATATATAAGTGTGACATTGTTGTTGTTGATAATAGGGCGACTGTGTGATGAGCCAGATTTCTTCACTTGAGAAACGGGTTAGTACGTATAATTCTTATTACTAATGGAAATGATAGGCCTATACATATAATGACTTAATTAACATGTGACGCAGGGATCGGAATTGGTGGATGAGAATAAGAGACTGAGGGAGAAAGTATGGTTCTATACTCTTATCGAAATCATGTTAACCTTAATTAATCAGCCTTTTTTTTTTTTTGAAAATATAGTATAATATAAGTTGAGGTAACGTATATATGGACAGCTAGAGACGTTTGAAAGGTCTAAAATGCTGGCGTTTAAGGAAGCTGTGGAGACAGAGTCAGCGACCACAAACGTGTCAAGCTACGACAGTGGAGCTCCCATTGAAGATGAATCCGACACTTCCCTGAAACTTGGGTATAGTTTACTTATTTCACTGAACATCATAATAAATCTTTTATTGACATCATGTGTGTGGACGTTACTAATTCTTGTTTTGGTTAGGCTTCCATCTTGGGAATGAAGCGGAGAGAGAGCTGCAGCAGAGTTGACTACGATTGAAGCCCACACAAGTATTAAGTCTACCTTTTGCCCCTTTCTTTCCTTTGAATAAGTAAGTGTTGAAAAAAAAAACTGAGATGGGAAGAATGAAATCTCATATCGCATTGCGGAGAAGCAAGTTTCAGACATTATTGTTATTGTTTTTTGCTATAACTATTTGCACCAAAGTAAAAACAATGGACCCCATCTGTATTCTTTATCTTTAACCCCATTTATTTTTGCTTCATTCTTAATGTAGCGAGCGAAATTTTTTCTAAAGATGCCGTAATTCTATGTTTTACACTCCATAAACCATCTGATCCTAGGAATGATTTTTTTTTTTTTTTTTTAAATTGTCTGTCGAAATGTACAACATGCATGCATTGACTTTTCAGGGTAAAGAAATAAGGAAAGAAAAGAAGTTAAGAATGTACAAACTAGAGTCCAAATCAAGTATAGTTTCTTTTATTAAGGAGTTCCGATTCGTATGAATCGATTAAACAGAATAAAACTATACTAGTACGATTTACACAACTTAACAATCAATCCCAATTCCCAAATCATAAGAACCCGATAGGTTTTCTAATAATGTTTCCTTTCATAAACAAAAACTAAACAATAAATTGGAGAGGGGCTAAAAGAAGATGCACCGTTGTCATTTTACAACTCTGTTTTCTCCTTGTTATTGTTCTTTCTCGATTCCTTTTGGGTTTTGGGAGCGTTGACAGTCATGCCTAAAAGTTTTAAAAACCCTAAGGTAATCCCTTTTTTAAAATAGTCCAATAATTTCCATTTCCAATAATAGCGGAAAAGGAAACTCTGATCATTCACGTCTAAGGAAGGACCTTAAGGTTTAAGGATAGGGGGCGTAACAACACGCTGTCTGCCACTTCTTGAGTAACCTTATAAGTTGCAAATCACCTGAAAAGCTTTTCATGTGCGTTTTACCTAACCGTTGAGTTGCAAATCTACGATGGCATAGAGCGTAACTCTAAATTGTTTATCAAATAATGATGTTTTAGAATTATCCAACTTGACCAATGATGGATATAAATCGGTTATACTTGAAGATAAAAAAATTATAGATATATATATTTTTTTTTTGTGATTCAAGTAATTTAAAACTTTCATTTTAAAGTTTCTCCCAAAATAAAAGAAAATTTACAGTATATATATATTAATATGATAAAGTCTCCTATATTATAAAAAATTCTTTACACAAGCTTGTACTCAAAGAATGTAACTCTATAAAATCTTTCAGTTCATTTATTTTATCGATAGGACTTTATGAAATTAAGACAATTACTCATTACTCATTATAATATACTCCTTCTGTTTTATATTACTTGTCATTCTATAAATTTGTATTGTAAACACAAAACGACTAGTAAGATAAAGCAAAAGTATAACTCTAAAACGACAATTAAAAAACGGAGTGAGTATAGAAAAAATAGGTTAATTCTTTCTCAGCGTTTTTTTAATATTACATTTAGAGTAAATTAGGCATATGATAAAGTTTTGTTTAATGTTAAAACTTACATTAATGTAACTTGTATTTTTCCAAATAATTTTGGATAAATTTGTTTCTTTAAATGTTAGTATAATTGCTAAAAACAATATATTCATATTCGTAATTTTACTTTTGAGTAATAGATAAATCAATAAAATATAAATATTTATTATTTCAATACTATCTATTTAAAAACTAATCTGTGTGTCGACGCAAATAGTATTATAAAAAACATTTATCGATCGATTGATAAACTAAAATTGTGTCCACTTTATTTTTTTAGAATGTGACTGAAGGATAAATGGTCAAATTTGTGTGCGATAGACAAACTAATAATATAACAACTTATGTTGATACTACATACAAAAAAAAACTATAATACATTTTTAGGGGATATAAATAAATATAACTAATGCATGAATATTTGACCAACAATTATAATGAATAGAAAATATGATATTATCTTGCCAAAAATAGAAGTATGCAGTCAAATATAACAATAATGGTAGATAGTAACTGCCAAACAAATATAAATAAGTCAAACTTACGATATTTATTGGATATTACTATCTTACTAAATTAGTGATTTAACCAGTCAAGTTTTAAAGCTATAAAACTATGACTAATTTATCATTATAGGCATCCTTCAAATTTACAATACTTTCAGTTTTTTAGTGATATAAGATCTTTTAACATTTTCATTCGAGGTATTATGTGATCCCGGTTTATCTACTAATTTGTTATATAATTCACGTGATACTAATATGTTTATATGAATTATTGGAAAAATTTTGATCTCTCAAGTTAGGTAGATTTTATATAGAATTTTATGTAGATATTTGCTCATTACAACTAACAAGTGATGATTAAATATTTTTGTAGTTTTAATATGGGAGATCAGATTTTCATTTGTGTAAATAGTTCCAGAACCAAAATCTTTTTTTTCCATCATTTTTAATATATATCAAATGTACATATATATATAGTATTGATGATTTTTTTCATTTAATTTTCTTCTTTAGGGTATAAGGGAGGAAACCAAACAAAAAGAAATGAATTCCAACCGTTGTGCTATCTGTAGGGCCTTAAAACAAATTTGTGACCCAAATTGCATATACAAAGCATATTTTCCATCGAACGATACAAGATTTGAAGATGTTCAACAAATCTTTGGAGCTGCAAAAGTTGCAGATATCCTCAATAGGCTTGGGTCTGAAGAAGAACGTAAGATTGCTGCCAACTCTTTGTGCTATGCGGCTGAAGCTCGTAGACGTGATCCCAATTCTGGAATTTATGGGATGGTACAACACCATGAGAGTATTCTCAATGATGTTGAACAAGAAATCAAATTTGCAGTGAATGAGCTTAAAACCAATGTGGGACCTGATCAAGTCCCAAAATTTTTTCATGTTCCAATTCCAGATGATTTTCTTACTACATCTGGAAAGATGGGTGATGGTCATAGAGTTGATGATGCATCAACATCTGCGGGACCATCTGCAACTTTACCTAAGAATCATGAGTAATAATACTCAACAAATATTTCTATCACCTAAAAACCAAAACCAACAATAATTTCAGTCAAATGTCTTTTAATGTTTTTTTCTTTCTTTGAACTCCATATCCCATAATAATCTTGTATCATTTTCCTTTATTTATCACCATTTCTTCATAAATCTATGTAATTTGTTTAATAAATATCTATGTTGTCTGGTTAATCCTCATACGGTGTTTCCTATTTACTTCCACTAGATAATATTCAGAAAATACATTTTAAGATCTTTTAAATCAAATACTAGATTTGTTGCTAAAACACATGAAATAATAGTTGTTAAAAATAATGAATGAGATCCTAAATGGGTAAGGATGGATACATTTGTATATACATGTATATTACAATTATAAACAATCTAATTTGGAGAACAATGTTTCATGTTCTTCTAGGTAATCTTGTGATTTTAAATGATAAGTTATTATAAGATAACAACTAAAGCTAAGAATTTAAGAAATGCATGTTCTTAGTTTACTCAAGCAAAGATTACCCAAGTTAAAATTCGGTTATAAAATCCAGTATTGGTCTTGGGATTGATAGAATATATATTTTTATTAAAATAGATGTAAGAATGATAATTTAATTTCTACGGTGGTACGAAGAAGTATAGTACTTGATCAAACATATGTGTCTACGTACGAGCTCATGTGAGGGCTCCGTATCACAAAAAAAATATGAGTCTTCTTAAAGGAAAAAAGAAAAAAGAACAAGAACCTTCGGTTACACCACAATTCTATGGACAATATTTTGGAGATCTTGGAGGTTCGGGATCAAATTTAGGTGATTATTAGTATTGTTCTAGTATTTTAATTTGTGTCATATTTATGTGTTCATGTAATTTTATTTCATTGTAGTACTTTATTTTGTATTAATTATGTTTAGTATCACATTTTGTTGTGTAATATTTGTTGTAATATTATGTAATTTTTATGAAATTTTAATATTTTAATTTTAATTTAAATATATGTGAAATTTTAATATTTTAATTTTTATTAAATATATGTAACAATTAAATTTATAAGAATATATGTGAAATACTTTGAAGTGATAAAATTTTAAGACTAAAATGATAAAAACTTAATTTTTGAGATTATTTATGAAATAAATTTAGGGATTGAAATGCAAAAAAAAAAAAGATGAAACTTCAAATTTGGAGTTTTGAACAGTGATACTTCAAATATGGAGTGTCACTGTTAAAAACTTCAAATTATGAAGTATTGAACTATCTCTTGGAACACATAAAACTTTAAATTTGAGGGGATATAGTATCTCTTGGAGATGTCCTAAGGTTTAAGGATAGGAGCATAACAACATGCTGTCTGCCACTTCTTGAGTAACCTTATAAGTTGCAAATCACCTGAAAAGTTTTCCATGTGTGTTTTACCTAACCGTTGAGTTGTGTAAGAAGGCACAACTGATAACCAAAGGTCCAAAGTAGAGGCCATCTTTATCGGCACAACTTATTAAGTGTTCTTAGCCTAAAAATATGTTTAATAAATTGAACAGTGGCCTTAGAACAGATTTTTAGTTCTTGAATTAGAACAGTTTTAAGCTTAGTTCTTTGTTTACGTGGCTTTACGGGAATGGTTGAGAATTTTTTGCAATGGAGATAATTTTTATTTCTCTTCCTCTTCCAAAACGCAACTAGGTTTTCTTCGAGAAAGAGAGAAAACGGCGAATGCTTCGACCCGCTTTGCAGAACCGAGTCAACCCGACCAGACTTTGTTTCGTTCCCTCTCGTTTGATCGATCGGCCGGTGCCTGATTGCGTTTTGACTCCCGAAATCTCCGGCCAAAGTTCAATCTAGGTTTGTCATTTCATATTCCTAGTTACAATTCTGTTATCTCATAAAAAGATCCTCTCTTTTTCATTTCTGGGGTTGTGTGTTGCGATTCGGTTCGATTCTATTGATCGTTGTTGAAATATTTAAGAGTCATAAACAAAATTGTTGCTTTTTGAAGGGTTTCTCGTAAAAAGTTGATTTTTACTATTTGGAAGTCAATTTGCCCGAATCTTGTATGTGTATATGGCAGTTTCTTACGATTTCATTCATCTTTTTGTGGGATTTTATCAAGTATGGTTGCAAAGGAACTTGTTCTACCTCAAGCTTAGAGTCTATCAACACTGAGGATCATCATCACATCTTGAACCGAGCTATGGATACTTTAAGAAAGATAGATAAAGTGTGTGTATATGGCAGTCTCTTGAAAGATCTCATTGTCCAGGTTCTGATCAGTCTTAAGTTAATTACAAACAAGCTCATTTGTTCTTTTCTCTGTGAATTGTTCTCTAAATTTTGTGTTTTGGATGTGATTTGTAGTGTTTGCTTAGATTGAAAGAGCCTGCAGTGTTACTGTGTTGTCGTGAAGAAGATCTTCACATGGTTGATCTGATGATGAGTTCCACCTAGCTTAGTGAGATGGATATGTGTTTCAGGGTCCTCTGTTTCAACAACGACCGTATCCATCACCTGGAGCTGTTCTGAGGAGAAACGCAGAGGTGGCATCATCGCAGAAGAAGAAACCAAACTCTCAATTCACGGAAATCACAAAGAGAGGCGATGGAAGTGATGGTCTTGGGGATGCTGATTGAGAGAGCCCGACTCATCTTTATATAAGATAGTTCCCATGTCTTCTACTGTTTTGTCTGTTGCTTTCTCCATATATGATAATGAGAGTAGGCTGTTTACTAGTTAATGAACACGATCGAGCTGTAATCAGATGAATTTTAAGCACAGGGTTCAGTGGTATTTGTATACATATAACAACACTTAAGTATCTTCCATCTTCAACAATATCCAGAAACATTCTCCTAATACTCAAAGAGCAACATGTTTTTAAAGTTAATGACTTTATTCTGGAATAATTAGTTTGACTAAGAAAGAATCAAAAGATACAAATGTGTGTGAGTTGTGAGTAAAGAGGCCATTCGATCATGTGGACCCAATTAAACCATGTCCCTTAAACTATACTCCATAGGAATCACATAACATCAGGTTGATCTGATTCTTCGCATCTTGCAGGGTTGTTGGACTGAAAGGGGTACAACCGAGAGCTGCTGATACAACTGCCACGGTAAGGCCATCAAACCAAAACACTCAAACCAAAATCGTTTGTTTGGTTTTTTTTCTCTAATTTCATTTACAATGTTTTTTTTATTTCATAAAAATTTGGTATTGTATTTTGAATTTTTGATAAAAGTTTTATAAGTTTGAAATTTAAATGTTCTTTTATAAGTTTTTATAATTGTAATATGTTTAAGAATATTAATAAACATTATATTATTAAATAGTATTAAACATTCTTAATTTTTTTATTAAACATTAATCTATGTATTTATTAAACATTCTTAAATTTTTATAAAAATATTATATTATTAAATATTAAGATCTTAAACATGTTCTCCCAATAACTAACTTATTAACAAAAGTTCTTAACTACTGATCTTACATTATTTTCACAATATTTATACTCTAAGAACACCCTAAACTGATCTCCCTATAAAGATGCCCTAAGATGATCTAGATAGTGAAAACTGAAAACTAAGTTAAGATACTTTGTCAAGAACCAAACAGTTCGCCCTAATATTTCCTCTCAGGCACTATTACCGAGGCGCCGCTACCATCTCCTCTCCCCGACGCCGGTAGAGCTCCGGCTCACCGGCGTCGGGCTCTCTCAGTCCTATTAAACTCTGCTCTCTTCTACTGCATCCTCTGTTTCTTTGTTCCATGGTCACTAGTTTCTCCCAGAGTCCTCTCGAGATTTTGGATCTCGACTCCGAGCATGCTTCAGCTTCTTTCTCCCCTTCCCTTGCCTCAGCTTCTGGTGAATCGTCTCGATGTGCCTGCTCCATCGTGGTCCCAGCCACGAGATGTTCCCTCTGAGACCAATGAGCGCCCCACCTGCCTCGGCTTCCGCCGGTCTTACCGCCTCCTAACACTGTCAACCGCAACAACTCTCCGATCCTTGGAATCTTTTCCCTTCACCAAGTGGTTTGCTTGGCTGAAGCTGGACGGGAGCTCTGTTTTGACACTGGAGCCGAAAAAGACTTTTACGGTGAAACCCACATCTTTGGCGCTCTCTAACACACCACTGATTCCGCTCTGTTCCAGGTTCGATTCTCACTCTTTATCCAACTCCCTGGTGCTTAGGATATCTTGGTCAAATGTGTTGCCCCTGAACTGGAAGATGCTTAAATCCGCTAAAGCTGTTTTGAACCCAAACCGTTTAGACCCTCGTGTCATTTGGTTGCCTGGTTGTGCTCGACAAGAAGTCTCTGAGTGTAGAGTTTGCGTCCTCAGAACTGGTTGTGATAAATCTATCTCAAGCTCAAAATGTTTAGCATCGAGTTTCTCTACTTGGTCAAGTCGGGGTCTCCTCGGTAGTAGAGTCTCGATCTCTTCGGATTGGCTTGACATCTATTTGTGTCGAGGAAAGTTGAGTACTATGGTATGGAGGACTGCATTACAGAGCTCTATTTTTAACCATGACCCGTCTCTATGGCGATTTATAATGCTTGCATCCGATGCTCCTATTTGTTGCATATCACCAATCCCTCAACTCTTTCAGCCCCAGCGTATAACCAAGCTTAAACTCGGCATTATGATTCCACCTCTGCGGAGAGGGGATTACCGATGTTTAGCCAGTTTGTTTTCTCCATCATTTCCATGTACTAAGCTCTCCAAAAGGTATATCATCTACTTATTGAAGTTCCCTCATATTGACTTAAAGAGTAGTGGCATTATGATCACCATTCCAAGGAGTGGTGGTTACCACAACCTCTTCAAGCTTTTCCCTTTCAGACTTAAAACCGCAACCACCCTTGCAGTGATCGGTTTTCAGAGCATTCTCAACCCTGCTCACACCTTTGACAAAGCACTACTTTGTGTAGATTGTCTCACTTTGATGAGATTCTCAGCTTTGCTTGCTTCATCGCCATCAAGTCTTCGAATCAAGACCATGGCCACCTTCCCTTCCAATGATCTACTCTTGGAAGCTGCATTGATATGTTTTGATCTCACAGGCTCCAGCTTGCTATTCAGCCATTGGTCCATAGCTCTCAAAACCCATATATCTCTTGCTTTTATTTATCTTTGTACTTTTATTGTCTTTAAATTTGGGGTATGCCCTCTTATGCTACTTAAGCCTTTCAACCTGCTTTGTATGTTACACTCTATTTAATAGAATGGAAACATATGTTTTTCAAAAAAAAAAAAAAAAAAAAANATACTTTGTCCCACATTGAAGTTTAAGAGATTTACGAACTAGTATATAATTATGTCACAAATCTCTCAGAATTAGTTTATGCGAATGAAGTAGGATTCAACTTTTTTTTGTTTTGTTTTTTATCATGACTCTTTAATTGATACCATATTAGATTGTGTGAGCCTACTAAACTCATACCCATAATCTAGTTTCAAGAGTTGGAGAATTGTTCAAGAGTTATATATACTAATGGAAAAATGATTGAAATATCCCATATGGGGGACAAACAATTTTTGACACCCGTATCTCCCCTCTAACCCGCCTTCAACCTTGCAATTGAATCGAGAACATTGAAACATATGCTCTGCTACTATAATTTTTTTCTGGTCAATCGAGCTTGTTCCTTTTTATTGTTCAGATTCAAATCTTCTAATATGGTTTTTTTTTTTTTTTTATAACTACCCAATTTTTTTTTTTTTTTTTGTTTGCATTAAAATTAATCTGGTATTGCATATCCGAATTTTTGTTTCATATCTCCCGAAGAGACGTATCAACAGTTCTAAACACTCTGGCGAATTCTGTTGACCTAAAACTTGGATCTCCCCATCGTATATCTTAGTTTCAAGTATTGTCGTGCTTCCGTCAGATTTCAACAAATTGGATTTCCAAAACTTTCGGATCAAATATACAAGCTATGCTCTGGACGAGAAGATACACACCGACAAAGTTTGGTCTTTTATTCGTTTGTCGCTGAGTTTAGAATAAGGGTTGTTGTCTTTATCGTCGATTGAACTTGAATCGATCCTCCAGATGAAGCAATTGCAGCCATTGCAGAACCTTACTCAGTCGCAGAGGACAGCTCTCGTTAGTGTCTTCGTGCTCCTTTTCCCGATTTTGTCCCCCAGTCTCTTCGGCCCTCTTGGCCGCGCCTCTCCTTCTCTCTTCTCCGTCAGTCTCTCTCTCTCTCTCTATATATATATATCTCCCTATCTTCGATTTCATAAACTAAGATTGCGAAGCTGAAGAATTTAAGTGTTGGCAACATTTTGTAGGAATGGAATGCTCCAAGGCCTAGACATATGCGCTTACTCCAAGGCGCTCTTGATCGAGAAATTGTAAGTTGGTTTGTTATTTAGTGAATCAATGTATGTTACTTTCCTCTTAAACCTTCTGGTCTACTCTCGAACGAATGTGCAGTCGATCAGACAACAGGTTGAGTTATGGTCTCCCTTACCAGATCAAGGTTGGAAGCCTTGCACTCAATCTTTTAGAGGATCTCGTAAGTTTGTAAATCAAAGCTTTCTTCTTCTCTCATCGTTTGCATTTCAAGTGCCCTGAAAAGTCTGTAACTTTTTTATTGACGTATTTGTCGCTCTTTACAGCCTTACCGGAGAAGTCTCAAGGGTTTCTTCAGGTGTTCCTTGACGGTGGACTAAATCAACAAAGGATGGGGGTGAGAGTTGCATCTCAATTCTTATAGAGTTTTATATTGGTTTCCCTTCTGACTTTTCTGGTTGCTTCTTCAGATATGTGATGCTGTTGCTGTTGCCAAGATTATGAACGTTACACTTGTGATTCCACGCCTTGAAGTGAATCCTGTTTGGCAAGATTCAAGGTACTGTATTTGTTATATCTACTAGTATGAAACTTCAAGTTGCCTGTGCCTTAGATGAATTTTGTGGTTTATGCTATGGGGGCATTGTCTTTGTAGCTCCTTCACAGATATATTTGATGTGGAGCACTTTATAAGTGTCCTTAAGGACGAGGTGCGGATTGTAAGAGAGCTTCCAACACAGTATGCCTGGAGCACGCGTGATTATTATGCCACAGGTATTCGAGCTACTAGAATTAAGACTGCTCCTGTTCACGCTTCCGCAGAGTGGTATTTGGAAAATGTCTTACCTGTTATTCAAAGGTTTGTGGCTTCTAAACCTAGTGATTAGGAATGGCGGCATTGTAAAATCCTGGAAAATATGATACTATAGATGATGTTTGAAATGCTTTATAGACGAAATTAAGGGGTGTTACATGCAAATGTGTTCCTGTGAACTAGATTTTGCGGTAGTCCAGTGCATTGTTACTAATATGAATTAATCACTCTTGTCTGCAGTTATGGTATTGCTGCGGTTGCCCCATTCTCTCACCGTTTGGCATTTGACAATTTGCCTGAAAGTATACAGCGGTTACGGTGTAAAGTAAATTTTGAAGCATTAAACTTTGTTCCTCGTATTCGGGAGCTAGGGGACGCTCTTGTGCATCGACTAAGATATCCTCCTTCCAGCTCTCAAACATCAGGAAACATGGATCCAACAGACAGAATAAACACCATTGTAAAAGCTGGAGCTGGAAAGTTTGCCGTGCTTCATCTTCGTTTTGATAAAGTATGATCTTCATTCTCAAAATGTGCCCATTTTTTTGCAGTAGTTTCTAGGTTGACATAATCTTATGTTATTTTCAGGATATGGCTGCTCATTCAGGCTGTGACTTCGAAGGTGGCAAAGCAGAGAAACTGGCGCTGGCAAAATATCGCCAGGTGATTTGGCAAGGACGGGTCTTAAATTCACAGTTCACAGATGAGGAGCTAAGAAACAAAGGGCGGTGCCCATTGACACCAGAAGAGATTGGTTTACTGCTTTCAGCGTTGGGTTTCAGTAACAACACCCGTCTCTATCTAGCTTCACACCAGGTTTACGGAGGAGAAGCAAGAATCTCGACATTGCGTAAACTGTTCCCTGGGATGGAAAACAAGAAAAGCCTAGCCTCTGCGGAGGAATTGGCTGATGTAGAAGGGAAAGCTTCTCTTATGGCTGCAGTCGATTATTACGTGAGTATGAAGAGCGATATCTTCATCTCTGCATCTCCTGGGAATATGCACAATGCATTGCTGGCGCATAGAGCCTACTTGAATCTCAAAACCATAAGACCAAACATGATACTGTTAGGACAGGTTTTCGTGAACAAGAGCTTAGATTGGTCTGAGTTTGAAGGAGCAGTAGTGAATGGTCACAAGAACAGGCATGGCCAGCTTCGTCTACGCAAGCAGAAGCAGTCTATTTACACTTATCCAGTTCCTGATTGCATGTGTAAAGTAGCTTAGCTTTCCCCTTTTTGGCCCCAATTCTTTTTTCTTTTTCTTTACTTTCTAAGATATGACTCCTTATGTACTCTATGAGTAAATTAATAGTTGAGGAACCTATCATACTATATGGTGCCCTTTGTCTTCATCACTGAAGGTTTTCGACTTTGAATGGTTGAAGCAAACTGAATGAAACTAATCTGTCTGCGGACTGGAAAGTGGTCAACGATTTGCATCAATCTGCAACTGATTCTATAGAATCTGCAACTGATTCTATAGTATCTTTTTTGTGTCTATTATTACTAGGAACCAAAATCTTGAAATGATAGATAAATATGGTTGGTTATAATGTACTCATCAAAGGGCCTAGACAGCCATGCATTTTTTTTTTTTTTAAATGGCCATGCGATGCATGAGTTTAACTTAAATTTAAGTAATTTATTCTTACCAATTAGATTTAAAATTATATATATGTAAGTGTTAAATAAATTAAATCTAATAATTCTACCAACGTATAGTATTATATTAGTACAAAATCTAATAATTTGTTTAAAATCACAATCATTGTTTGAGACCCGTGAAAATTCAGATCCATCAATTGTTTAACACAAGAAATGGAAACGTGGGAGGAATTGATTTAAAAATGATGAATTTTTTTGTTTACTTTTGTTTAATAGTGAAATTAGTTAAGAGAAAAAAAAAAGAAGATCGAAGTTTATTGGAAAGAAACTAATGCTAAAACTAAATGTTTTAAAAATTATAATTTTCAATTTTTTACCATTATAATTGATTGACAGTTTAAATGATTTGTGTAAAATTTACAAATCTTATGTTATTCAATCATGAATTTTAAAAAATCTATTTAAAATCCACTCTTATTGAACTGGTGATTTAAAAAACTACTTTAAAATCCATTAATATTTAAAAGAGTTTGTAGATTTGGATTTTAGCGGTATTCAACTTAACATTTTAAGTGATTTATATAAAATTTACAAATCCTATGTTATTCAATCATGAATTTTAAAAAATCTATTAAAATCCACTGTTATTGAACTGATGATTTAGAAATCTACTTTAAAATCCAATGTTATTCAAAATAGTCTGTGGATTTGGATTTTAATAAGTTTTAGGGATTCTGTAGGATTTGAGAGGATTTCTTTAGTTAAAAATACATAAATACAAATCTCATAGTTTTAGGTGGGATTTGAATTTTTTTTACTATAAATCATATCAACTTCCCTAAAATATATCAAAATTCCAAATTTCCTAAATCACATAAAATCCTACAAAATCATGGTTTCGAATTTCAATACACCCCCTTAATGTCTTTTAGGTATTTTGGAGGATTTGAGAGGATTTGTTTAGTTAAAAATACATAAATACAAATCTCATAGTTTTAGTTGGGATTTGAAAGAATTTTACAATAAATCATATTAACTTCCCTAAAATCTATCAAAATTTCAAATTTCTAAAATTTCGTAAAATCTTCCAAAATCATGGTTTAAATACACCCTAAGTCACTTACTTTTAACCGTTATTTATTTTTTTGATTAGTAGAATGAATATTTTACATCATTTAACTTTTTTTTGGATGGTTTATCAATTTTATAAATTTTTTTTTGTAAAATAATAATAATTGTGGAAATTTTGTTTTTAATTTTGGACAAAAATAAAAGGAAAAGTCAATAAGGAAAGTGAAAGGAGCCCACTCAGATTCAACGCCCCACCACCGATAAACACACACACACACAATAAGCCCCTCTTTGCTTCTTCTTGTCTCTGAACCTTCTTCCTCTTCCTCTTCCTCTTGCTCTTCGATCTCTCCCCCTGAATCCTCAAACCCTGGAGAAAGAGAGAGAGAGAGAGAGATTGAGTGAGTGACGGGGGAAGCTTTTCAAATCGAGAAGAAGAAGATGACCTCTGCTTTGTATGCTTCCGATTTGTTCAAGCAGCTCAAGTCAATTATTGGTACCGATTCGATGTCCGACGACGTCGTCCTTGTGATTGCAACCACCTCTTTGGCACTTGTAGCTGGCTTCGTTGTATTGTTATGGAGGAAAACGACGGCGGATCAGACCCGGGAGCTGAAGCCTATGGTTCTCCCTAAGTCTCTGATGGCTAAAGACGACGACGATGCTGATTTGGGATCCGGCAAGACTAGAGTCTCTATCTTCTTCGGTACTCAGACTGGAACAGCTGAGGGATTTGCTAAGGTACTCGCGACTACCCTTTCAAGTCGTGATTTTGATATCTTCTTATATGATTTTTGTGTGATTCAAAAGATTGGTCTTTTATGAGTCGGGTCATTTCAGTATCAGTTTCTTTTTTTTTTTTTTCTTTTTTCTAAGGCGTTATCAGAAGAAATCAAAGCGAGATATGAACATGCCGCTGTCAGAGTCATTGACTTGGTATGATCTACTTGGAGTATGATTCTATTCACTCCCTCTTGCTTAAGCTACTGTATATTGAATTTTCCTTTTACTGGTTATGGATTGAATTAGGATGACTATGCTGCTGATGATGACCAATATGAAGAGAAATTGAAGAAGGAAACTTTGGCCTTTTTCTGTGTTGCTACGTAAGATTTATCCAATCCGGTTCTGATTTCTTTTTGCGATCTAACCTCCAAGAGCTTGATGGATTCGTTTATTTTATAATGTATTTTAGTTATGGAGACGGAGAGCCTACTGACAATGCTGCTAGATTTTTCAAATGGTTTACGGAGGTTTGTAGCCTCAACTCAATGCAATGAATTAAATCGAAGTTTAGTTTTTCCTTGGATTTGATTTCCTCAGATACTCTGTGTTCATGTTTTTAGGATAATGAACGGGATATTAGTCTTGGACAACTAACATATGGTGTGTTTGCTCTTGGTAATCGCCAGTATGAACATTTTAATAAGGTACCGTTTTGAGAAGATGTTTCTGTCTAGCTTATTGGTTTTCTTCTGACCTGATCTGACGGTAATTTGTTTGGGACCAGATTGGGATAGTTCTTGATGAAGAGCTTTGTAAGAAAGGTACACGAGTATGTTTACATATATTTTAAGTCTTAGGTAATGCTAGATATTGGATAAAGAGCGTAGGAGATATTTGTGCTATGTTTTACCTAAGATAGTGCCGAATGTTTTCTCTTTCCTGTCTAGCTACATGGATACCCATTTCCTAGTCTCTTTTGTGCATGAGGTAAAGCGTAACTGGTATCATCATTCAATTCAGGTGCAAAGCGTCTTATTCAAGTTGGTTTAGGAGATGATGATCAGAGCATCGAGGATGATTTTAATGCCTGGTTTGTTTCTGAGTCTCTGTCTTACGTGTGCTCCTATGAAAGACTTTCTCTAGTCTTTTAATGTATTATTATAGACAGGGACTCTACAGTCTTCAAAGTTGACTTGGTTAATAGTGTTTTTAAGGGTCTCCATACTGTATTATCCATGCTTTTTGTGGTTTGTAGGAAGGAATCGCTATGGTCTGAACTAGACAAGCTCCTCAGGGACGAGGATGATACAACTGTGGTAACTCCCTATACAGCTGTTATACCTGAATACCGGCTGGTGATTCATGATCCTAGTTTGACATCCGAGACACCAATGGGATCAAATGTGGCCAACGGAAATATTGCTATTGACATTCATCATCCCTTAAGGTATAGTTAAGGTGTAATAAATAGTAAATACTGGAATAGGCTTACAGTTTCGGTTGTTCTAAAAATTGTTTCTTTTTCCAAACAGAGTTGATGTTGCTGTGCAGAGGGAGCTTCACACACCTGAATCTGATCGGTCTTGCATCCATCTCGAGTTCGACATATCAGGGACTGGTATTACGTAAGCATCCAACTCTTAACATATTTTATTGCATTATACCCTTGCATTAAATTCAAGGCAGTCCAGTTATCTCAGCTTACATAGACTCCTTGTTTTATATGATTAATAGAGTGAACTGGGAGATTTTGCTACAAATTCAGTATGTTTAGAGTTAGTAGGACTATGGCATTCCATTGAGTATTATTACCAGGATTACGGAGATTAAAATACCAGTCACATTGGGTCATGTGAAAAAATAAAACTTTTGCATTGAATATCTTCAATATTGGTTTCTGCCATTCGTTTCTGTGTGTACTTATATATTAACATGTTGTTTTTGATGTTTTAGTCAACAGTTGATTGTTCTGTTAAAATTTCACAATTAGAAAACGGCGTATAAAAACTATTGCATTTCTTTCAGATATGAAACAGGAGACCATGTAGGTGTTTATGCGGAAAATCATGTTGAAATAGTTGAAGAAGCTAGGAAATTGCTTGGCCACTCTCTCGATTTAGTATTTTCCATACATGCTGATAAGGAAGATGGCTCCCCATTAGGAAGCGCAGTGCCGCCTCCTTTCCCTGGTCCATGCACGCTTGGGGCAGGTTTGGCAAGATACGCTGACCTTTTGAACCCTCCTCGAAAGGTTTACATCTATTTATTTTGTAATTAGCCTCACATAGCTTTTCATGGTTGCTTTGGTCTTTGCTTATTCCCAAATATTAAACTCTCTTTTTTTGGTTTCAGTCTGCGTTAGTTGCCTTGGCGGCCTATGCCACTGAACCAAGTGAAGCCAAGAAACTTAAACACCTGACATCACCTGATGGAAAGGTTCTGAATGACTGGAATATCGAGTTTTCTCTTGATTTTAAGTTCTCATGAGCTAACACAGTCGGTTTATCTATTGTAGGATGAATATTCACAATGGATTGTTGCAAGTCACAGAAGTCTGTTAGAGGTGATGGCTGCTTTTCCATCTGCAAAAGCCCCACTAGGTGTCTTTTTTGCTGCAATAGCTCCTCGTCTACAACCTCGTTACTACTCCATCTCATCCTCGCCGAGGTAATTTAATTATTTTTGAGATATCTGTTGTGGCAGAAGGAAAACTACCCTTGAGTGTCTCTGTCATTCGAAATCTTTCTTACTTTTTTTTTACAATACAGATTGGCGCCAAGTAGAGTTCATGTTACATCCGCACTAGTATATGGTCCAACTCCTACTGGTAGAATCCACAAGGGGGTGTGTTCGACATGGATGAAGGTAGTTCTTACCTTCTCTTTTACTATCCAACATTTCACTGTTATTTTTTTTTTTAATAGTTTTCAAAAACTCAGAATGCAGTTCCTGCGGAGAAAAGTCATGAATGTAGTGGAGCCCCAATCTTTATTCGATCATCTAATTTCAAGTTACCGACCAACCCTTCAACTCCAATCGTTATGGTCGGACCTGGGACTGGCCTGGCACCTTTTAGAGGGTTTCTACAGGAAAGGATGGCACTAAAAGAAGATGGAGAAGAACTAGGCTCATCTTTGCTCTTCTTTGGGTGCAGAAATCGACGGATGGTGAGACTTTTAACAAGCACCTTCTTCATTTGCAGTGTCATCATGCTGAGCTGCTGCATATATTTATGTTGCAGGATTTTATATACGAGGATGAACTCAAGAATTTTGTTGATCAAGGCGTAATATCTGAGCTCATCGTTGCATTCTCGCGTGAGGGAGCGCAGAAGGAGTATGTTCAACATAAGATAACGGAGAAGGTAAATTATATGGAGGGATGCATCATGCTTTGAGAAAAGAATGTCAAATAATCTCCTTACTTTTTGCATTTCATCTGTGTGTTCAGGCAGCACAAGTTTGGAATTTAATAAAGGACGAAGGATATCTTTATGTATGTGGTGATGCTAAGGGCATGGCCAAGGATGTGCACCGAACTCTACATACCATTGTTCAAGAGCAGGTATAAAGAAGCATTGTGATGGAATTTAGTATTTCATTTCGGTTTTTTTCCTTGGAAGATTGACCCAATGATTTTTTCTTACAAATTTCCAGGAAGGTGTGAGTTCGTCAGAAGCAGAGGCTATAGTTAAGAAACTTCAAACTGAAGGAAGATACCTCAGAGATGTCTGGTGATTTGATATAATATGATTAATTGGAATTGTCTGCCTTTTCAAGGTTTCTTGGTACGAAGGAAGAAGACTCTTTTTACCATTTAGATATTTATTTGTTTATTTTCTTCCATCTCCCTTCTTTTCTTGCTTATTATAGTCAAAACATGAATGGTTTGTCAAAGTTGTATTTGTATGAACAAAAGTATAAACTATTAAATAAATCTGGAGGAGCCGAAAAGATTTTAGTCATGCTTTGTAGTGTCCATGGTAGATCATTATGAACCAGTGAGTCAGTGACTCTCTTTTCGCTCTATAATCTGTCATGTCCAGTTTCCGAATGTAGTAGACACCAAACAAGAAAGATCTCAAGGTAGCCTCTTCCTCTATCTATTATACTAAATAAGTTTGGCAATGAATATCATTCTAATAAACAAGCAAAAGGTCAAAATGTTACTGATAAAATGTTGACAAAAAAGACTATATGACAATAGACCAATAGTCTTTTATTTTATTATATAAAACACAAACATAAAAAACTCTTGATAGTAGACTGATGAAAGTTAGAAACTCTTGGTCTCTTTATAAACGTAGTTTGATTTGGATTTTCACTTCTTCTCTTGCCAAGATATGACATTCTTTAGGAATATGTTTTTGATATGCTAATAGTCCCACATTATGCTCTTCCCGTTATGGAACTCCGGATTTCAACCAAACCCTCGTTTTATATATATAGAGTTGTTTTGTCTTCTTTGCTTATCCCCTCATGTGGATATGTGAGGAATTAAGTCAGAATCTTTCTTTTGACATGGAGGTCGGTCCCAGGAGCTCAAAATTGTTGTAATAACCCATCTTCCATAAGTCGATGGAGTGTTAGGCAAACGTGAAATCACTGAAGTGCCTTGATCTTAAACTACATCAAGCTCAACCAAACCCATCTTTTTCGTGTTGGATATTCCAATAATAAATTCCTCCGTGTAGTTTCATTCCATAACTGGCCACTAACAACCAACAACGCATGTAGATTGATTTCATCCTACTTTCAAAAAAAAAAAAAAATCTATTTTTGGTATCATTAAATAGTTAGTCCAAGACCCACATTAATTGTTTTTTTTCTAGTTGTGAATCCCATCCAAATCTATAGATAATTTTGGTATCATTTGAATAGTCCTAGACCCACATTAGTTGATTTTTAATTTCTAGTTGTCAATCGCATCAAAAATCAATTCAGAGGGACATTAATTTTTATTGCAAACCAATAAAGGCCACTATTCATCAGCATTTCCAAGTATATAACATTTTATTTAGGGTTCCCAACAATTTGGATAATAAATGTCATCACCGATACAAGAAGAGTCAAAAGAAATATCGAATATGCCATAAGAATTACAAAGTGTAAATAATGTATAGTAGTTGCACACCACAAGAACAAAATACAAAGTTACATAATCATAGTAGCCACCTCATCCTTGAGTTTTGCAAGGTCTTCATCAGGCATCACCACACTCACAATCCTTGCAGACTTTTCCTTGGGGAAAACCAAAACAACACCTTTGTCCCCAACCCCATGAATCGTGTAGTTTACGAAATCCGGCTTCCCCCCTTTGATCTCAAACTCGTACATATCTGACATGTCAAGATTCACAAACGTTAAATTTGCACCGTACGTGATAAAATCTGAAGACCCTCTATCTTCTTCTATCGTCCGCTTGATCACACCGTTTTCTTCTCTTTTCCCACCCGCAATCAGTGCAGCTAGTTCGGATATCCCAATCCTTTCGTCCTTTCTTTCCACTACACTTATTACCAAGTCATCATTCCAACAGGTTGTAGATCTTTTACGGTCGCAAATGGTTATAACATTTGTTTCTGTTTCGCCACGGATATTCAGTAGCGACTTCCATATCAATGCATAGAGAATATCACTCTCCGAGAGAGGTTGGTCTTGCGTGGTGTACTTGGCCATCAAACGATCAAGTTGGTTGAGGCTCAAATTAAAAATGTATCTCCCCATCTTGCATTTATTGGCAAGTGACCAACAGTTGCCAACCGATTCTATCTTTTTTATGGAAATAGCTTCACCATTATGGTCATGAGCGGTCACTTCGGGGGTTTTCGGGTAAACGAGTTTGGGTAGGTCATGACCCGACATTAGCTGTCCAAGTGTTTTCATGAACGTTGATGCTGAAAACACATCTCCTAGAACATGGGTCCAACTCATCCCAATAGAGAACCCCCCACATTTAAATTGAGTTATCTGAAATACGAGATTCAAAGTAAAAAAAATAAATAATTTAGTCTTGCCTGATTTGTAAAGACTCATTCACATGTGAAAAAGATATTTTTTTCCTCTTCCACATAGTATATTTTTTGGAATGAATTTGAAATGAATGTTTGATAGTAACTACTAAAGATTTGCTTTACAACATAAGTAATTCGCCTGCATGGGAACTTTATTGATCCATAAAACTAAAATGTGTGTATGTGTGTGTACCTGGAGGAAAACGAGTGGAGAGAAGAAAAGATCAGGACCAAGAACGTGATCGTAGACAAGGAACCGGTGGTCAATGGAACGATCTTCCAAGTCGAGCCACTTCTCCACCGTGAACTCTTCGACGTTGGCCTCGACGATGCGTATGCCACTGTCGTTGCAGCGAATGTAAGGTAAGGCTAGACCAGAAGGGTCGTTGTCGTTTTCAGGCATCCGGATCCGACCAGAGACGTGATAATTAGATTGGAGTAGGGTAAACATGGTGCTCTTCAAGTCGGAGACGGTAAAGTCACGTTTACCCTTCAAAAAGTAGACGGCACGGACGTAGTGGAGCTTCATGGCTAAGTCCATGGGGGTGAGCGCTCGTGGCTTGTTCTCGCCTACCACAGAAGCAGGCACCACCGAAGAGAGCCTGATACCGGTCACTGGGCTTGCCTCCATATTTCTTTTTGTTGAGATAGAGAGCTGATATGTGTCATGTGCCTGAATGGGATGTGTTATATAAAATACTAAAGTTTTGTGTTGGGACCGGACACCTGTTTCGGTGACGGCAACATTAAATGTAGGTGGGATTCGGGTGTCTAGCAACGACAGGGTTGAGTGGTCAGATCCATCCAACAACGACCCTTCTTTATTACATTCACCATGTCATATGGCTTCAAGCAACAAACGCACATGTACGGGTTGTACCCAACTAGAATTCTTCACAAGATACTACTATTATTATTAGTTTTACTCAACAAGTTACATGAATCCAAATAAAACAAAATACAGTTTCCTATAGTAGCATTGTTTCCAGCAGCAAAAATGATAAGAATACGAATGTGGGACACTTCAAACGCATTCACGCAACAAATTTTCCTGATAATGATTTTACAATATTGAAGAATTAAAAAAAAAAAACACAAAATATTTTAGCGTAGAACACCCCTATGCCAACCATTCTACTCTCCAAGATGATCATCATTCGCTGTTGTGTCTCGTTAAGAAAATGAACACTAGTCATTGAACAATACCTAGCTCGAAAGAGTCGTCGGTGATCTTTCTGGATATCCTGATCGTACTCCAGATGCTTGTATTTGGTGTATTTCACTAGGCCTATTGTCCTGATCAATTGCTTGACTCATCGCATGTAGCCTCATCTAGAGAAGCAGCGAGGTACTCAGCAAGACTCTGTTGATTATTGCTAGCCTTGTGGGAAGCTTCTGAGGTCACAGATTTTTTTGGTGCAATAGAATTGGGAAGCCAGGCTTGACTTGTTGTTGAGTTGCTGCTAGAAGAATCTGAGCAACTCTTCCATAAGACTGGCTTAAGATACTTCCATGGATCTTCAGTCATGGAATTGGAGTAAAATCGTTCTGCCCCTAGTTCCATGGGTCTTCTTCCTCCATCTCTCCCAAAGCTTGTGTTCATACCGCGTCCTCGGCTTCTACCTCTTCCTGAGTTAGGATATGTGTTTCCAGCCCAGTTAGAGTTCTGCCGTCCGTAATGGGAATATTGTGGAGCAGTATTGTTGTAGTTGCCTCGACCACCAAATCTATTATTCCCCATGTCAGGATATTCTGGAGAGAATGGTAAAGGACGAGGTACCCATTGAGGTGGACCTAAATGGTTAACTGGTGGAGGCCTATAGTTATTATTCCAAGCGGCGGGTGAACCTCTGTGTGAGGGTGAAAGATGCGCCATCCCTCTTGGTCCGGTATGCAGATTATGACCATCATAATGAGCTGCTTGAAAACCGCCATGATTGGTATGCGCCTGATACTCACTCCCCAATGATCCTGTTCACAGTAACAATGCAAGGATTAGTACTAGATTACTTCTCATTGTCAGAAACAGAACATGAATTTTCTGTAACTGATGTGAACATAGTACTATCAATTCCTAGAAAGGGAAGCATAAAGGGATATATAAAGTAAGGTAGCTGAAATTAATAGGTTCGGAAACTTATTCCTGATGAAGAGTGACAATCACGAACACATTACTAAACACTAACAATGAACAAAAAAATCCTAATGATTTGATGTAGAGAGCTCCTAACTATCCCAAACACAAGAAGCTTCCTTACAACCAGAGACCACAAGTTAGTTCCTGAATATGTTCCATCTTCTACTTATATACTCACCAAGGACCAACTAACATGCTAACTACGTTAAACTGACATGGTATAAAGCAATTGTGAGTGTGTGAGAAAAAAAAAAGAACCTGGAACAGACGGTGGAAACTGCGGCGGAACTGGGGAGCTGGTTTGGTGATGATGAGGAGAGGAGATGTATTGTTGCTTAGGGGTCTTGTTTCTGTTGAAACTAGAATAAGCAGACATGGGGTCTGTGTAATAATCAAACCTTGGCTTTTCAAAAGACTCCTGCTGGTGAGTAGATGTCTCTGCCAAGGGGTTAGATAAGTGACCTGTGTTCACAGAGGTTTCAAGACCTATAGAATCATCATCGTTCTGTGCAGCAGCTTCCATTCTCATTGCTTTTAACATTTGTTTTCGTTTCTCTGAATCTTCCATTGTGTTGTTGTTACTCAATGCAAATCCAACTACAACGATCACAATTAATTCACAAAGGAAATTTTAGAAATCAATCCCATCGGATCCAAAAGACTAGCTACAATCTGACTCTAAAACACCAAATTCTTCAATTACTCAGAAATCTAAATTGGGAAAATAGAATCTAGAGTGATTACGAACCTTGACAAGGTACTGTTTCCCCAAAAAAATCTTCACTTCCTCGTCGCCAAAGGTCCAAGGTCGGATTGAAAACCCTGAACTGAATGAAACAAAGAGCCTTCAATACATAAACGAAGAATTCCAAAATCCGGTTCGTGTTCGACTGTATTTTATTTTTCAATTAAAGTCGGTTTACTGGTTTACGACTATTGAAATAAAAAGACCAGACCGGGAAATTTATCAATTGCAATTTGCAAGCACGAGAACAAAAGTCTCGTCTCTCTCAGTTGTTCGTATCTCGATCGACGCCGCAACGTGCTCGTTTCAGGTGATCCGCTTCTCCGTTTGTTCATTCATCTCTGTTGTTTTCTAGATTTTTCGATCACACTTAGATTTGTTTCGATTTAGTGTTTTTGTCTTAGCTTTCTAATTTGTGTTCTAAATTTCTGATCAGATTTACCAGAGAAGTTGAATCCAACTCTCGCTTTCAACGGAGAAGAAGAATGCACGGTCGTCCAAGGAAAGCTTCTAAGCCAGAAGAGGAAGCAGCTTCCGCTGCTAAAGCGGTTAAGCTTCGGTCTCTTCAGTCTCAGTTTATGACTTATCATCATGATAAAATGTACAAATCTTCTCTTTTCATTTCGATCTCATCGGTTTTATTTTGTTAGAATTTTAATACGATTCTACAGGATCCTTTGTTCATAATCTACTAATCATCATTATGTATGTTGTGGAATTTTTTGGTTTCTAGTTATACCAAGGAAGCTATTGAATTGAGCACGAAGCTTCTAGAGATCAATCCTGAAGCGTACACAGCATGGAATTATCGGAAGCTTGCCGTGGAGGATAGCCTTTCCAGAATCGGGCCTGATCCAAGCTTGGTCAAGCCCATTCTTGATGAAGAACTCAGAGTGGTGAGTTTTTCCTACCAATTAGTATAAAAAAAAAAAGGAAACAAGTTTTTTCTCTTCATGAAAGTAGCTGCTCAGTAGTGATTGCTGTGTATTCTGTTGTTAATTCAGGTAGAGAATGCTTTGAAGCAGAATTTCAAGTCCTATGGTGCTTGGCATCATCGGAAGTGGGTTTTGAGTAAAGGGCATTCCTCCACAGGGAATGAATTGAAACTTTTGGATAAATTCCAGAAGCTGGATTCCAGAAATTTTCATGCTTGGAATTATCGCAGGTGAAAACTATGGTATCTCAACACTCTTTTTGAGGTGCATTGTGTATGTCAATCAAAGCTTTGCATATTAATGTGTTGTTTGTTCCTTTTCAGGTTTGTTGTAGAGCTAACCAACAGGTCAGAACAGGATGAGTTGCAGTATACAGATGATATGATCAATAACAATTTCAGCAACTATTCTGCGTGGCATAATCGTAGGTACGCATTATTATGTAGTAAATTATATGGAAACACTACTTTTACATGTTCATAAATATTTTTGTTTTTTTTAAGAAACCGAAGCACTAGATTGATAGTCACATGTCTCGAACCAAAGTAATTAATAGTGCAAAAACGGAGTTCATCCTGGAAGGATGCATTTGTTTATGAACAATATGAAGCTTCCTCTGATGGAACATTCATTTTTGGGTTACTTAGCTTGTTTATAATTTGGTTGATACTATTGCTATATATTTATGGGGATACTTACAAAATCTAAGGCTTAGTTACTATAGCTTCTCGATTCAGTAAACACTGTTACACCGCCAAGGTGTTCATCACATCAGTATATTTACCTGCCTGTATCAAAGGCGCTATTACCAATGTATCTTTTTTGTTGTTTGAAATTCTGCAGTGTACTTCTTTCAAGTTTGCTAGCTAATAGGGCTGATGGATTTGTGCCAGAGAAAAAGATTCCTGATGAATATGAAATTGTACATCAAGCTATTTTTACGGACCCAGATGACCAAAGTGGTTGGTTTTACCATCTGTGGCTACTTGATCAAACTGTTAATGTGGAGTCTCCTCTTCTCACTTCCTCTTGGCCTTCGCATGGTTCCAGTGTCATTCTATCTGGAGCTGGGTGCTTTAATGGCTCTCCTTCTAACTTTACTACTTTTTGTTCTGAGACGGGTTCGTTTCCACTGATTCTCTACTTTGACCAAGCTGTTGGTGGAGTTAGCTCGTTGACTGTTACACTTGATTCTGAACTAAAAGGAAACGAGAACCTTGTCTGGGAACCAATTTCGAATAAAAGCTCTCAAGTATCTTGTGTATGGGTTGCTCGTCTGAATTTTAGTTCACAACCTTGTGGAAGCAAGGATTACAAAGTGAAAGTCAGGCTTGGGAACTCTCCAGGAATTGTTTCTTCCAGAGGATTTAATTTCAGCGCTCCTTATGAGTTTGTCTTTACAGCGCATGTTCATGATCCCGCCAAAGATTCTCAAGAGCGCATTGTTTCATGGACGGATGGTTTTGAACTTTGGGATGCGCAGTCAAAGGATTTGAACTCTCTTGTCACCTTGGGTCAGTTAAACGCTGGGATTGATTTAAAATGGCGTCAGGCAGCTATAGATTCTGAGATTGAATGTTTCCGTCTATTAGCTGATAGGTATATCCTATATACTTCATTGTTTCGATGGGAATGAGAAATTGTAGTCTTTAACTTTGTTCTCTTATTCCTTTTATAGCAAAATCGGAAAGCTCACTCTTGCGAGGCTTTTGATGGCTTCTGAAGCTATGATGTCGGATGCTGCTGTTAAGGGTGTTCACTATGAAGAAATACTCCAGCTGTATAACGATTTAATGGCACTGGATTCTTCGCATCACCACTACTACAAGGATGAGCACAGCGTAGCTTTTCTCCACAAGGTATTTAGTCTTCCTTTTCGTAGTGAATCTCAATTTGAGCTTCTGCTCTTAAAAATTCCATCAGAATTATGATTTTCCCTACATTGTCATCTCAATTTGAATCTAGATTTTTTATAAAATTTCTGTTTCATCACGCCTACTACTCATAAAGACAATGTTCATGCAGGTGACTTCAAGCAGTGAATCCTTATCAAGATACCTTTTTAGATATAGGGATATGAACAATCTTGTATGTCTCCGGCTAAATAAGTTATCACTATCTCGGATAGCCTCTGTCAACAAATTGCTGTTTGTCCAAATGTTAGACCTTAGTCATAATGAGCTTCATTCAACCGAAGGTAAAGTTGCTTGATTCCAGCTGTTGCATCTGTGTGATAGATGTGATTAAATGGTGTATGTGGGTCTTGCAGGATTGGAGGCAATGCAACTTCTCTCTTGCCTAAATCTGAGTCATAACCGGATCAGAAGTTTTTCAGCGCTGGACTCTCTAAGACATGTGAAGCAGCTGAAAGTATTGGATGTTTCCCACAACCACATCGGCAAGCACTCAGTGGACACAACACGGTACCTTTGTTCTTCACCGCTCTCTAATTCAGACTTGAGTCAGGATGATGTAAGAAGACAGAATCCGGGATTGGTCACCAAATACTGGGATGCGTATTTCGTGTTAAGAGATTTGAATCTGAAACAATTAGATATAGCAGGAAATGAAATTGCAGGGGACGAATTCAACTCTTTTGTCCTCCAGGTTGTGCCAAAGCTTGTATGGCTCAATGGCCAGAAACCTGGGAATTAGATCATAGGGCCAAGTTTTTGTATTTGTAGATCATCAAATCCCCAAAGCAATTGGGGTTCTCTTTCTTGATGATGGTTGTTGTTGTGATTTGTTTCTTAACAGTTAACAATCTTATTTATACCTTTTTATTTACCAAATCCTTTTGCTCAGACTGAATCTACCCAGATAAATTTTGGTTTTGATTCGATAGAAACATTTTGAAACATATTAAACAAACACAAGCTATATTAGACATGTAAAGAACCTTTTCTCTGTTCCTTTTGTTTTTGACCAATCAACTTTTAATTAAACAGCTTTTTGATGACATACTGCATGGATTGCAAATTTACAACAATGCAACGGTCTCCAACTGCAAGAAACCAAATCTCATAATTTTATTTTATTCTTTGTCCCAGTCAATGAAAAACTATACTATACAAACAAAAACCAAAAGAAAAAATTAGCCTTCCATTCTTCCAGGCAAGGCTTCGTCTCATTGATTTTTCTAATTTAAAATCAAATTCAGGAGCTAATCAACGCAAAGCACCTACAGTTTTTATGTTAGTATTTTGGAAGAGTTAAGTATTTAAACTATAGAATGGGAGCTGTTTTAGCTGGAATTACCCCTTTGTCTCCGCCCATTTGTATCAGCTGCACCGGAGACTTTAGTAGCTTCTTTAGTGTGTCTACTATGCCACCAAAGGCTGGTCGCTGAGCCGGCTCATCTGACCAGCAAGCTTCCATCAGAGAAACCAAAACTGGAGAGGTATTGGGAGGAATTATAAGCCGCCTGTTCTGGAATGCAACTGCTCCAACCACCTGATCACCAGACCAAGATTTTAAAAGATATACTATAACTAAACTCTAACAAACACTAAAGGTATCTAAGTTGTTTACTCATGTGTGAACACCAATTCTGAAGAATGATATGTTATTTTGGAGAGGGTAGAGAATGTTGGTTACCTGAGCAGGACTGAGTCCATTCCAAGGCTGTTGCAAAGTAATCAACTCCCATAGGACTACTCCAAAACTGTAAACATCTGATTTCTCATTTGTCGGCTCCCCTCTAAGAAACTCTGGAGCCATCCACTCAGGCTGTTAAAGCAGAGAAAGAGAATAAGTTTCACATGTCAGAACATATTTTTCCATATTCCACAGTAATTAACATCTTAGGAGAGCTTACTGTTCCTGCAACAGATTTTGATGGTATGAAAGTGTTTGCCTTGAATCTTGAAAGCCCAAAATCGCAAACCTGAGACAGGGGAAAGATTAAGGTTGATATGTTACAGAAAGAGACGATGGGAGGGTTTGTATCAATCCAGCTTTTTTGGTTTAACATCATTACCTTCACTGTCCAGTTCTTATCAACCAATAAATTTGGAGATTTCAGGTCCCAATGCACTACTGGAGGATTAAGACAGTGTAGGTAGTTGAGTCCCTTGGCCTAGTTCAAATAAAGACATTTTTTCAAGTTTCATACCAAAAAAAAACATATTATAAGATAAACATAAACTGAAAGATCACAAACCACATCCAATGCCATACGTAGCCTCCTCCTCTGATCTAGTAACTCCCCAGAAGCTGGCCTATGGATGAGGCGAAAAAGACTTCCCCTGTTTCAAGAAGTAAGACAGAAACATAAGCTAATAGGTAATGCATACGTTTAAGATGAAACATCATAAATCTGTTCAACTATACGACTTTGGCCTGAACAAACCAAAAAGAAAAAGTATACTGTTGAATTACCTTGGTAAATATTCTGTTATTATTGACAAGCGAGGTCGCTCTGTCACAGCACCCATGAAGAGAACAACATTTGGGTGACGAACACGTTTCATTATTGCAACCTTCAATCAAAATCACAGGATTGATCAGAGTTAGTATCAGAGAGGTCTCAAGTGATCTCATGGAGTTAGTTCTTCAGAAGAGACTAATCTGCTTGCTTTATACATACCTCTCTGAGAAATTCTCTGAATTGTTCATCATGGAAATCTTGTATAGACAAAATCTTGACAGCCACATCCTTCACCATAAACAAAAACGTAATCAACATCTTGTGCTGAAAAATATATCAGAGTGGGAGCTACTCCAAGGAGAAAACACATTAAATAAATGATGAAATTTTTTAAATTTGAAACCTACTGATCCATGCCACTCAGCACGATGGACAGTTCCAAATGATCCTGAAAAAACGTAGAGAGTTTTTGCTATTAAGGTGCTACATCAGAATATATTTTGTACTCTCAAAAATCATAGAAGAAGGACATACCAGCACCCACACGCTCTTTGATATGCAGTTCATTCCATGAGACCTCCAACCAATCTGATGCCAAAGAAGGCTCAATAGTCAAGTACGGTGAGATGGCATCAACAGGTAACCTGCCTTTTTTATCTTTTCGAGTGTCAGGTTCTGTTATCTCTGATTCAACTGATAAGTCTCCATTTGGCTGCTTGACAGGAGTTTTTTGAACTGGATCTTCTGATAAAATGGTTTCTTCTTTGAAGATTTCTTGTTGGGCAATCTTTTCTTCAATAAGGTTTGGTATATCAAGTGGTAGAGCTCGAAGAACTGATTCTGACAAAACCACTGATGATGTTTTTGTGAAGCAAGTTTGATCAACATGAGCACAACATATAGTAGCTGCAATGTCAGGCAACTCAATTTCTTTGTGTACATGGCCTTGACTCCCTACAAGAAGATTTCAATTAGCACAACTGTTATCACAATCTTCTTCCATCTTTACCTCAATTATAAACAGACAATTTTGAATTATAATGGTATTGCATGTTCTGCTAACTGCAGCCTACCTGAACGTTGGATATTTTCAGAAAGATCGCGTGAAGCCTTTGACTCTACAGTCTTACAAGGAGATGTAGTATGCACGCAAGTCCTGGAATATTCTGTAAGATGACTCATTCGAAGAGGTGAAGGAATCTGACACTGTGTTCCACCGTTGATAGAGGAATCCGGATCATGAACATTTCCTGGTTCCCCGATAAGGTCAACTACATATTCCCTGTTGAGAAATGATATCAAGTATATACTCAAAACATAGAACATACGCTCAAAAAAAATATATATTCAATGCCACTCTAGAGCTAGCACAGAATCAAGGACATACACAAGTAGACCCCTGGAGAGGAGAGACCCATCTGTTAGTAAAACATAAAGAATCAATAAGGGGTTTAAATAGAAAGCAGGTAGAAACTTCCTAAATACCACTCCCTGAAAGTCCACAAGTGTAGGAATTAAATCTAGTTTTGCTAACAGCCTGAAGTCTACTTATGTAGTTAAGTAGAAAGAGACGGAAACAAAAAAAAGCCAATGGGGGAGGCTTATAAAGCTATCAAACCTTGGAAGCTTCCTGTCATCGTCAATCTTGACAAGGCAAGACGATTGGTGGCCCTCTTTACAGTACCTGCAGCCTCGAGCTATCCGGCATGGTAAGCCTATGTAATCAGCCAATTTCTGCATATTCATGATTCACAAGTCAAGATGCAATACGGCAGAAGTTTTTTAAATGTTTAAACCAGTCTAGCTTTCTAATATGTACGTTCATGGCTCACCTTAAATAAAATGGCACGATGCCGGCAAAGGCCCATCGTTAGACTACCTATAGGAAGAATGATACACTTCCGATACTCCTTGAGTCTATTGCTAACTAGTTTCCATCGTTTCTGTAGATCACCTTCCTCCATCTGAAAATTTCCCCTAAAAATCTCTAAAACCTCAGCACACAAATCTTATCGTATATATGCACAACTATGAAGAAAAAGAAGAGAAAGTAGTGTACCCCATATAAACAGCAACAAGTCTACCAAGTTTCTCCACGAGCAGTAACATGTTGTCAGAAGAACAATACAGCTCACGTGCCTTGTCCTCCAGTTCTTTAAGACGCGAGTCCTCACGTCTGTCAATCAAAACCACTTCCATTGATGTATCAGTCGGCTCAGTCTCCTTTAGTAACAAAAGAGATGGAAGTCGTTTTCCTTCCTCCGAATTGTTACACATCAACCAAAGATACGGATCCATCCCTAATATGCTGTAAAATCCATCTGATATTTTGTCACTGTATGATAAACAACCGCTTACCTGAAAAAATACAAAATGTTGAAAGAATAAATCACAACTCAAACCTAAATCTTACCCATAGATCATTCAAGACAAAAGTTCATATACGTACCCAAAAACGGTAGGAGACAGTTTCAATGCTCTCTGTATGAACCAACTCAGCGGCCAGGTTAGCTTGAGAGGTTAACCTCAAAGCAAGCGTGACTTGCAAGTAATATCCTTCTTTTGACTTCTGCGCTAAGCTTTGCTCTTTACCCTCTCCCCTAACCTCAACTTCTTCTTCCTCCTTGGTCACAGAGACACGCGTGGTTGTCGTCGTTTCCCTCGCGTCTGTCGGACTCGAGAAATTGGAGAAATTACCGTCCAGCGTCGTCCCGGAGAAGAAACTTCCAGCGAAGCTGCTGTCACTAGACATTCGAGGAAGCGAAACCTCCCTATCAAAGCTCCNCGTAGAGAGTTTTTGCTATTAAGGTGCTACATCAGAATATATTTTGTACTCTCAAAAATCATAGAAGAAGGACATACCAGCACCCACACGCTCTTTGATATGCAGTTCATTCCATGAGACCTCCAACCAATCTGATGCCAAAGAAGGCTCAATAGTCAAGTACGGTGAGATGGCATCAACAGGTAACCTGCCTTTTTTATCTTTTCGAGTGTCAGGTTCTGTTATCTCTGATTCAACTGATAAGTCTCCATTTGGCTGCTTGACAGGAGTTTTTTGAACTGGATCTTCTGATAAAATGGTTTCTTCTTTGAAGATTTCTTGTTGGGCAATCTTTTCTTCAATAAGGTTTGGTATATCAAGTGGTAGAGCTCGAAGAACTGATTCTGACAAAACCACTGATGATGTTTTTGTGAAGCAAGTTTGATCAACATGAGCACAACATATAGTAGCTGCAATGTCAGGCAACTCAATTTCTTTGTGTACATGGCCTTGACTCCCTACAAGAAGATTTCAATTAGCACAACTGTTATCACAATCTTCTTCCATCTTTACCTCAATTATAAACAGACAATTTTGAATTATAATGGTATTGCATGTTCTGCTAACTGCAGCCTACCTGAACGTTGGATATTTTCAGAAAGATCGCGTGAAGCCTTTGACTCTACAGTCTTACAAGGAGATGTAGTATGCACGCAAGTCCTGGAATATTCTGTAAGATGACTCATTCGAAGAGGTGAAGGAATCTGACACTGTGTTCCACCGTTGATAGAGGAATCCGGATCATGAACATTTCCTGGTTCCCCGATAAGGTCAACTACATATTCCCTGTTGAGAAATGATATCAAGTATATACTCAAAATGTAGAACATACGCTCAAAAAAAATATATATTCAATGCCACTCTAGAGCTAGCACAGAATCAAGGACATACACAAGTAGACCCCTGGAGAGGAGAGACCCATCTGTTAGTAAAACATAAAGAATCAATAAGGGGTTTAAATAGAAAGCAGGTAGAAACTTCCTAAATACCACTCCCTGAAAGTCCACAAGTGTAGGAATTAAATCTAGTTTTGCTAACAGCCTGAAGTCTACTTATGTAGTTAAGTAGAAAGAGACGGAAACAAAAAAAAGCCAATGGGGGAGGCTTATAAAGCTATCAAACCTTGGAAGCTTCCTGTCATCGTCAATCTTGACAAGGCAAGACGATTGGTGGCCCTCTTTACAGTACCTGCAGCCTCGAGCTATCCGGCATGGTAAGCCTATGTAATCAGCCAATTTCTGCATATTCATGATTCACAAGTCAAGATGCAATACGGCAGAAGTTTTTTAAATGTTTAAACCAGTCTAGCTTTCTAATATGTACGTTCATGGCTCACCTTAAATAAAATGGCACGATGCCGGCAAAGGCCCATCGTTAGACTACCTATAGGAAGAATGATACACTTCCGATACTCCTTGAGTCTATTGCTAACTAGTTTCCATCGTTTCTGTAGATCACCATCCTCCATCTGAAAATTTCCCCTAAAAATCTCTAAAACCTCAGCACACAAATCTTATCGTATATATGCACAACTATGAAGAAAAAGAAGAGAAAGTAGTGTACCCCATATAAACAGCAACAAGTCTACCAAGTTTCTCCACGAGCAGTAACATGTTGTCAGAAGAACAATACAGCTCACGTGCCTTGTCCTCCAGTTCTTTAAGACGCGAGTCCTCACGTCTGTCAATCAAAACCACTTCCATTGATGTATCAGTCGGCTCAGTCTCCTTTAGTAACAAAAGAGATGGAAGTCGTTTTCCTTCCTCCGAATTGTTACACATCAACCAAAGATACGGATCCATCCCTAATATGCTGTAAAATCCATCTGATATTTTGTCACTGTATGATAAACAACCGCTTACCTGAAAAAATACAAAATGTTGAAAGAATAAATCACAACTCAAACCTAAATCTTACCCATAGATCATTCAAGACAAAAGTTCATATACGTACCCAAAAACGGTAGGAGACAGTTTCAATGCTCTCTGTATGAACCAACTCAGCGGCCAGGTTAGCTTGAGAGGTTAACCTCAAAGCAAGCGTGACTTGCAAGTAATATCCTTCTTTTGACTTCTGCGCTAAGCTTTGCTCTTTACCCTCTCCCCTAACCTCAACTTCTTCTTCCTCCTTGGTCACAGAGACACGCGTGGTTGTCGTCGTTTCCCTCGCGTCTGTCGGACTCGAGAAATTGGAGAAATTACCGTCCAGCGTCGTCCCGGAGAAGAAACTTCCAGCGAAGCTGCTGTCACTAGACATTCGAGGAAGCGAAACCTCCCTATCAAAGCTCCGATCAATGTTTCGTTCATTCATGCTAATCGCTCGAGCGGAAGAAGACGACGCCACAATGACGGAATCAGGAGAAGAAGCAGCAGGAAGCGGAGCAGCCGCCGCCGCCAACAAAAGCTCTCTCTCCTCATCGACGTCGCTAGAGATAGAGAGGCGCGTAGGCTTGACGCGTCCAGTAGTAGCGGCGGAAGAAGACCGAGATAAATTCGCCTTCTTCTCGGCCAACCACTCATAAAAAGCCGCTAGTTGCTGCTGCTGTTTCTTGTTCTCCGACTTGCGATCATTGCTGAAAAGATCTGAAACGGCGGAGCTATTAGAAAGCAGAGGATTAGATGAGAACAGAGTTGTCGTCTCCTTCTCCTTGTCGCCGATGACTCCTCCATTAGATGATTTATGATCCCTTTCAAATCCAAAACTCTCACCAACGTTAGACGACGGTTTCTTGTCGTGAGAAAAGGAATCGAATCCACGATCGGGGAACTGCCTCGGGAAGAAGTAAGTAGTCCGGTGAGGCATTTCGTTTAAAAAAAAAAAAATTGACAGATCGATCGAACGAACAGGAAAATGAAAATGATCGCAACTTAGGCTTTGCTTGGTTTCTTCGTTCAGCCAAAACCCGTCATTGAATCCAGAGAACAAGAAACACAAATGGTGACGACGATCAAGAAGAAGATAATAAAAGAGAGAAAAAACTGAATTCGTGGTGAGAGATGCTTGTGTTTGATCCGTTCTCTTCCCTATTGCGTTCAGATTGCAGTAGTCAAATTGTCAACCACTGGAAAAGGGAAAGAAAAAAAAAGACTGTAGAAGCTATCAAAACTGGTTCACCGGGAAACAAAAACACACGGTGGTTTTTAAGTGTGGGGGTGGGAGAGGAGAAATAGGGTTTTTGTTGTTGGATCAACAAAGGAGAGAGCGTCAAATAGATGTTGAGAGATTTGGACAACAAAAGAAAGGGAAGGAAGAAGAAGAAGAAGAAGAAGGAGAAGAAGAAAAAAAAAAAACAGCAAATTAGGAATAAACTATTTGAAAATTGTGTGTTTTTATTTTTTAAAAAGAGGAGGGGCCAATTAAAAAACTTTGAAAAGGCATTGGGACATGGGAGAAGGAGGGAGAAAACTTTATGTGAGGAGCCTACACGTATACTTTTCATGCAATAAGATAATGACACGTGGATTATCATCCTACTCATGCCATTTCTTGTTTGCTCTCTCCTCTCAATCTCTCTCATGAGCGCAGTTTTTTTTACTTTTTATAAGGTAAGGATGACTAAATGACTGGACTAGTGAGCCATTCATTGTTCTAGATCTTGTGGGTGTCTAGATGCTTAATCTCTTCTTAGACATTTTTTTAATTATTTATACAAAAATTTACACAAATCATTGATTTACTACCAAAATTTTTACACAAATCATTGACATTACCAGTTAGCATATGTTGTTATATTTGTAAAGTGAAAATTGGCTTGATGGATCTTCAGTTTTAATATATATATATATATATAATATATATAAGATCAATATAGGTTGGTAATATTTATAAGTTAGTTGTGTTTTGGGATTTAGAAAATTTAAGTGCAATAGTTTTAGATTAATGCTATTTTTTAAAAAAGTTCATATTATTTTATGTCACTATTTGTCTCCCCTGGATAAGACGCACGCACACACCGTTGCATCTTACTGATTTTGTTGGAAACGTAACATAAGAAGTGCGTGATATTTCACTTTGCTTTCCCCCCGCATGAACTCCTTTATCTTTGCTTACATGTGAACTCCTTTAGATTCTCCTTATATAGTTTCTTACAAAATTAGTTACCATCCCACGACCAAACTCATTTTCTGAGCCAGAACTATCTCTTACCGTAAAAAAAAAAAGCCGTAAAGGTTTCTATTATTTCCCAACGCAAAGAAATGTTTTATCTTTCTGTTACATTAATATTAAGTGCAAGTAATACTTCTGTTATTACAAATAATAATGATAATACAGGGGATGACTCACAAGAGTGTTGTTTAGCTGTTTTGATACCTTTATATTTTTTTGGTTTGGTGAAGCCTTCAGATTTAGCTCGTGACTCATTCACTTATTTCAATCGAAAGATTTTTATATATACAGACTGCTTTGTTTAATACATTTATATGCTATGATACATGCATATATGAGTCTCTTTTATGGTGTACTGATACAGATAACCCACTAAATTTATTCGTCTTAGATTACTTTTAATTTTGTTTGAACATAACTAAAATAAAAGAAAGCACAACGAGTCGTCACGAGGATCGAGTCCACGTAAAGCGACACCTTCTCTTCTCGAATAATCTCATCATAATTTCGATCATAATCTATTCAATAAATACTAGTATTAGTATATATAACTATATTGTTGGCAGGAAAAAATTATCTTTTTTTTTTCTCTGCTTATCATCAAACTGGTTGGACGGTTCTCTTTCTTCCAGTTCCATACACTTTTTGTGTGGTTAATGTATATTCTATTTGTTATGTTCACCAATAATTTGTTGTTAACATTAGATAATCTTATCTAATCCGTGGTCCCTTAGCAGGATTTAGTTAGTAATCCACATGGTTTTTGGTATGCGATGCGTATGCACACTATAAACTACTCTTGTAAACTAGGATTGAGATCTAAGATGCATTTGTCTCCCATTTGAACGCAATTTTAAAATGTTTTTGGATATTATAGAAACGGGAAAAAATTGCCACTTCTAACCATATTCTCATAGCTATTTTGAGAGGTAGTGTTAGTTGAGGAGTAAATACAACCTACAAAAATAAGAAAAAGAAAAACTTAACGACAAATAGCACCACTTAAGGTTAATAACGTTTCTTCAATCTGATCAAATCTGTTTTGAATTGGACATCAGACGCAAGTCTTTGTTTCCCCTTCACAATCGACTTTACCCTTTTAACCTCACCATGTCACAGGATATGGTTACAGGCACAATAACAACAGAACTATTCTGATTATCAAACTCTTAAACCAAAGACATCTGAAATGGTATTTGCTTTGAGGTTCGGTTATGGTTTCTATAATACATGTGATGATGAGAAGAGATAAAATTCATAACGAAAGACCAACTGATTCTACAAGGATTTCTTCTATTTTCACCGATTCTTATCACAGAACCTAGTGATTACCTAACACATTAGAATTTTCCCCATTGGCAAGAGGAACCAAGGAAGTGTCTTCTTCAACAGTTGCAGGTTCAGAGTTTGAATTGTCAGCATCGGCAATACTACCACCCTCGCCCTACATTAAGCCATCATTCAAGCTCTGTCTTATCTGTGTAAACCAACGAGGTGAAAATGATAAAAGCTTACCATTTTGATTAAAGGCAACTGATTCTCTTCTGTTTTCTTTGAGAGATCCCTCAATGTACCCTACAAGAATTGAACAGTTTACAAATGTCAATCATATTGGTTATCTTAAGACCTGAGCATAGTAAAAATATGATATATGTGACAAATAAAATGAGTAGGTGATGTATTTATATCACTCTGTGGAGATTCTATACGCACCCTGTTAGCCCAGAAAAGTCCACAGGCATTGCAGAGAGTCCTGGGGCCGGAAGGGCCACGTCGCATCATCGGTGTACATTTGGAACTAATGCCGCAGTGAGTACACCTACGTAAGACACACACACTCATGTTTAAAATAAGAGCAAGAAAATTTTCGCACATTAGTCAAGAACACGAATTGAAGAAGCAGTTAATAATTGGAAGAGGCAGAACACACGATATTTCTGGATGACCATCATCTTGGGCAGAATCTTGATCTGTGCCCGAGTTATAAGCCCCATCGGTCATCTTTGAAGAGGTGAATTGACCTTTATTGCGCGCCATTCTGGTAAACACTAACAAAGGTCAGAGACGCAGAAAAGGTGGCAGCTCAACTACAAGCATATATTCTCATATACTACAGCAAGCCATGGACAATGGAGCCTGTGTCACTACATGGTCACCAAACTTCTTGATTCAAATAAAAGAAAAGTAGCAAGATAGTAAACTAGTTGAATATGAACAGATATTATTTCAGCTCCTATCACATAAAAAAAGAGTGAGGAAGAGAAATTACTAGCTTAGCTATACAAGAATACCACGTTTTAGACCCCAGTAAATGTGAAAGAAATATGCCAGCCTCTTCAAAGAGTAACTATCACATAATCCATTTTCCTGACAGATGTGGCATTAAAAAAAAAAATAACTACCCAAATGATTTTGTTAAGATCCCCACTTACAAAATAAAAAGATAGCTCAATACTGAGGGTTCCCTTAGGCCTAAGAAATTGGTTAACCAATGTGGGATGGTGGTAACAAACTTTGGCATAAATAGGTAAAAAGACTGATTCGCAGGTGTAGCACCGTAATCTAGAATGACAACAAAACTAAACAACTGAACTAAAAACAGAAAAATCCCCTGACCTTAAAGCCACTTCTTGGCGAACACCGTATCTTACTTTCTTCTCGAAACATCTAGCATTCCTCTTCTTCCGAAACCTATCCAAGGATTGCGCCCGTTGCGGAAGGCTACAGCGGCTTTGGTATTCTACAACAGGCTAAAAAAAAACAACACCAAAATGACAAAGGTGGGAATCAAGATGAAGTGAGCAATTTAGACAGAATTTTGAGCACACAAATAACAAAAAGTTACCATATGATTCTGCTGATGAGCTAGTTCCATCACCTGCGGACCAGAAGCGAGCTCAGTAGTACCACCCAACAGAGACAAGACAGCATCGACCTATCAAAACCAATTCCCAAAGGTTTGGTAAGACTAGACAGAATTATGCATTCACTTAAACAAAAAGACTCAATTTTTACGTGTCCTAAAGCCATCAGACATCAGATGCATCCGAGAGAGAGACTTCTTACAAATAACAAAAGAGGGGAAGGGGACAAAAGTAGAGATCACTAACCTTGTCAGGACCAACAGCATCAAAAACGTAAACTTGACCACGGAAGGAGATCGTAAGCTGATTGGCACCTTCAGGAGGACGAGAAACAAGTAATTCAGAGGGCTCGGATCGGTGAGCAACCAATTGAGAGCCATCGGGAATCAAATCGGAACCAGTACCACCATAGATGGAGTCAGGATGGGGGATTTCATCCATATCGTCATAGGGAATGTGACCGGACGTTGCGGAGGCAGAGACATGGTCTTCACCACCACCAGCAGAGTCGTTGTTGGGGATAAGCACCGGTTGAGAATGGCGACCATACATCGGAAACTGCCAAAAAGGAGAGCTTTTTTTTTCACATTGATTGAAGGATATGGGAGAAAGCAAAAAATCAAAAAAAAAAACCCTAACCCTAAGAGCAACAAGAGAGGAAGGAAATAGTTGACATCGAGAATTACAACAGAGCGAAAGAGAGGAGAGAGAGTGGTCGGCGCGTGTGGAGGAGGAGGAGATTAGACCGTCGTGAAATTCACCAGACGGTTAAAACAAAACAAAACAAAACAAAAAAGTGACTTTAGGTAAAAATCGCAGCACTTGTTCCGAGAGGCGACCAGATGACTCCACTCAACTTGATTTTAAACCAATTACAAACTTTCACAAGTCTATTTTCTAATAAAAATAATAATAAAAAAATTGTGAATTTTCTTTTTCATTTTTTTTACTTGATTTAATTTAACCAATGGAATATTCGTAAAAGAAAACACCGAAATTGATTAATCTATATAGGATTTGTATCTTATATATATGAATAGAATGAATAAAGAGAAAGAATGTGAATTATTAGGAGGTCTTGGTGTGTTGCTTAGTTAAAAAGGTGGTGGGGATGTTGTAGAGGAGAAGACCTAGAACCAGAACTATACTCCCAATCATGAAATTTGAGCTCAAGCTTGATCCTCCCGGTAGATACGGCAATGGTTTTGACATTATGTACACCGATAATGGCACTAATACAACACCAAATAAAAGTATCAGTATATATCTCATTATAAGACTACTAATATGGGTTTAAGTAATTTGGTGCAGCTGAAGAGGTGAGAAATATGGACCTGAGAGCATGACAGTGAGAGAGGAAACGATTGCTGAAGATATTTTCACCAAATGGAGATATGACATGTTGAAAGCGAGGTTCGTCGCTATATAGAGTAGTGGGAGTATAGGGGCACCATCGCAGCCTGAAATGCTCTCAATGGATCACAAACAGTTTTTGCACTTACTTTACTAAATGAAAGATATATAAACAACAGCGTGGAATAATAGAATAGTAGTCTCTCTAACCAGAAATCTTAGCTCCAGTGTTGAAGAAGCAGCCGGCACCATCTTTTAGATAGGAAAGAAGGCTGCCAAATGGAATCCCTTTCAAGTTTGAGAGAAAAGGCAACAACAGGAACACAAAAAGAGCCTGCTCAAGCACAACTTCAGTGATCCATAACACTAAACAATTCAAAAAAAAGATACAAAAACACTTCTAGTACTACTATATAGTCATTGTTTTTGCTGGAACAAATACGTTTTACATAATGATATTATTAGTTGTGATCATATTGTAGTAGATACCTGAAATCCAGATCCAAATGAATTTACTACAAAGATATCCAGTGACTTTCCCTGCATTATGCTTAGAGTTTAGCAAAGTTGTTGATGCAGGGGATGTACTCTTTCAGAAGGAAGATGAATATGAATATGGTTCCAGATACCTCAAGACGCTTTGCAGCATCAATGAAAACAAATTCCTGTATAACAGAAAAGAAACACTTAACAACTTAGATACTAGCAGCAAACAAAAAATAATATTCACAACTCACAAGAGAGAGAGAGAGCGGCCTTACCTTTATAATAGATGCACCAGCTTGAAAAGCAGCAGATGCTACCAATACAGCAGGCCATAACAAACCGATTCCGGATAGTGTATGATCTGCACTAGATCCACTGCAGATGAGTTACAGTCAGCATTTGAAGAAATCAAAGACTACATGCCACGTACAGAGGTTTCACTAGAATCAGGATCTTCTAACTGCAATGTGGATGGTCAATACTACAAGTATAGCCACCTGTAATCATTTAAAATAGTGAATTTGATAGAGGTGACTCTCTGTCCCATGACAAGTACAGAGGTGACTCTCTCCACATAATACACACATTTCTCTACCCCCAAGATCAAGCATCTAGATTCCAGAAGATAAAAGTAACTGTGGAAAGAAGAGAAGAGTGAAGGGCTACCTTGAAACAGCCACCACAACTCCCACAGCCACAAGCAAGCAACCAGCAATTTGGGTAAGCAAAAACCTCCTGCCTAAAATAAGAAGAGCAAAAAGCAGCTGCCACACCAAAAACGTCTGCCAAAACATTGAGAGGCATTGAGTTCGTTCAAAACTAATGCATACATTGAAAGTAGTCCATGATTAATAAAAGAAAACCAAAAAGACCTGATTCAAAATCGGTATAACCGGTCCAGGAAGCATGGCTGCACAAAACAGAGAGTAAAATGGAATCACTACATATGTAACCTTTACAAACATGTAAAATCATGACTATAAATGGATATACCTGCTGCAGCCATGCCAGTAGCAACTCCAAGAGCTTCTAGGAAACCAATGACTGCGAATCTCCATTTAGGCACACCCATCATTTCATTTGTCACAATGCCTAGACGGCGCCTCGTGTACAGAATGGTGAAATAAATCAAGACGTAGCTGCCAAAACCATTTAATTTATTCGATTCGATTTTATCATAACATTAAAAATCTCCCTTCACTGCCTAAAAAGCGTAAGCCGTTCGTTACGTTACCCGAAAGTGGTGAGCTGAGCCAAGAAAAAAGGGTACTGTTTCATGGGAACCAATGCGAGTTTGTAGAGCACGCGATTCGCTACCGCTAAGGCTACGATTACGACGGAGTTTAAAACAATAAGGTTTCGATTGGAAGGCACTGAAGAAGAAGACTCCTCCGTTGAAGCACTGACGGAACAGCCACGTCTCATCGGAAAAGTGGTTTTCCGACTACTACTACTTAGGAGGAAGCGAGATCTCAAATCGGACCGTTTGAATAAACAACGCATGCTCATAGTCGTCGATCGGTAGGTTAAAGATCGTGCGCGACGGATACAGACCTGATAAATCGCCGGCGGCGAACGTGAGACCGTAGGAATCGAAGCATGAAGACATCTGATTGGTGTTGTAGCCATGAGAACAACAGTATCCATTCGCGGGACTTTCTCGCCTCTTATTAATTGCTTATACGACAACGTTTTATATCCTCTTTCATACGATGCCGTTTCGTACGTTTTGTCACAAGATGTTTATTACACACAGAAACAGATAGCATTAACATGGTAAACAAACTTGTTAACAAGCCTCTCCACGGATTAAGAACACTATGCACATCAAGGTGAATGATAAACAAACTACAGTAAAACCTCTATAAATTAAAAATGTTGGGACCATAACATTTTATTAATTTATAATAATATTAATTTATTTATAAATTAATAATAATTATTTTATATTGTAAATAAATAATTATTAATTTACAGATATATATTTTAATTGTTTAATTTTATAGATATATATTTTAATTGTTTAAATTTAAAAAATTAGGAATTGAGACAATTTTTATCAAAATAAGATTAGACTTTCAGATGTTATCAATTTAGAATTGAATTTGTAATATATAGAAAAATATTATTGACAATATTTTACAAATACTCTATAAAACTATCAAAGTGAAAATGATACATATGTAGAAATTGAAAACTTCAAAAAAAACTTAACTATTTTATGATATGTTATAGAGTATTTTCTATCATTATAGTTTAAAAATAAAACATAACTATTTTTTATAGATATGAACTCTAGGAGAAAATTCAAAATTTTAAAACATACATATATCAACATATATATAAATATATGTAAAATTATATTATTATTAATTTATAATATTATTAGGACCATATTTTACATGGGGATTTCAAAAAAAATATTATCTTATTATCTTATCAAATTTTGTTATTTTTTACACTGGTCTGACTTGGGACAAACAAAGTTTATCAATTTTATAGTGTTTATTAATTTATAAAATATTAATTTATAGATGTTTTACTATATTTCAATATTTGAGTACTTTATAAAGTTATTTCTTTCACGGATTTCTATCATAGTATATGTTTATCAGAAGAAAGTATGAAATAAACCATTATAATTTAATAAATCATTTACCCAGCAAAAAATATTGTGATTCATATTAATGTTGCAAAATTTAGACAAATTATGCAATGGAATTTAAGACTATATATTGTTGTAATAATGCACTGAAATAAAAAGAGTGTTTTTATTGGCTTCAAGGAGCTTATCGAGGTTTACAATAGTGTTTTTAATTATACATGAATCCTCGATCTCTTGGTAAGCTTTCTGTATGTTGGACCGCACTTCACGAATGTATGCCAGATCTCTGACCGCCACGAAGTTGCTGTAGATGGCTTCGTCCATCTCTCCTTAGGATTTCTTGGATTGAACTAATATACCAAGATCAGCCTTAGCCTTTGCAACTATGTCTAAATTAAATTAGAGGTAAAATCAGTTAAATCAGGTAAATTAACTAAATTAAATCAGAGGTAAAATGTCTTTTCTATCCCTCCTCTTATCAGATATACATGCGGATCCCGGCTCAAATTAGAAATCATCAATAATAAATTCTGATTTGCTTTGCAAAAATGGTCTGTTGGTCCGGTGGTATGAGAAACCGGATACAAACGATTGTGCGATCCTCCTCAAGTCCACATTACGAGTGTGCAAACCATTTTCAATATTTTTATTAATTATTTTTCACCACACTTGAAAATAGTCCACACACTCGTGATTTTTCACCAAATAAAATATTACATTACATACAACCCCACACACTCGTGATTTTTCAACATATTTATTATGAGTCAATGTTTGGTATCAGGAGTGTAATTATAAGATTTGTTTGAAAACTTAGGGAGAGCTTGGTACGCAGAAATAGCAACATGTTTGGTACGCAGAAATAGCAACATGTTTGGTACGCAGAAATAGCAAGAGAGAGCTTAAACTTGGGGTCTAGCTTGGACGATGTAAATATGGCCACCTTTGACAACACCTTCGATGTCTTGAGGAGAACCATAGAGCGTCTCTATCACATTTCCAGCTTCTGCAATTGTTGAGAACAGGCGCATTTGAAAGGCTTTGTCCACTATTAGTGGCTCCCTTGAGTAATCCACCACCACTTCCTCCGCTTCATCCATTATCACACTGCAGCAATTACACCCTTCTTCAGCTTTTGAGTTCCGCAAAAAGACTGAAAACAGAGAAACACACATAAACAAACCTGTCGTAAAGTCCAGCGCCTGCGTTTCCCTCGAGATCCTCATTGTTTGAGTCTGACCGGAATATGATTGAGGGTTTAGAATACAGAGCTATCCTCTTACTTGGGTAGCTGATCACCTGTACAACCCAAAATTTACCACTCACTTTGTTAAAATTCTATTCATTTATAACTGAAACTTAAAGAGACAAATACAATCTTTTTGTTTCTTACAGTTGGAGACTTTAGGTTCGTTTTTTTGGTGATGAAGCTCATTGCTCGTCCTGGATATGCTCCAACCAAGGTCTCTCCCAGACCCTTCACAACCTGAGAAACGCACAGTTTTGTGATATTGGTTTTTTACTCAAAGTTTTTAAATATGGAGCAAGTTCTTTTACCTCTGTGTATATTTCTGAAGAGTCACCAGAGACGGGATTGTTTGTGTGGATGACAAAAGCATAATCGCCACATATGACTTCTTGAATTAGCACCGCCATGCAAACGGCATCATGGTCAAGCCTAGTTTTTTTGCAACTGACATAAGCTCTCTCATTCCACTTTGAAGCCCAGACCTGTGGAGATGTGAAGATCAGGAATGCACTTGGTTCTTTTCATAACACATACATACATAGAGATTCCTACCTTTTTGATTGCCATCCACGATCGGTTCCAGCCTGGTTCATCTCCAAGACCCGACATTCTTTCACTTCTCAATTTGCTGATCAGTTCATTTCTCTACCAAATATTTAAAAACCCAACATGAGATACATATAAAACATGAACAGAGAAAAGAAAAACAATTATATGACCAATTACCAGAGCCATTGGAGCGCTCATTTGTAAAATAGCTTCTTGAATCGCCTTAAGTTTTGTCAGATCTCCTCTGTTAAGAGAATCCTTAAAGGCAGAAATCTTGCGTGCCACATCCTGAAAAGCAATGGATCCAACAAAAATAAAATATATGAGAGAGCTCTGTATCACAAACTCAATGAGGATTTCATTTGATCATGTGGTAGCCATTCTTTACAAAACTTTTTAAGAGTTTCAAGAAAAGAGAAATTGATAAGGCATAATGATTTTAGCTATACCTTATTGGAATGATCTGAGAGTGCATTCTCAAATGTTCCAAACGGAAGAGCAACTGAGGTAGGTATCTTGATCCATGATGAAACTCTTTCTCGTAGAAATTTGATATTGTATGATTTTGAACCAACCTAAAAAACTCAGTCAAATTGTATTCTGAAAATGAAACTTTTTATCTTCACGAATCTGGTTCTTAATTACTTACCATTTCATCAGTGAATTCCTTGGATGATATCACATAGTGGCCACAAAACTTCTTCCCCTTAGAGATCACTCCCCGTGGAACCGAAGAAATATAAATATGACGGACAGAGACATCAGAGATGTTGCCATCACTACAAGTGATATAAACTCAGAGGTCTTAGAAAACCCATCTTTTAGCGTAAAGAACAGTGACAACATAAGAGTTCGATTACCTGATACGTAAACCAGTAGACATTGTATGAATAGATATTGCTCTCCCTTCCTTCAACTTGAGATTCCTAAGAACATTCTGATCGAAGCATGTAGCAAAGCATATCTGCATCAGAAAAACTTGAATTGAGAAGCGGACATATGTAAAATGTGAACATCTTGGTTTTTATTTTTGCAGCATTGTGTAATGATATATATTGGACCAGAAAATAGTACATGCCTTGCTGTTTCTTGCTCTAATAGAGACATGAGACAAGATATCAATCATACTAGGAGTCAGTACAGCAACAACGCCATCAGGGATCTCCTCTTCTCCTGTGACTTTACTAGCAATAATTACAGTTGGCTTCGAGTAGACTTTATTTTGAACTACAATCAACTCATTCACACAAACCAAAAACCCATATGCATCCGCTGAGCTGATAACCTGCCAACTTCTCAACCAGATACAATTGGATTAGAGCAAAAAAAATATAAAAAATAATAAAAGGTTCAGTAATTACCTTCTACATGAAATAAGTCTGAATTATAGTCTGTTTTCTCAAGCTCAAAAACGTATCTTACCAGCCTAAATTCGCCATTTTCCTGAGAGAAGGGTCAAATCTGTTAACAAGAGTTGATAGAACTCCCCCTGGTCCTGCTCTTATAACCTCTTCAGTGAAAACATCAATCTGAAAAAATAAAACAAGAAACGGAAATGAATACAGATATCAACTTTTAGACTAATTACGTAAAGAAGAAGCTGGAGTTTAATTGAAAAATACCCCATGCTTGTCAACACGTAACAGTTGACCAAGATATTTTGCAGTAGGCTCTATTAATCGAAAATAATGCTGACATCTATCTGCAAGTACTAGTTGTAAACGGTCAAGGACGGCTTTTGTTTGCAATGCCCACTGAACATCATGAGGTCTGTAAGTCTCGCTGACACGGTACCAATCCTGGACATGAAAGAGAAGCACAAATATTATTGATTTAAGAACACCGAGAGTCAAACTTTGAAAGAGATACAACGGGAAAGATTTAGAAGAAATAACATGCCTTTGTACAAAAGATAATTTCTTCATTGTTAAATGTAGNGGATTAGAGAAAAAATAAAATAAAAATAATAAAAGGTTTAGTAATCAGTAATCACCTTCTACATGAAATAAATCTGAATTATAGTCTGTTTTCTCAAGCTCAAAAACGTATCTTACCAGCCTAAATTCGCCATTTTCCTGAGAGAAGGGTCAAATCTGTTAATAAGAGTTGATAGAACGGCCCCTGGTCCTGCTCTTATAACCTCTTCAGTGAAAACATCAATCTGAAAAAATAAAACAAGAAACGGAAATGAATACAGATATCAACTTTTAGACTTATTACGTAAAGAAGAAGCTGGAGTTTAATTGAAAAATACCCCATGCTTGTCAACACGTAACAGTTGACCAAGATATTTTGCAGTAGGCTCTATTAATCGAAAATAATGCTGACATCTATCTGCAAGTACTAGTTGTAAACGGTCAAGGACGGCTTTTGTTTGCAATGCCCACTGAACATCATGAGGTCTGTAAGTCTCGCTGACACGGTACCAATCCTGGTCATGAAAGAGAAGCACAAATATTATTGCTTTAAGAACACCGAGAGTCAAACTTTGAAAGAGATACAACGGGAAAGAGTTAGAAAAAATAACATGCCTTTGTACAAAAGATAATTTCTTCATTGTTAAATGTAGATAAGCACAGATTCTCAAGCACCATGCAGATGACAAATATAATTTCCTGTTCCAAAGAGGGAGAAAGAAGATCAATCCACACCTCACTTTTAAGTTTAAGGACTAATATTTGGCTACAAGGAAAAGTAATTTAGTTTTAAACTAAAACAATAACAGATACCGGTGGGTTATTGAAGTTTAAAGAGATGAGTCTCTTCTCTATTGTTGTTTTAAAACACGACTCCAAAGCAATGTCCAAAAATAATAAATCTTTAGCCCTCGTACGAGGTGCTCGTAGTGCAGCGTGTAACTCAATGCGAGCATCAACTAACTTCTGCAGAAGTGCATAAAACAAAGCAAGCATAAGGATAAAATAAACACACAATACGGAGTAAGAGTGGCAATAGGAAGGATATGTGCTATTAGAACCTCTATTAGGGAATCAGTGTTCTCTTCATGGACAAGCCTCTTAACTAAATTCAGTAGATCCTACCATACAATGGAAATGGACGCTCTGTTAGGATTTTTGAGGTTGATGTCATTATAATGTATAATATATCTTACTGGAAAGATACTATGAGGATATGGTACCTGCAATTTTGGTGATAAACCATTGACAGCAAAGACATGATGACCCTGAAAAAGAAAATGAAAGGATGAGGTATTACTCTAAACAAAGATACGGTTGTTGAGGATATGTGTCACAGAAATCAAAAAAGTTTGGATCATGAACTAATTACCTTAGATGGAGAAAGGAACGTATCTATAGCAGACTCAAGGTCTGCACCTGAATGAACTGCCTACAAAGGCAGGTCAAAACAGCTCGTTTAGATATTCAAGATACTGAAAGTCGAGGATGAAGCTAAAGGTTGTTGTGTAATGTGTATATTCCTGATATTATCGGTCCCAATTGCAAAGCAATCATAATCTAATGAAGGCCAGAGGGATATATGTTCATCATCACAATAGTGTTGGGTTTAATTACTAAGCTAAATACAGTTTGCGCCAAAGAATTCTTTAATGGATCAGGAAAAGAAAATAAGGCTAAAAGTGCTAGCAGAAAATAGGGATACGATTGTTATTATAAATACCTTTAATGTTTTTAAGTACATTGTAAGGTCACGGATGAGTCCTTCTTTGCCATCACCTCTGAAACGAGGCTCTGATACTATGGG
>NC_025696.1:9013383-9023803 GCF_000633955.1 Camelina sativa
CAGAGGGATATATGTTCATCATCACAATAGTGTTGGGTTTAATTACTAAGCTAAATACAGTTTGCGCCAAAGAATTCTTTAATGGATCAGGAAAAGAAAATAAGGCTAAAAGTGCTAGCAGAAAATAGGGATACGATTGTTATTATAAATACCTTTAATGTTTTTAAGTACATTGTAAGGTCACGGATGAGTCCTTCTTTGCCATCACCTCTGAAACGAGGCTCTGATACTATGGGGCGGTCATAACTTGCAAGCCTTTCTTTTGTGATACCATTGGCCTTTAGTGTTTGCCAGTAAGCATCGATCCTAAAGTCAGATTTCACATAGTTTAAGAGAGCCTGTGGCAGAAGAATAAAACTCATCAGAGATTCTCCAGGTATATATAATCATGGGAAAAATTGCTGGTCTTTACAACAGCAAACTAAACAGATCTCACATCTCTGATTTACCAATCTCTAGATGTGAGTAGCTTACATCTCTGATTTACCAATCTATAGATGTGAGTATCTTACTTCATTATGAAGCATATTTCATCATATTTATATGTACCTCGCAAATTATCACATCATCTGCGCTACTGTTGTTGTGCAGCTTTTGGTGCCACTCTTCCATCATGCCGGATTTGCAGTGGTTATTTCTCTAACGAAAGATAATAAAGACAAGTAGAGGTTAAAGACGAAAAAAACAACTACTCTAACAAGACTAGGAAAAGTTTTAGCTGCAGTGTTGAACTCTATACCTGAATAACAAGGATTTCGTCACGGATTCTCTGCCCAACATCACCTTGACCTCCACGACCCACAAGTGCCATAGTTAGTCTCACAATTTCTCTCTTTATGGGTTGCTGCAAATATATTTTTTCCATCAAATTGGTGAATCTTTCTAGCGCTTCACTAATTTCCCTGCATAGAAAGACTTGACGCATAAAAAGTCTGATAAAGGAAGAAGACATATGATCAATTAAAGTAGCCAATGAAACAATAGCTCTACCGAGGTTTCACGTTATAGTTCTTATTCCAGGTGAGATGTCTGGTGGCCATGAACCTCATCCACACCATTATACCAATACAACCACCTTCTCCTTCATCCTTACAACGCTCGGTCAACTCTGTTGCGATGTTGAACCTGCCAAGCTATGCATATCAGAAACTTCACTAACATCTAAGAAGGAAAATTAGGTTTCAGATACTTTGACTTACCTGTGCATCAATGATCTCTCAGCCTCTTTCTCTCGCTCAGATATTTCATCAAGCAACCATTTGAGAATATACTTTCCATCCACGTCAAGCTGATCAGGAGAATAAATATGTCTTAAAAGTGAAAATAGTGATAACAACATCCCAATATTATCATTCCACTGACGGTGTGATGCCTTTAACTCACCTTACCCCTGGTACTGGCTGTTGATTTCAGGTTTACAACGAAGTTGGCTCCATTATTGTTTACCCAGTAGCCTCCAGACCATATCACAAATTGGATACCAACAAAACCGACTTGTTTTAAATTTATATCAATAAACTTTTCCAATGCGAGAAAGATGAGAAGCGTTAGTAGATAAAAGTAATAGTAGAAGTACTTTAAAACAAAAGACGGCAATCGCCGTAAAAAAATATTCAATGCATGTTTTACCTGATAAGAGTGTTCTCTGTTCGACAAATCGGTAAAATGTGTTTGACATGCTCCATGAACAAGTTTTGATTTCTCAGGTAACACATCAGGTGGTGGAATCTATTTAGAGTTAGAAAAATCAGTCCTTTATTGAGAAGATTGTGATAAGACATATATACAGAAGCAAGAACATCGTACCAACCACTCTCCTGCAGAAGACTTGGCGACTCCCCAATGGAGAACTGTTGGACCAGCCATGTTTGTGGCAACCCATAAGCGACAATCTCCCTTAACATCTCTCTGGAGAACCTAACAAAATTACATAAACCAGAAATTATCTAGCAGTTACTAAAAACTACCAATAATGGATTGACTGTATAAACAAGTGGTATTACAAACCGTGATCTCGTAGTTTCTGACATGAAAGATTTTCTGTGAAACTACATTTTCTTGGCCGATAGATCTCTTGGAGAGTTCGGCAAGGACTGAACTTTGCTCACTTCCATTTCTGTTGATTGGTTCGGCATACTTCTGTAACCATTTCTGAACATCATGCTTCCGCCGATATGATTGGTTCATTGATTGATGTGGCTCACTGGTTACTTCTTTCTCCACTGGTACTGTAGAGTTAGCGTGCAGGTCGTCCAAAGATATTCCTCTAGCGAGCTCCGCTTGGAGCTCTCTTATTGCGTTGTCATAGTCTATCTGAAATGAAATACATGCAAGAAACAGCACCGACTTTACAACTCATAAACACAGAGATGAGTAATTTAGAGCAGGAGCTACACCGCAAAGCAAGTAAAGAATTACTTATTAAAAAGATCAGCGTATTTACTAAATGGACCAATTTTACCTGTTGTTCACGTGCAGAGCTTTGGGGACGGCCCTTCCGGTCCCATATCTTATGTGCTCTTCTTTCTATCAGACTATTTGGAATCCGATGATGAGCATGCAGATCATTCCAAGGAATCTCAACCCGGAAGTTTCCATTATGTTGTTTCAACCTGAAATTTCCATTAGGCATCAAGGTAGAGACGTGAATTGCACCCCGTTCATCCCTCAGAAGACACGAGTATCAAGTACGACTCAATTATAGAAAAGAACGAATTACGCACCATCTGTTATGGCTACCATCTTTCAACACAAATTCAATCGCACGTACCCTTGGATCCCGCAACTCAAGGATCACTACATAAGCATTCCCACTCTGCAGTAGAGAGAAGAAACACTTTGCTGAAAATAATTGACTTCTAGATAAACCTTGTAGATAAACAAGAAATGTAAGAGTTATGTAGACCTTCACAAATGGAGTCTGCAACGCTCCTTGCTTTGAGGAATGTTCAGATGGGATAAACCAGTTGCTGTAGATAACATAAGTCAAAACATACATATAGCTAAAGTAGGAAATTCTGTCTTAAAGATCATTCATTACTCACTTATTCCCTTGGTAAATACAACCCCAATGGAGAATCCATGTGCGAATGCAGTTCTGAATGTGAAACTCAGCTCTTACACTGTTCCCATTCGGTAAACCAGTGACAGTGATCTAAATTGATACGAAGATTAAGTCCAAAATCTGAAATTATAAAATCCAGCAGGACAGCAGAAAGAACAGACCTGAAGCTCCATCCCTTCTATTAGCTGGAATTTTTGGACTTTAGAGGTTGCCATGACAGCTATTCATAAAAAGAGTTCACAAGTTAGCCTCAACTAGAAATCTAGAAATATGAATGATCGCCGATAGTTTCAAACAATAAAACTTGAATTTCCAGGTGATGGACAAAAGTTCATTACTGTCATCTTGAAACAGCATCAGGGTAACAACAACACAATTTATAAAGAATTTCTATTGAGTATTGACATGCCTTCTTCATGCATAACACATCAAAGAGCAAAACTAATTGTCCGACCAGTTTTTTTCCTCACGTTTACCTTTTTCTTTCACCTTTGGCTCTCTTCACGAAGTTGAGCTGTTTATATGCGTTAAACGTAACAAGTCTACACTAGCTCTTCAGGAAATTACGCGACTAGTTTCCTGCATCAAAATATATTTTGTCAACAGTATCAATTACACAGGTATAAAAGAACTTGAGAAAAGCAAAGACTCAGTTCCATTATAAATCGAGGGATTCTATTCACTTGGCTCTCAAATGACCACACAAAGGTGCCAAAAAGTGCCGTGTGGGTGTAGATTTGAAACAGGGGAGATAAAAAGGGACATTAACAGCTATGCTTCAAAGTTCCAGAATCATAAAAGAACTTACCCTGAAAGAGACTTACAGGAATCCTATTCTCTTCTGCTTTGATGAAGAAAGACATCTGTAAAGGTAAAGAAGACAACATACCAAATAATAATAACTCACATCCTCTTCCCCAAATTATAGAAAAGACAGAGAATGAAGAGAGCCGAGAAAAAGAAGTCTTAAGAGTAACCAATGGCTTTGACACCAATATGTGTTCCACTGAGACAAAGTTCAAAGCCACTACATATCCATAATTCAGTGTGTGATTTGGAAGTCACAGATAATACAAACAAAGGTTAAACTTCAAGAACTTTCTCATAGCAACAGTAGTATCCCATATGTCATCGGGCCGAGAATTTACATATAGGCTAAATTGATGGCTGTAGATGGAGCTCAACATATAACAAGTGCTGAGTTTACAAAGTGAAAAAAACTCAAAATCTAGTACAAAGGAAAGCATATTCCCTGCTGAGAACTTGCATCTCACTGTGTGAGCAGCTTAGAATCACATGCCACTATCTTAACCCGGCTCACATTCTCTTGACGATCTTCACTCTTGAACATCGCGTCCTGTAATATGAAGGTCCAGACGTTGTCACAGAACCTGTAAGTGTGCAGGTGCCCCTGTACGAGAAATAATAAATAAGAGAGATTATCTGATTGTTTCATCTGCCAAAGTTTTCTTCAGGATATTCAGAAATGAGAAAAAAGGGTTTTCCGAGTAAAGAATAAGTTAAATTCTTGGTTTTGCACAATAGAGTGTACAACTAGCAAAACTCATAGCAACAGGACGAAAGATATTTAATGTCAATCATCAGAAACAGTAGGCAGAAATGTACATAAGACTGTCTAGATCGGTGAAAAAAACACCAAAATCAATTTTTCAGTCAGCTTCGAGAAGAACACAGAATGAAAACTGAAACTACAAAGGATATCATGAGAAAGAGCTATTTTCAAGAACAGATGTTCGTTGGTAGGCAGTCAATAAGCTCCTAATTATGAGCCAGATAACTGAATTCATACAGCTTAATCTCAAGATGAACTATATCATTTGAGGGTCAGCTTCAACGTATCATTAACTTTATCACACCCATAGAAACTCTAAACTTAAAGAGTATTCATGAAGTTGCTAGTATCTCTCGATGTGAGCTCTTACTTACAAGTCAAATAATCAAAAGTTGAAACTTTTAGATTTAAGAAATCATATATGGGAAGCTTCAACCTATGATTCATATATGACATCGAATGAAACTACAAACTTGACTGAATTCATGACAGTGTTACTATTTCATAAGCTGTATGCACTACTTATCAGGCAGATAAATATACTGCTTAATTTCAAACTCTTGAGAAATTATATGAGGCCAGCTTCAACCATATTAGTCATATGACTCCAAAGACACTCTTAACGATGACAGAACTAGAGCAAGAGAGATTAGAATTATAAATCGTCTTCTACCCAATTCAGGAATAGAAACTGGTTATTATCATCTACCCATACCGTTGACTGTTATTCACAATTTCACAAAAAAGGATTAAAAAGTGCAACAGATTTAAAAATCACCTTAATCGACACCTTGGTCTTCACTTGACTCTCCAGAGCTTCAGTCATAGACTACAAGCATACAGATATCAAAATAGGGAGAAAAGAAAAAGAAAAAAAAAAAAACAGAGAAACGAATCAAGACGCCAAGATCAGTCAAATAAAGTTAATTGAAAACCTTGTCAAATTGAACAAGGACTTGGATTGCTAGCTCAGGGCTCAGCGTACCGCTCTGAACCATCTCGTCCAAAGTCTCCGTCAGACACATCCCGATCGTCGATCTCCTATACAGCTCAAACGTCGCCATTTTTTTCTACTTCCCAACGATCTGCCGATTCAAAATTTGGGCAACCAATTTCGAAATCAAATTGGCAACTAAAAAAATAATAAATCCGGAATCTGAAACTTTCGATTTCAACAAAAAAAAAAAGGTGCTAGGTTGAATCTCAGACCTCAATCGGAGACGAAGAGATAATTCGCCGGTTTACCGATCGCCGGCGACGTTAGAAGAGAGATTTGACGGTTAACGCAGGAGCTTCCGTTGCTCGATTTCCAAGGATTTTTGTCTCTTGGGCGGAGAAAAAAATTAGGGGCTTTTATACCCTAGATTTTGCAGGCGACTATATATATAGGCAGTGATAGATCGGTGATCTCAAATTACGTTTTTACCCTTACGGTCTGTACTAAAGTTAAATCTGACTGTGAGATTAGAAAGTAAGCCCAACACTAAAGCCCATTTAATCATACTTTCGTATTAATAGCAAGTATACTACCACAACCGCGTACATATATACTATAAAAACAATATTTTGTTCATTTTCCTATTAACAATAACATTATCAAATAATAGATTTTTTCTTAAGATTGTATTATAGTAATATTGTATCAAACAAAATAATCAAAAAAATAGTAACTATGTATAAAAATATTATGTATAATTCCACATATCAAAGTTTAAAGAAATATAAATAGAAGATATATATATATATATATATATATAAATATAGCTAACAAAAATAAAAAAATATGAAAATTTAACCAAAGACATTTTATCTTGAAAGATAAACAAATTAGTGGGAGAATGAAATTAAATGTAGGAGTTACATTTGAGTTAAATGTAGAATTGCACAAGACATTAAATGTGAGTTAATTAGAAATAAAATTTTAATTTGTTATTTTTTTGTACAAAAAGAATACTAAGTGGTCCAATAAAATTTTAAACTTACACATGATTTGGTTTTTTGTTGATATAAACTCATACATATTCAAATTCATATTATTTTGTAAGTGACAAACTAAATTAGTTTTCTTATAACATCATATGAACTTCAATCTAAATATTTTTAAAATCCAAGGAAAACTTCTATCTTTTTGGTTTCTTTTTCTAAATTTTCACTCATCAATTTAAATTCTAGTATTAGATTTCATACAAATAGTTTCATCTTTAGAGGGTTTAATCAGATAGTATATTTTAAAAATTATATTATTTTTCTATATTTCACTTCATTTAAATTTGAGTGCTAGAAAAGAATAGAGAATTAGACATAGAACTTTTCAATCTCATGACCTTGTGGGATGAATATAGTAGAAAAATATTAAAAATGATTACTTATAAGATATAATCTAAAATAAACAATAGAGTAAACAATAGAGATAAACCTTTTAAAACATCAAAAACAATGTATATTTAAATTTTTTATGGGTTGAAAAATGTATATATATATATCTTACAAACTCCAAAGATATAATTTAGAATTAAGCTTTTACAATGATATTTGAATTGATTTTTCAACCCATACAACAACAACAAAAAAAACAAAACAACAACAACAACAACAAATTTGAGATATAGTTGAAGAGAATGAGAGAATGATAGAATGAGAGAATGAAATAATGAAAGAATGAGAAAATGAATATTTATAGGAATAGAAGTGATGTAAAATTATATTTAGGAAAATGGGAGTTACAATTCTAATTTATTATGTGTTTTAATACAATTAAGTGGAGAAATATAGTTAATGTCATGAATAAATATTTTTTATTTGTGGTTTAAAATAAATAATTTTCTTAATTGCATTGCTAAGTGAGGAGAGAGTGAAACCTTACTTAAATTATCTTGTCTTAAAAGAACATAAGGCAACTTTTGTTTAGTGAGAGTTTGATGAATCTAAAGGAGGTGCTTCGAGACGGATATAGTCGTACATGAGACCATTGAAGGCTCCAGTGGTAGTCATGGTTTGTGTCAAGAACAAAGTATTGTCTCCTTCGATAAGCTTCTCACTTGGTACATCCACATTATAAAGCCTATAGATTCCACGTATCCCATGTCTTGTAATCGCGTTGTCGTGTCCGATTACACCCGTTGTGAACATAGGGGTGCTCTGATCACTGTCATCCTCATTCATCCTCACCTGTAACTCTGCTATATTTGCCATTGCTAGCGAGATCCGGATTTTGTATGTGCTGTTGTTCTGTACCTTCTCTAGTTTAAATTTGATTTGCCATGTCGTCTTATCGTATGTGTCATCGTCCAGTTTCCTATTGTACCATAATTAAAAAGATTTGTGAGGTTCCTTTGTTTTACTCTTCTTCTTAGAATATGTGAAACGGGTTCAAATATGTGTTACCTGGTAACTTGTGCAAAGAACCAATCTTTTTTGTAATCACTGACGCCAATGGTGAACACCAAATCTTCCTTAGGATATAGTTCTGTGTATCTTTCCCATAGCCCGTATTGCCTAAACCTGGTTTAGTATTAAAAAATCGCAGCCTTAATGTTAAATAACGATTCAAACCACTAATGTAATGATATCTTTGATTATGCGTTACCTATCAGGATGACCAATATAAAGTTTGTTGATGTATTTGGGATTTGGGTCTGGAACAAAGAACTCAGCTGCAGACCGGTCAGGTATCCCTATTTCCCACACCGTTGGCCCATCTCGAGGTGGTTCATACACGATATTGCCAACGTCAATGCCGCAGCCTGGTTTTTGGGTGCAGAGTGTTGCTAATGCTAAATATTTACATGTACTTTTTTGACACAGTAATATATAATCTTGATTACAATGTAAGTTTTAAGAAAAAATTAACCTGCAGTAATGATAATTGACTGTTCGTATTGATAGTCTCCAATAAATCCTGTCACATAAGCATTGAGATTATATTCGCCTTCTCGGATATTATTTATTGCAAAATAACCATCTGCATCAGCTTCTGTCCAGAATTGATAGCCCTAAATAAAATTGATGCAAGCATGAGTTCATTACTTAATAGATATTGTTGTATGGTCCTCCAAGAATATAGTGTTCAGGCTCACCTTAGATTCTAACTGCCAGGATCCAACCTCTCCTGGTGGAGCTAAACCTACGAAAGCACCATTTGCCGGTAAAAGTTCATCACTAAGGAATCTGCAGGAATTCAAAAACATGAGTAAAAAAAAGTGAGTGATTGATGATGAAATGAAGAAAAGCAGAGTAAATGATGTGGAATGTGAGGCTTACTTGTCGCATACTAGTAATCTACCGCTAATGGAACCGCGCTTATCGGACAATGGAAAGTCTTCTGAAGCAGGGAAATCGTAAGGCCAGCTTTGAACTTCAGTTAACATCTATATACACACACCACTTCCTACAAGGTTAGATATGTTTTTAATATGAACAAAGTAGAATGTTACTTTGGTTAATGGATGAACCTGGTTTTTTGCGTCTTGCCATAGAGAAAGAGGATCAGAGGTTTTGTCAGGCAAGCAATTAAGGTAAGTAAAAACAGGACCAAACACTTTCTTCCATGACTCCCCTGCTTTCAACTTCAACACCATCTCCTCACCCGCGTAGTGAGCACTCAAAAACATCTGTGTTTACATAATCATTAGCAAGAACACAACATTATAGATTGTTTCCATAATCTTTAGAAGGAAGAACGAAAAAAAACAAAAAACACATACAGCGAGACTGATGGGACCAACATGAGAGGTAAGGTTTTGTTTGGACAAGCCACCTGATCTGAATTCGTTACTAGGAATGATTTGCCAGCAACCCAAATTGAGGTTATCTGAGATCCATCCATGCACTTTAAGATCTTTGTTCTCGCATGAATACTCGTACTTGTCATCAACCTCTCCTTTAAACTCTTCTTCAACAGGGTGAACAAGAAGAACAGCTTCAGGAAAATCCAAGGTTCTTCCTCTTTTACCCAATCTATCTTCTGGGAGTGGCATTTTCCTCTGCCTGTTATCAGCAATCGCCATATATTTAAACCTGCAGAAAACGTTTCCACATAAGTATGTATACTAATATAAGTTCTTTTTTAAAGGGAAAGATTCATTTTGAACATTACTTACTTGTCTTTACGAAGCTTGTAGACAATCCTTATCTGAGGCAAGTTAACAGCCGGCCATTCGGGTAGATGCTCAAAAATTGCATATGAGTAGAATCCAGTTACATTTTTACGCATTATGTACCTGAATGATACAATATCCAAATCAAACTCTCTGTCACTCTCACACATATATATGCATGTTGTATATTATACCTCATATCGACATTAATGGGAGCAATACTGTCTTGGAGAGAAATATCCCATTTCCTTGAGAAGGAAACCTCAACCAGTTCCTCATTTTCCACTACCACTTCAAAACTTGTGCCTTTGGTCCTGCCTCAACCAAAGTATATAAATATTATAGAAAGACCTGACTTGATTTGTTTTGTTATATGCTCGCTAGATCGATGCATACTTACCGCTCAAATTTGCCTGTGGTTCCAGTTGCTCCTTCTTCGCTCCACACAAGGTCCCAATACCTAGTTTGGTTTACAACATATGAAGTTTGTATAACTAATAATAGACTGATCCATGCATATATGCATATAACGTATCTACAAAGTACAAACATTCAATTTACTACCCTCGATCGTAATCTTTGTTGCGAATTTCTAGTACATTGTCGACGCCTTGGTAAGAGATTCCGGTGACACAACCATCTGGTTTTGATATAGTCACTTGGACTATACCATTTCCAATCACCACC